>NW_026704012.1:0-300000 GCF_958295425.1 Solea solea | reverse complement strand
GCGCGGCTTAAGTGAGGACCGACACGCGCCGGGCCGAGGTGGGATCTCGGTGCCGTGTGCTGTGGCTGCGGTACGTGTGGCAACTGAGGAGCCTGGTGGTTCAGCGGCTGCGGTGCGCGTCGCGCCGTTGTGCGGATATGGAGGGTGCGCCTGTGCGCTGCGCCACGCCGCGCGGCTTAAGTGAAGACCGACACGCGCCGGGCCGAGGCGGGGCCGGGCGCACCGCACTTTTTTTATGAAGTTAATGTTGAGAATGTATCTTGAATGTATCTCGGTTTGCGCGGGCTCCGTGGCTGCTGTGCGCTCCGTGCGCTCCGCGGCTGCGGTTCAGGTGCCGTGCGCTGCGGCGGCGGTACCTGTCGTAACTGGGGAGCCTTGTGGTTCCGCGGCCGCGGTGCGTGTCCTCACTTAAACTGTGAGGACTGTACTCAGGCCAGTAAACTAACCTGATCTTCATTCACTACTGCCACCAGGGCCACTGCCCCTCTTGGGTTGCTTCCAACTCATCCTGAAAAGGGAACAAACACATGTTCAGTGTTTTCAGTGTATTCAGACAAATCATTCAACTTAAAAAAGAAAACATGATGTCATCATCACTACTTGCGATGCAATAGTCAAATAGAAGCACTGTCAATAAAAAGGTAAACATGTTGCATGTATTATTTGTGAAATGTGGCGTTGTTTGTAGTTTAGTGTGTTTCCGCGTTTTCACGGCAGGGATGGCGTCTGCTGAGACGCTGGTTCCGCGGCTGCTGTGCGTTTGGCGCTGCGGCGGCGGTACGTGTCGTGTTTGCGCTGACTGTGTGCCCCGCCGCGCGGCTTAAGTGAGGACCGACACGCGCCGGGCCGAGGTGGGATCTCGGTGCCGTGTGCTGTGGCTGCGGTACGTGTGGCAACTGAGGAGCCTGGTGGTTCAGCGGCTGCGGTGCGCGTCGCGCCGTTGTGCGGATATGGAGGGTGCGCCTGTGCGCTGCGCCACGCCGCGCGGCTTAAGTGAAGACCGACACGCGCCGGGCCGAGGCGGGGCCGGGCGCACCGCACTTTTTTTATGAAGTTAATGTTGAGAATGTATCTTGAATGTATCTCGGTTTGCGCGGGCTCCGTGGCTGCTGTGCGCTCCGTGCGCTCCGCGGCTGCGGTTCCGGTGCCGTGCGCTGCGGCGGCGGTACCTGTCGTAACTGGGGAGCCTGGTGGTTCCGCGGCCGCGGTGCGTGTCCTCACTTAAACTGTGAGGACTGTACTCATGAGTTTATTTGTCAATGTGTGCCGTGATTTCATAGCGCTGTCCACGGTGCTGAAATGAGCCTCGGTGTCGGCAGCGTCACAGGGTGACCTCATTTTATATTTCCAGATTGTGGCTATGTTTGCACTGAGTGTGTTTCTTTAATTTCAACAATGTAGCCATAATGGTCTCCAACAACGGTGAACAAAACAAACGCCACAGAAGCTGCAGTGCAAACTCCACCCACCTATAGCTGCAGAGGAAAAACTACATGTCTACTATAAACTGCTTTCTATATTCCTTCCTGGTTGGATTTAAACACACATCTGCCAATTTATTAGGTACACATTTTCTGTTTATGAACACACTGATTGAAGGAGCCAATCACATGGCAGTAAGTCATTGCATTTAGGCAGGTAGACATGATCAGGACGCCCAAATCAAGTTCAAACAGACTATCAGCATTAGGAAGAAAGGTGATTCAAGGAGCTTTTAATGTGGCATGGTTACTGGTAGTATTTTTACAAACTGCTTGCACAACCACGGTGTGACAAACAGAAAATATCCAGTGATGCCATGTTGAGGTCAAAGATCAGCAGAAAGGCCATGCTAAGAAAGCAAAAGGAACTCAAATCAGCGCAACCAAAGTGTGCAGAACACCATCTGAAGGCACAACACATTGAACCTTGCCGAAAAATGACTGCCTCCGACGGGAACGCGCATCGGTTAAGAGGTAGTGAGCGTAGGTCTACTGGTAGATATAATACTGTATACAGGGTACACCCTATAAGTCGTTGTTTGAAGGAGCGATACTGACCAAATTCATTGTACATGCACCTGTTTTCCTCGACTGCTAATGCTGAAAAGATAGAGAATGTAAGCCCTAACAATCCAGAGTTACAGGGTGCAGTCACTTCTCGGCAGGCCCTGCCGAAATGTGACAGCACCCTGTAACTCTTTATTGCAAGAAGCAATATTGACCAAATTCACTGTACATGCACCTGGTTTCCTCTACTTTCCTCTCCTCTACTGATTCTTCCAATTAGCCACTCACAGTGTGACTCCTGGCTGCTGAGTTAGTTAGCACCAGTTAGTTACTAGAAACCCAAGCCTTTTTAGATGATTTATATTAATAAATACACCATTAAATAATGACTTCAGTGTCATTAATTATTTAAATTAATAAATAGCCTTTTCAATAATTACTTACATCACATTGGTTTTCTTAGGTTACAAAATACTAACCTGGGTTTTTTTCGTCATCACTTAGTAACAATAATAATAATAATAATAATAATAAGAATAATATTCAGTGGAGCTCCACTTCAGGTTTTACTTGATACTCATTCCAAACTAAATGTTTATTCAAATATTAGTTTAAATGTCATATGATTAAAAAAAAGTGTTAAAGTTTGAGTGTACACTTACAATTAAGTGTTAAGTGTGTTTGTTTCTGTTTGGTTGTGATGAGTTTCTGTTGTACTCACACCAGCAAACCGAATCCAGTTCAGTCCGTCCATGAATACCAGTCCGGGTTTTGTAGCAGGTTTGCGTTGATGCTGCAAACAGAGTGAGACACAAACAGGTGACTGTGATCGTTTCATTAAAGACAAGAGATGAGAAGAAGACTGATGTCAGTGAAGAAACAAGGAAACAAAGTAACGTCAAACTTACATCTGTGATCTGTCCCTCTGGTGCGGCTGTCAACACAGGAGTTTAAATATTGGCACAATGGTCAGCCAATCAGGTGTGAAAGCTTGAAATGTTTGGGGCGGGGCTTATTATTGAAAACATGTGCGCTGTGACTGAGGAGCCTGGTGGTTCAGTGGCTGCGGTGCGCGTTGAGCCGGAGTGTGGATATGGAGTGTGCGCCTGTGTGCCGCGCCACGCCGCGCGGCTTAAGTGAAGACCGACACGCGCCGGGCTGAGGTGGGATCCTGGCGGGGCCGGGCGCACCGCACTTCCTTGTATCTAAAGAAAAAAAGAAAAGAATGCATTTGAAATTGTATTGTAGCTTGAGCATGCACATGAGTTCATTTGTCAATGTGTGCCGTGATTTCATAGCGCTGTCCACGGTGATGAAATGAGCCTCGGTGTCGGCAGGGTCACGGGGCCACCTCATTTTATATTTCCAGATTGTGGCTATGTTTGCACTGAGTGTGTTTCTTTCATTTCAACAATGTAGCCATAATGGTCTCTGGTTTTATGAAGTTAATGTTGAGAATGTATCTTGTCTGCGGGGAATGAGTTACTTCAACTTTAACCATTTAGGAAACCAATTAAGTTTATTAACTCAAACAATTTAAGCATACAAAAGTATTTGATTTGAGTACAAGTAACTCAAGTATTTGTTGTTAAAGTAACTTGGGTAAAGTGCATTGTACTAATTCCATTCAGTTAATGAAAACTACTAAGTATGTGACACTTATGTGAAACGGATTTATCTGAACTGAAATGATCTTCTTTATACAAATGTTAATACTTAAGTTGAATTGACTCTTTTCTTTCTACTAAATCAAATTATTACATTCTACTTCTGACAACTTCAAATGGAGAGCGTAGATCAGTGTGTGAGCCATTACAACCTGATTGTGAGGACCAGAGACACATGGTGAGTTTCAAAGGGAACTCCTGCAGGAACCTGATCTTCATTCACTACTGCCACCAGGGCCACTGCCCCTCTTGGGTTGCTTCCAACTCATCCTGAAAAGGGAACAAACACATGTTCAGTGTTTTCAGTGTATTCAGACAAATCATTCAACTTAAAAAAGAAAACATGATGTCATCATCACTACTTGCGATGCAATAGTCAAATAGAAGCACTGTCAATAAAAAGGTAAACATGTTGCATGTATTATTTGTGAAATGTGGCGTTGTTTGTAGTTTAGTGTGTTTCCGCGTTTTCATGGCAGGGATGGCGTCTGCTGAGACGCTGGTTCCGCGGCTGCTGTGCGTTTGGCGCTGCGGCGGCGGTACGTGTCGTGTTTGCGCTGACTGTGTGCCCCGCCGCGCGGCTTAAGTGAGGACCGACACGCGCCGGGCCGAGGCGGGATCTCGGTGCCGTGTGCTGTGGCTGCGGTACATGTCGCAACTGAGGAGCCTGGTGGTTCAGCGGCAGCGGTGCGCCGGAGTGTGGATATGGAGTGGCTCGGGAACAAACACATGTTCAGTGTTTTCAGTGTATTCAGACAAATCATTCAACTTAAAAAAGAAAACATGATGTCATCATCACTACTTGCGATGCAATAGTCAAATAGAAGCACTGTCAATAAAAAGGTAAACATGTTGCATGTATTATTTGTGAAATGTGGCGTTGTTTGTAGTTTAGTGTGTTTCCGCGTTTTCATGGCAGGGATGGCGTCTGCTGAGACGCTGGTTCCACGGCTGCTGTGCGTTTGGCGCTGCGGCGGCGGTACGTGTCGTGTTTGTGCTGACTGTGTGCCCCGCCGCGCGGCTTAAGTGAGGACCGACACGCGCCGGGCCGAGGTGGGATCTCGGTGCCGTGTGCTGTGGCTGCGGTACGTGTCGCAACTGAGGAGCCTGGTGGTTCAGCGGCTGCGGTGCGCGTCGCGCCGTTGTGCGGATATGGAGGGTGCGCCTGTGCGCTGCGCCTGTGCGCTGCGCCACGCCGCGCGGCTTAAGTGAAGACCGACACGCGCCGGGCCGAGGCGGGGCCGGGCGCACCGCACTTTTTTTATGAAGTTAATGTTGAGAATGTATCTTGAATGTATCTCGGTTTGCGCGGGCTCCGCGGCTGCTGTGCGCTCCGCGGCTGCGGTTCCGGTGCCGTGCGCTGCGGCGGCGGTACCTGTCGTAACTGGGGAGCCTGGTAGTTCCGCGGCCGCGGTGCGTGTCCTCACTTAAACTGTGAGGACTGTACTCAGGCCAGTAAACTAACCTGATCTTCATTCACTACTGCCACCAGGGCCACTGCCCCTCTTGGGTTGCTTCCAACTCATCCTGAAAAGGGAACAAACACATGTTCAGTGTTTTCAGTGTATTCAGACAAATCATTCAACTTAAAAAAGAAAACATGATGTCATCATCACTACTTGCGATGCAATAGTCAAATAGAAGCACTGTCAATAAAAAGGTAAACATGTTGCATGTATTATTTGTGAAATGTGGCGTTGTTTGTAGTTTAGTGTGTTTCCGCGTTTTCATGGCAGGGATGGCGTCTGCTGAGACGCTGGTTCCGCGGCTGCTGTGCGTTTGGCGCTGCGGCGGCGGTACGTGTCGTGTTTGCGCTGACTGTGTGCCCCGCCGCGCGGCTTAAGTGAGGACCGACACGCGCCGGGCCGAGGTGGGATCTCGGTGCCGTGTGCTGTGGCTGCGGTACGTGTCGCAACTGAGGAGCCTGGTGGTTCAGCGGCTGCGGTGCGCGTCGCGCCGTTGTGCGGATATGGAGGGTGCGCCTGTGCGCTGCGCCTGTGCGCTGCGCCTGTGCGCTGCGCCACGCCGCGCGGCTTAAGTGAAGACCGACACGCGCCGGGCCGAGGCGGGGCCGGGCGCACCGCACTTTTTTTATGAAGTTAATGTTGAGAATGTATCTTGAATGTATCTCGGTTTGCGCGGGCTCCGCGGCTGCTGTGCGCTCCGCGGCTGCGGTTCCGGTGCCGTGCGCTGCGGCGGCGGTACCTGTCATAACTGGGGAGCCTGGTAGTTCCGCGGCCGCGGTGCGTGTCCTCACTTAAACTGTGAGGACTGTACTCAGGCCAGTAAACTAACCTGATCTTCATTCACTACTGCCACCAGGGCCACTGCCCCTCTTGGGTTGCTTCCAACTCATCCTGAAAAGGGAACAAACACATGTTCAGTGTTTTCAGTGTATTCAGACAAATCATTCAACTTAAAAAAGAAAACATGATGTCATCATCACTACTTGCGATGCAATAGTCAAATAGAAGCACTGTCAATAAAAAGGTAAACATGTTGCATGTATTATTTGTGAAATGTGGCGTTGTTTGTAGTTTAGTGTGTTTCCGCGTTTTCACGGCAGGGATGGCGTCTGCTGAGACGCTGATTCCGCGGCTGCTGTGCGTTTGGCGCTGCGGTGGCGGTACGTGTCGTGTTTGCGCTGACTGTGTGCCCCGCCGCGCGGCTTAAGTGAGGACCGACACGCGCCGGGCCGAGGTGGGATCTCGGTGCCGTGTGCTGTGGCTGCGGTACGTGTCGCAACTGAGGAGCCTGGTGGTTCAGCGGCAGCGGTGCGCCGGAGTGTGGATATGGAGTGGCTCGGGAACAAACACATGTTCAGTGTTTTCAGTGTATTCAGACAAATCATTCAACTTAAAAAAGAAAACATGATGTCATCATCACTACTTGCGATGCAATAGTCAAATAGAAGCACTGTCAATAAAAAGGTAAACATGTTGCATGTATTATTTGTGAAATGTGGCGTTGTTTGTAGTTTAGTGTGTTTCCGCGTTTTCACGGCAGGGATGGCGTCTGCTGAGACGCTGATTCCGCGGCTGCTGTGCGTTTGGCGCTGCGGTGGCGGTACGTGTCGTGTTTGCGCTGACTGTGTGCCCCGCCGCGCGGCTTAAGTGAGGACCGACACGCGCCGGGCCGAGGTGGGATCTCGGTGCCGTGTGCTGTGGCTGCGGTACGTGTGGCAACTGAGGAGCCTGGTGGTTCAGCGGCTGCGGTGCGCGTCGCGCCGTTGTGCGGATATGGAGGGTGCGCCTGTGCGCTGCGCCACGCCGCGCGGCTTAAGTGAAGACCGACACGCGCCGGGCCGAGGCGGGGCCGGGCGCACCGCACTTTTTTTATGAAGTTAATGTTGAGAATGTATCTTGAATGTATCTCGGTTTGCGCGGGCTCCGTGGCTGCTGTGCGCTCCGTGCGCTCCGCGGCTGCGGTTCCGGTGCCGTGCGCTGCGGCGGCGGTACCTCTCGTAACTGGGGAGCCTTGTGGTTCCGCGGCCGCGGTGCGTGTCCTCACTTAAACTGTGAGGACTGTACTCAGGCCAGTAAACTAACCTGATCTTCATTCACTACTGCCACCAGGGCCACTGCCCCTCTTGGGTTGCTTCCAACTCATCCTGAAAAGGGAACAAACACATGTTCAGTGTTTTCAGTGTATTCAGACAAATCATTCAACTTAAAAAAGAAAACATGATGTCATCATCACTACTTGCGATGCAATAGTCAAATAGAAGCACTGTCAATAAAAAGGTAAACATGTTGCATGTATTATTTGTGAAATGTGGCGTTGTTTGTAGTTTAGTGTGTTTCCGCGTTTTCACGGCAGGGATGGCGTCTGCTGAGACGCTGATTCCGCGGCTGCTGTGCGTTTGGCGCTGCGGTGGCGGTACGTGTCGTGTTTGCGCTGACTGTGTGCCCCGCCGCGCGGCTTAAGTGAGGACCGACACGCGCCGGGCCGAGGTGGGATCTCGGTGCCGTGTGCTGTGGCTGCGGTACGTGTCGCAACTGAGGAGCCTGGTGGTTCAGCGGCAGCGGTGCGCCGGAGTGTGGATATGGAGTGGCTCGGGAACAAACACATGTTCAGTGTTTTCAGTGTATTCAGACAAATCATTCAACTTAAAAAAGAAAACATGATGTCATCATCACTACTTGCGATGCAATAGTCAAATAGAAGCACTGTCAATAAAAAGGTAAACATGTTGCATGTATTATTTGTGAAATGTGGCGTTGTTTGTAGTTTAGTGTGTTTCCGCGTTTTCACGGCAGGGATGGCGTCTGCTGAGACGCTGGTTCCGCGGCTGCTGTGCGTTTGGCGCTGCAGCGGCGGTACGTGTCGTGTTTGCGCTGACTGTGTGCCCCGCCGCGCGGCTTAAGTGAGGACCGACACGCGCCGGGCCAAGGTGGGATCTCGGTGCCGTGTGCTGTGGCTGCGGTACGTGTGGCAACTGAGGAGCCTGGTGGTTCAGCGGCTGCGGTGCGCGTCGCGCCGTTGTGCGGATATGGAGGGTGCGCCTGTGCGCTGCGCCACGCCGCGCGGCTTAAGTGAAGACCGACACGCGCCGGGCCGAGGCGGGGCCGGGCGCACCGCACTTTTTTTATGAAGTTAATGTTGAGAATGTATCTTGAATGTATCTCGGTTTCCGCGGGCTCCGTGGCTGCTGTGCGCTCCGTGCGCTCCGCGGCTGCGGTTCCGGTGCCGTGCGCTGCGGCGGCGGTACCTGTCGTAACTGGGGAGCCTGGTGGTTCCGCGGCCGCGGTGCGTGTCCTCACTTAAACTGTGAGGACTGTACTCATGAGTTTATTTGTCAATGTGTGCCGTGATTTCATAGCGCTGTCCACGGTGCTGAAATGAGCCTCGGTGTCGGCAGCGTCACAGGGTGACCTCATTTTATATTTCCAGATTGTGGCTATGTTTGCACTGAGTGTGTTTCTTTAATTTCAACAATGTAGCCATAATGGTCTCCAACAACGGTGAACAAAACAAACGCCACAGAAGCTGCAGTGCAAACTCCACCCACCTATAGCTGCAGAGGAAAAACTACATGTCTACTATAAACTGCTTTCTATATTCCTTCCTGGTTGGATTTAAACACACATCTGCCAATTTATTAGGTACACATTTTCTGCCTCTCCGGGAACCATCACCTTACCGTGGTGGAGAGGTTTGAGTGCCCCTGTGATTCTGAGAGCTGTGTTGTCTGGAGCCTAGTGCTCCTGGTAGGGTCTCCCAAGGCAAATTGGTCTCAGCGGAGGGGCCTGACGAAGAATGGTTCAAAGACCTCATGAAAAAACAACAGAGGAAGAGAGTGACCCTGCCCGGAGGAAGCCCGGGGCCCCCGCCTGGAGCCAGGCCCAGACGGAGGGCCCGTGAGCGAACGCCTGGTGGCCGGGTCTACCACGGGGCCCGGCCGGGCACAGCCCGAACAAGTCACGTGGCCTCTTCATCGTCCTCCTGTGGACCCACCACCTGCAGGGAGATCGACTGGGGTCGGGTGCGCTGCCACATGGGTGGCGGTGAAGGTCGGGGATCTCGACGTACTGGACCTGGGCGGCAGAAGCTGGTTCTGGGGACATGGAACGTCACCTCGCTGTGGGGGAAAGAGCCGGAGCTTGTGCGGGAGATGGAGCGCTACCAATTAGATCTGGTGGGGCTTACCTCCACGCACAGCCTTGGCTCTGGAACCACACTCCTGGATAGGGGTTGGAAGTTATTCTTCTCTGGAGTTGCCCAGGGTGTAAGGCGCCGGGCGGGCGTGGGGATACTCACAAGCCCCCGGCTGAGCGCCGCTGTGTTGGAGTTTACCCCGGTGGACGAGAGGGTCGCCTCCCTGCGCCTTAGGGTTGCGGGGGGGAAAGCCCTGACTGCTGTTTGTGCTTATGCACCGAACAGCAGCTCGGAGTACCCGGCCTTCTTGGAGGCCCTAGATGGAGTCCTGCAAGGGGCTCCGTCGGGGGACTCCATAGTTCTGCTGGGAGATTTCAACGCGCACGTGGGCAGCGATGGGGAAACCTGGAGAGGCGTGATTGGGAAGAACGGCCTACCTGATCTAAATCAGAGTGGTCGTTTGTTATTGGATTTCTGTGCAAGTCATGGACTATCCATAACAAACACCATGTTCGAGCATAAGGACGCTCATAAGTGTACTTGGTACCAGAGTGTCCTTGGCCGAAGGTCGATGATCGATTTTGTGATCGTTTCATCTGATCTAAGGCCGCATGTTCTGGACACTCGGGTGAAGAGAGGGGCAGAGCTGTCAACTGATCACCATCTGGTGGTGAGTTGGGTCAGAGGATGGGGGAGGACTCTGGATAGACCTGGTAAACCCAAACGTGTAGTGCGGATGAACTGGGAACGTCTGGAGGATGCCCCTGTCCGAGAGGCCTTCAACTCTCACCTCCGGCGGAGCTTTTCCTGTATCCCTGTGGAGGCTGGGGACATTGAACCTGAATGGGCAGTGTTCAAAGACTCTATTGTGAAAGCTGTAGTGGAGAGCTGTGGCTCCAGGGCTTTAGGTGCCTCAAGGGGCGGTAACCCTCGAACATCGTGGTGGACACCGGTGGTCAGGGAAGCTGTCCGACTGAAGAAGGAGTGTTTCCGGGATATGTTATCCCGGAGGACTCCTGAGGCAGTTGCAAGGTATCGACGGGCCCGAAGGGCGGCAGCCTCTGCTGTGGCAGACGCAAAGCAGCGGGTATGGGAGAAGTTCGGAGAGGACATGGAGAAGGACTATCGGTCGGCACCAAGGCGTTTCTGGAAAACCATTCGGGGCCTCAGGAGGGGAAAGCGGGGGACCATCCAAGCTGTGTACAGTAAGGATGGGACACTGTTGACCTCGACTGAGGAGGTAACCGGACGGTGGAAGGAACACTTTGAGGAACTCCTGAATCCGACATCTGCACCCTCTGTGGTGGAGGCAGAGAGGGAGGCTGATGGGGGATCATCGTCAATCTCCCTGAGGGAGGTCACTGAGGTGGTTAAACAACTCCGCAGTGGCAAGGCCCCAGGGGTTGATGAGATCCGCCCAGAAATGCTGAAGGCTCTGGGTGTGGAGGGGCTGTCTTGGATGACACGTCTCTTCAACATTGCGTGGAGGTCGGGGTCAGTGCCAAAGGAGTGGCAAACTGGGGTGGTGGCCCCCCTTTTCAAAAAGGGGGACCTGAGAGTGTGTGCCAATTACCGGGGCATCACACTTCTCAGCCTCCCTGGTAAGGTTTACTCCAAGGTACTGGAAAGGAGGGTTCGACCGGTTGTCGAACCTCAGATTCAAGAGGAACAATGCGGATTCCGTCCTGGTCGTGGAACAACGGACCAGCTCTTTACTCTTGCAGGGATCCTGGAGGGGGCCTGGGAGTACGCCCATCCAGTCTACATGTGTTTTGTGGACCTGGAGAAGGCGTATGATCGGGTTCCCAGGGAGATACTGTGGGAGGTGCTGCGGGAGTACGGGGTGAGGGGGGCACTACTTAGGGCCATCCAATCCCTATACGCCCAAAGTATGAGCTGTGTCAGGGTTCTCGGCACAAAATCAGGCCTGTTTCCTGTGGGTGTTGGCCTTCGCCAGGGCTGCGCTTTATCACCAATCCTGTTTGTGATTTTCATGGACAGGATATCGAGGCGTAGTCGTGGGGGAGAGGGGTTGTGGTTTGGCGGGCTTGAGATCACGTCGCTGCTTTTTGCAGATGATGTGGTCCTCATGGCTTCGTCGGCCTGCGACCTTCAGCGCTCACTGGATCGGTTCGTGGCCGAGTGTGAAGCGGTCGGGATGAGGATCAGCACCTCTAAGTCTGAGGCCATGGCTCTTAGCAGGAAACCGGTGGATTGCCTTCTCCGGGTAGGGAATGACTCCTTGCCCCAGGTGAAGGAGTTCAAGTATCTAGGGGTCTTGTTCACGAGTGAGGGGACGAGGGAGCCGGAGATGGGCCGGAGAATCGGAGCGGCTGGTGCGGTACTGCATTCGCTTTACCGCACAGTTGTGACGAAAAGGGAGCTGAGCCGGAAGGCAAAGCTCTCGATCTACCGGTCAGTCTTCGTTCCCATCCTCACCTATGGTCATGAAGGTTGGGTCATGACCGAAAGAACGAGATCGCGGGTACAAGCGGCCGAAATGGGATTCCTCAGGAGAGTGGCTGGCTTTTCCCTTAGAGATAGGGTGAGAAGCTCGGTCATCCGGGGGGAGCTCGGAGTAGAACCGCTGCTCCTTCACGTTGAAAGGAGCCAGTTGAGGTGGTTCGGGCATCTGGTGAGGATGCCTCCTGGGCGCCTCCCAAGGGAGGTATATCAGGCACGTCCAGCTGGGAGGAGGCCTCGGGGTAGACCTAGGACAAGGTGGAGAGATTACATCTCCACTCTGGCCTGGGAACGCCTCGGGATCCCTCAGTCGGAGCTGGTCAATGCGGCTCAGGAAAAGGAAGTTTGGGGTCCCTTGCTGAAACTGCTGCCCCCGCGACCCGGCCCCGGATAAGCGGAGGATGATGATGATGATGATGATGACATTTTCTGTTTATGAACACACTGATTGAAGGAGCCAATCACATGGCAGTAAGTCATTGCATTTAGGCAGGTAGACATGATCAGGACGCCCAAATCAAGTTCAAACAGACTATCAGCATTAGGAAGAAAGGTGATTCAAGGAGCTTTTAATGTGGCATGGTTACTGGTAGTATTTTTACAAACTGCTTGCACAACCACGGTGTGACAAACAGAAAATATCCAGTGATGCCATGTTGAGGTCAAAGATCAGCAGAAAGGCCATGCTAAGAAAGCAAAAGGAACTCAAATCAGCGCAACCAAAGTGTGCAGAACACCATCTGAAGGCACAACACATTGAACCTTGCCGAAAAATGACTGCCTCCGACGGGAACGCGCATCGGTTAAGAGGTAGTGAGCGTAGGTCTACTGGTAGATATAATACTGTATACAGGGTACACCCTATAAGTCGTTGTTTGAAGGAGGGATACTGACCAAATTCATTGTACATGCACCTGTTTTCCTCGACTGCTAATGCTGAAAAGATAGAGAATGTAAGCCCTAACAATCCAGAGTTACAGGGTGCAGTCACTTCTCGGCAGGCCCTGCCGAAATGTGACAGCACCCTGTAACTCTTTATTGCAAGAAGCAATATTGACCAAATTCACTGTACATGCACCTGGTTTCCTCTACTTTCCTCTCCTCTACTGATTCTTCCAATTAGCCACTCACAGTGTGACTCCTGGCTGCTGAGTTAGTTAGCACCAGTTAGTTACTAGAAACCCAAGCCTTTTTAGATGATTTATATTAATAAATACACCATTAAATAATGACTTCAGTGTCATTAATTATTTAAATTAATAAATAGCCTTTTCAATAATTACTTACATCACATTGGTTTTCTTAGGTTACAAAATACTAACCTGGGTTTTTTTCGTCATCACTTAGTAACAATAATAATAATAATAATAATAATAAGAATAATATTCAGTGGAGCTCCACTTCAGGTTTTACTTGATACTCATTCCAAACTAAATGTTTATTTAAATATTAGTTTAAATGTCATATGATAAAAAAAAAGTGTTAAAGTTTGAGTGTACACTTACAATTAAGTGTTAAGTGTGTTTGTTTCTGTTTGGTTGTGATGAGTTTCTGTTGTACTCACACCATCAAACCAAATCCAGTTCAGTCCGTCCATGAATACCAGTCCGGGTTTTGTAGCAGGTTTGCGTTGATGCTGCAAACAGAGAGTGAGACACAAACAGGTGACTGTGATCGTTTCATTAAAGACAAGAGATGAGAAGAAGACTGATGTCAGTGAATAAACAAGGAAACAAAGTAACGTCAAACTTACATCTGTGATCTGTCCCTCTGGTGCGGCTGTCAACACAGGAGTTTAAATATTGGCACAATGGTCAGCCAATCAGGTGTGAAAGCTTGAAATGTTTGGGGCGGGGCTTATTATTGAAAACATGTGCGCTGTGACTGAGGAGCCTGGTGGTTCAGTGGCTGCGGTGCGCGTTGAGCCGGAGTGTGGATATGGAGTGTGCGCCTGTGTGCCGCGCCACGCCGCGCGGCTTAAGTTAAGACCGACACGCGCCGGGCTGAGGTGGGATCCTGGCGGGGCCGGGCGCACCGCACTTCCTTGTATCTAAAGAAAAAAAGAAAAGAATGCATTTGAAATTGTATTGTAGCTTGAGCATGCACATGAGTTCATTTGTCAATGTGTGCCGTGATTTCATAGCGCTGTCCACGGTGATGAAATGAGCCTCGTGTCGGCAGCGTCACGGGGCCACCTCATTTTATATTTCCAGATTGTGGCTATGTTTGCACTGAGTGTGTTTCTTTCATTTCAACAATGTAGCCATAATGGTCTCTGGTTTTATGAAGTTAATGTTGAGAATGTATCTTGTCTGCGAGGAATGAGTTACTTCAACTTTAACCATTTAAGAAACCAATTAAGTTTATTAACTCAAACAATTTAAGCATACAAAAGTATTTGATTTGAGTACAAGTAACTCAAGTATTTGTTGTTAAAGTAACTTGGGTAAAGTGCATTGTACTAATTCCATTCAGTTAATGAAAACTACTAAGTATGTGACACTTATGTGAAACGGATTTATCTGAACTGAAATGATCTTCTTTATACAAATGTTAATACTTAAGTTGAATTGACTCTTTTCTTTCTACTAAATCAAATTATTACATTCTACTTCTGACAACTTCAAATGGAGAGCGTAGATCAGTGTGTGAGCCATTACAACCTGATTGTGAGGACCAGAGACACATGGTGAGTTTCAAAGGGAACTCCTGCAGGAACCTGATCTTCATTCACTACTGCCACCAGGGCCACTGCCCCTCTTGGGTTGCTTCCAACTCATCCTGAAAAGGGAACAAACACATGTTCAGTGTTTTCAGTGTATTCAGACAAATCATTCAACTTAAAAAAGAAAACATGATGTCATCATCACTACTTGCGATGCAATAGTCAAATAGAAGCACTGTCAATAAAAAGGTAAACATGTTGCATGTATTATTTGTGAAATGTGGCGTTGTTTGTAGTTTAGTGTGTTTCCGCGTTTTCACGGCAGGGATGGCGTCTGCTGAGACGCTGATTCCGCGGCTGCTGTGCGTTTGGCGCTGCGGTGGCGGTACGTGTCGTGTTTGCGCTGACTGTGTGCCCCGCCGCGCGGCTTAAGTGAGGACCGACACGCGCCGGGCCGAGGTGGGATCTCGGTGCCGTGTGCTGTGGCTGCGGTACGTGTCGCAACTGAGGAGCCTGGTGGTTCAGCGGCAGCGGTGCGCCGGAGTGTGGATATGGAGTGGCTCGGGAACAAACACATGTTCAGTGTTTTCAGTGTATTCAGACAAATCATTCAACTTAAAAAAGAAAACATGATGTCATCATCACTACTTGCGATGCAATAGTCAAATAGAAGCACTGTCAATAAAAAGGTAAACATGTTGCATGTATTATTTGTGAAATGTGGCGTTGTTTGTAGTTTAGTGTGTTTCCGCGTTTTCACGGCAGGGATGGCGTCTGCTGAGACGCTGGTTCCGCGGCTGCTGTGCGTTTGGCGCTGCGGCGGCGGTACGTGTCGTGTTTGCGCTGACTGTGTGCCCCGCCGCGCGGCTTAAGTGAGGACCGACACGCGCCGGGCCGAGGTGGGATCTCGGTGCCGTGTGCTGTGGCTGCGGTACGTGTGGCAACTGAGGAGCCTGGTGGTTCAGCGGCTGCGGTGCGCGTCGCGCCGTTGTGCGGATATGGAGGGTGCGCCTGTGCGCTGCGCCACGCCGCGCGGCTTAAGTGAAGACCGACACGCGCCGGGCCGAGGCGGGGCCGGGCGCACCGCACTTTTTTTATGAAGTTAATGTTGAGAATGTATCTTGAATGTATCTCGGTTTGCGCGGGCTCCGTGGCTGCTGTGCGCTCCGTGCGCTCCGCGGCTGCGGTTCCGGTGCCGTGCGCTGCGGCGGCGGTACCTGTCGTAACTGGGGAGCCTGGTGGTTCCGCGGCCGCGGTGCGTGTCCTCACTTAAACTGTGAGGACTGTACTCATGAGTTTATTTGTCAATGTGTGCCGTGATTTCATAGCGCTGTCCACGGTGCTGAAATGAGCCTCGGTGTCGGCAGCGTCACAGGGTGACCTCATTTTATATTTCCAGATTGTGGCTATGTTTGCACTGAGTGTGTTTCTTTAATTTCAACAATGTAGCCATAATGGTCTCCAACAACGGTGAACAAAACAAACGCCACAGAAGCTGCAGTGCAAACTCCACCCACCTATAGCTGCAGAGGAAAAACTACATGTCTACTATAAACTGCTTTCTATATTCCTTCCTGGTTGGATTTAAACACACATCTGCCAATTTATTAGGTACACATTTTCTGTTTATGAACACACTGATTGAAGGAGCCAATCACATGGCAGTAAGTCATTGCATTTAGGCAGGTAGACATGATCAGGACGCCCAAATCAAGTTCAAACAGACTATCAGCATTAGGAAGAAAGGTGATTCAAGGAGCTTTTAATGTGGCATGGTTACTGGTAGTATTTTTACAAACTGCTTGCACAACCACGGTGTGACAAACAGAAAATATCCAGTGATGCCATGTTGAGGTCAAAGATCAGCAGAAAGGCCATGCTAAGAAAGCAAAAGGAACTCAAATCAGCGCAACCAAAGTGTGCAGAACACCATCTGAAGGCACAACACATTGAACCTTGCCGAAAAATGACTGCCTCCGACGGGAACGCGCATCGGTTAAGAGGTAGTGAGCGTAGGTCTACTGGTAGATATAATACTGTATACAGGGTACACCCTATAAGTCGTTGTTTGAAGGAGGGATACTGACCAAATTCATTGTACATGCACCTGTTTTCCTCGACTGCTAATGCTGAAAAGATAGAGAATGTAAGCCCTAACAATCCAGAGTTACAGGGTGCAGTCACTTCTCGGCAGGCCCTGCCGAAATGTGACAGCACCCTGTAACTCTTTATTGCAAGAAGCAATATTGACCAAATTCACTGTACATGCACCTGGTTTCCTCTACTTTCCTCTCCTCTACTGATTCTTCCAATTAGCCACTCACAGTGTGACTCCTGGCTGCTGAGTTAGTTAGCACCAGTTAGTTACTAGAAACCCAAGCCTTTTTAGATGATTTATATTAATAAATACACCATTAAATAATGACTTCAGTGTCATTAATTATTTAAATTAATAAATAGCCTTTTCAATAATTACTTACATCACATTGGTTTTCTTAGGTTACAAAATACTAACCTGGGTTTTTTTCGTCATCACTTAGTAACAATAATAATAATAATAATAATAATAAGAATAATATTCAGTGGAGCTCCACTTCAGGTTTTACTTGATACTCATTCCAAACTAAATGTTTATTTAAATATTAGTTTAAATGTCATATGATAAAAAAAAAGTGTTAAAGTTTGAGTGTACACTTACAATTAAGTGTTAAGTGTGTTTGTTTCTGTTTGGTTGTGATGAGTTTCTGTTGTACTCACACCATCAAACCAAATCCAGTTCAGTCCGTCCATGAATACCAGTCCGGGTTTTGTAGCAGGTTTGCGTTGATGCTGCAAACAGAGAGTGAGACACAAACAGGTGACTGTGATCGTTTCATTAAAGACAAGAGATGAGAAGAAGACTGATGTCAGTGAATAAACAAGGAAACAAAGTAACGTCAAACTTACATCTGTGATCTGTCCCTCTGGTGCGGCTGTCAACACAGGAGTTTAAATATTGGCACAATGGTCAGCCAATCAGGTGTGAAAGCTTGAAATGTTTGGGGCGGGGCTTATTATTGAAAACATGTGCGCTGTGACTGAGGAGCCTGGTGGTTCAGTGGCTGCGGTGCGCGTTGAGCCGGAGTGTGGATATGGAGTGTGCGCCTGTGTGCCGCGCCACGCCGCGCGGCTTAAGTTAAGACCGACACGCGCCGGGCTGAGGTGGGATCCTGGCGGGGCCGGGCGCACCGCACTTCCTTGTATCTAAAGAAAAAAAGAAAAGAATGCATTTGAAATTGTATTGTAGCTTGAGCATGCACATGAGTTCATTTGTCAATGTGTGCCGTGATTTCATAGCGCTGTCCACGGTGATGAAATGAGCCTCGTGTCGGCAGCGTCACGGGGCCACCTCATTTTATATTTCCAGATTGTGGCTATGTTTGCACTGAGTGTGTTTCTTTCATTTCAACAATGTAGCCATAATGGTCTCTGGTTTTATGAAGTTAATGTTGAGAATGTATCTTGTCTGCGAGGAATGAGTTACTTCAACTTTAACCATTTAAGAAACCAATTAAGTTTATTAACTCAAACAATTTAAGCATACAAAAGTATTTGATTTGAGTACAAGTAACTCAAGTATTTGTTGTTAAAGTAACTTGGGTAAAGTGCATTGTACTAATTCCATTCAGTTAATGAAAACTACTAAGTATGTGACACTTATGTGAAACGGATTTATCTGAACTGAAATGATCTTCTTTATACAAATGTTAATACTTAAGTTGAATTGACTCTTTTCTTTCTACTAAATCAAATTATTACATTCTACTTCTGACAACTTCAAATGGAGAGCGTAGATCAGTGTGTGAGCCATTACAACCTGATTGTGAGGACCAGAGACACATGGTGAGTTTCAAAGGGAACTCCTGCAGGAACCTGATCTTCATTCACTACTGCCACCAGGGCCACTGCCCCTCTTGGGTTGCTTCCAACTCATCCTGAAAAGGGAACAAACACATGTTCAGTGTTTTCAGTGTATTCAGACAAATCATTCAACTTAAAAAAGAAAACATGATGTCATCATCACTACTTGCGATGCAATAGTCAAATAGAAGCACTGTCAATAAAAAGGTAAACATGTTGCATGTATTATTTGTGAAATGTGGCGTTGTTTGTAGTTTAGTGTGTTTCCGCGTTTTCACGGCAGGGATGGCGTCTGCTGAGACGCTGATTCCGCGGCTGCTGTGCGTTTGGCGCTGCGGTGGCGGTACGTGTCGTGTTTGCGCTGACTGTGTGCCCCGCCGCGCGGCTTAAGTGAGGACCGACACGCGCCGGGCCGAGGTGGGATCTCGGTGCCGTGTGCTGTGGCTGCGGTACGTGTCGCAACTGAGGAGCCTGGTGGTTCAGCGGCAGCGGTGCGCCGGAGTGTGGATATGGAGTGGCTCGGGAACAAACACATGTTCAGTGTTTTCAGTGTATTCAGACAAATCATTCAACTTAAAAAAGAAAACATGATGTCATCATCACTACTTGCGATGCAATAGTCAAATAGAAGCACTGTCAATAAAAAGGTAAACATGTTGCATGTATTATTTGTGAAATGTGGCGTTGTTTGTAGTTTAGTGTGTTTCCGCGTTTTCACGGCAGGGATGGCGTCTGCTGAGACGCTGGTTCCGCGGCTGCTGTGCGTTTGGCGCTGCGGCGGCGGTACGTGTCGTGTTTGCGCTGACTGTGTGCCCCGCCGCGCGGCTTAAGTGAGGACCGACACGCGCCGGGCCGAGGTGGGATCTCGGTGCCGTGTGCTGTGGCTGCGGTACGTGTGGCAACTGAGGAGCCTGGTGGTTCAGCGGCTGCGGTGCGCGTCGCGCCGTTGTGCGGATATGGAGGGTGCGCCTGTGCGCTGCGCCACGCCGCGCGGCTTAAGTGAAGACCGACACGCGCCGGGCCGAGGCGGGGCCGGGCGCACCGCACTTTTTTTATGAAGTTAATGTTGAGAATGTATCTTGAATGTATCTCGGTTTGCGCGGGCTCCGTGGCTGCTGTGCGCTCCGTGCGCTCCGCGGCTGCGGTTCCGGTGCCGTGCGCTGCGGCGGCGGTACCTGTCGTAACTGGGGAGCCTGGTGGTTCCGCGGCCGCGGTGCGTGTCCTCACTTAAACTGTGAGGACTGTACTCATGAGTTTATTTGTCAATGTGTGCCGTGATTTCATAGCGCTGTCCACGGTGCTGAAATGAGCCTCGGTGTCGGCAGCGTCACAGGGTGACCTCATTTTATATTTCCAGATTGTGGCTATGTTTGCACTGAGTGTGTTTCTTTAATTTCAACAATGTAGCCATAATGGTCTCCAACAACGGTGAACAAAACAAACGCCACAGAAGCTGCAGTGCAAACTCCACCCACCTATAACTGCAGAGGAAAAACTACATGTCTACTATAAACTGCTTTCTATATTCCTTCCTGGTTGGATTTAAACACACATCTGCCAATTTATTAGGTACACATTTTCTGTTTATGAACACACTGATTGAAGGAGCCAATCACATGGCAGTAAGTCATTGCATTTAGGCAGGTAGACATGATCAGGACGCCCAAATCAAGTTCAAACAGACTATCAGCATTAGGAAGAAAGGTGATTCAAGGAGCTTTTAATGTGGCATGGTTACTGGTAGTATTTTTACAAACTGCTTGCACAACCACGGTGTGACAAACAGAAAATATCCAGTGATGCCATGTTGAGGTCAAAGATCAGCAGAAAGGCCATGCTAAGAAAGCAAAAGGAACTCAAATCAGCGCAACCAAAGTGTGCAGAACACCATCTGAAGGCACAACACATTGAACCTTGCCGAAAAATGACTGCCTCCGACGGGAACGCGCATCGGTTAAGAGGTAGTGAGCGTAGGTCTACTGGTAGATATAATACTGTATACAGGGTACACCCTATAAGTCGTTGTTTGAAGGAGCGATACTGACCAAATTCATTGTACATGCACCTGTTTTCCTCGACTGCTAATGCTGAAAAGATAGAGAATGTAAGCCCTAACAATCCAGAGTTACAGGGTGCAGTCACTTCTCGGCAGGCCCTGCCGAAATGTGACAGCACCCTGTAACTCTTTATTGCAAGAAGCAATATTGACCAAATTCACTGTACATGCACCTGGTTTCCTCTACTTTCCTCTCCTCTACTGATTCTTCCAATTAGCCACTCACAGTGTGACTCCTGGCTGCTGAGTTAGTTAGCACCAGTTAGTTACTAGAAACCCAAGCCTTTTTAGATGATTTATATTAATAAATACACCATTAAATAACGACTTAAGTGTCATTAATTATTTAAATTAATAAATAGCCTTTTCAATAATTACTTACATCACATTGGTTTTCTTAGGTTACAAAATACTGACCTGGGTTTTTTTCGTCATCACTTAGTAACAATAATAATAATAATAATAATAATAATAATAATAATAATAATAATATTCAGTGGAGCTCCACTTCAGGTTTTACTTGATACTCATTCCAAACTAAATGTTTATTTAAATATTAGTTTAAATGTCATATGATAAAAAAAAGTGTTAAAGTTTGAGTGTACACTTACAATTAAGTGTTAAGTGTGTTTGTTTCTGTTTGGTTGTGATGAGTTTCTGTTGTACTCACACCATCAAAACGAATCCAGTTCAGTCCGTCCATGAATACCAGTCCGGGTTTTGTAGCAGGTTTGCGTTGATGCTGCAAACAGAGAGTGAGACACAAACAGGTGACTGTGATCGTTTCATTAAAGACAAGAGATGAGAAGAAGACTGATGTCAGTGAATAAACAAGGAAACAAAGTAACGTCAAACTTACATCTGTGATCTGTCCCTCTGGTGCGGCTGTCAACACAGGAGTTTAAATATTGGCACAATGGTCAGCCAATCATGTGTGAAAGCTTGAAATGTTTGGGGCGGGGCTTATTATTGAAAACATGTGCGCTGTGACTGAGGAGCCTGGTGGTTCAGTGGCTGCGGTGCGCGTTGAGCCGGAGTGTGGATATGGAGTGTGCGCCTGTGTGCCGCGCCACGCCGCGCGGCTTAAGTGAAGACCGACACGCGCCGGGCTGAGGTGGGATCCTGGCGGGGCCGGGCGCACCGCACTTCCTTGTATCTAAAGAAAAAAAGAAAAGAATGCATTTGAAATTGTATTGTAGCTTGAGCATGCACATGAGTTCATTTGTCAATGTGTGCCGTGATTTCATAGCGCTGTCCACGGTGATGAAATGAGCCTCGTGTCGGCAGCGTCACGGGGCCACCTCATTTTATATTTCCAGATTGTGGCTATGTTTGCACTGAGTGTGTTTCTTTCATTTCAACAATGTAGCCATAATGGTCTCTGGTTTTATGAAGTTAATGTTGAGAATGTATCTTGTCTGCGGGGAATGAGTTACTTCAACTTTAACCATTTAGGAAACCAATTAAGTTTATTAACTCAAACAATTTAAGCATACAAAAGTATTTGATTTGAGTACAAGTAACTCAAGTATTTGTTTTTAAAGTAACTTGGGTAAAGTGCATTGTACTAATTCCATTCAGTTAATGAAAACTACTAAGTATGTGACACTTATGTGAAACGGATTTATCTGAACTGAAATGATCTTCTTTATACAAATGTTAATACTTAAGTTGAATTGACTCTTTTCTTTCTACTAAATCAAATTATTACATTCTACTTCTGACAACTTCAAATGGAGAGCGTAGATCAGTGTGTGAGCCATTACAACCTGATTGTGAGGACCAGAGACACATGGTGAGTTTCAAAGGGAACTCCTGCAGGAACCTGATCTTCATTCGCTACTGCCACCAGGGCCACTGCCCCTCTTGGGTTGCTTCCAACTCATCCTGAAAAGGGAACAAACACATGTTCAGTGTTTTCAGTGTATTCAGACAAATCATTCAACTTAAAAAAGAAAACATGATGTCATCATCACTACTTGCGATGCAATAGTCAAATAGAAGCACTGTCAATAAAAAGGTAAACATGTTGCATGTATTAGTTGTGAAATGTGGCGTTACACTGTACTCACATCTTATACCAAACTGAGAATACAAGTGCGTGTCCTCACTTAAACTGTGAGGACTGTACTCACGCCAGTAAACCGAATCCAGTCTGGGGTTTGTAGCAGGTTTGTAGGTTTGTGCGCCACGCCGCGCGGCTTAAGTGAAGACCGACACGCGCCAGGCCGAGGTGGGATCTCGGCAGGGCTGGGCGCTGTGGCTGCGGTACGTGTCGCAACTGAGGAGCCTGGTGGTTCAGCGGCTGCAGTGTGCGTCGCGCCGGAGTGTGGATATGGAGGGTGCGCCGCGGCTTAAGTGAAGACCGACACGCGCCGGGCCGCACCGCACTTCCTTGTATCTTAATAAAAAGAAAAGAATGCATTTGAAATTGTATTGTAGCTTGAGCATGCGCATGATTTTATTTGTCAATGTGTGCCGTGATTTCATAGCGCTGTCCACGGTGCTGAAATGAGCCTCGCTGTCATATTAAAACTCTTTTCCAGATGAGGCATTGCTACAACAATGACTTTGACAGTGTGTGGGTGTCACCATCCTCTTTCACTCACTTGAGCTTCACTAAAGAGTGCAGGTCGTCTCTCTTTTAGTTCGGCAAGGAGGAGCTGAATTCACAGTTTCTTCATGCCCGAGTGCTGCATATGTTGATGGAGACCTGTGACATAAAACACAAAGAGCTACTGATGGTGCTACGTCTGTTTTTCACTAGACTACTCATAGATATCAGTACATCAACTGACAGTTAATGTATTATTTATTTGAACTTACAATTGTACATTTATATTCAAATACATACACAAATATGAAAGAACTGTACACTATAGTGGCGGTGATTGACTGAACATCATATGTTGGGTGCACATTTAAACACAGGATCCAGGCAGCTTTCCAAGTTGCAATATTTTATTTCCAAGTAAACGGTAGTCGGTGATGAGGGGTAATGGTGGATGATTCTGTCTATATGAAAATGATAAAGGAAATATTACAATCTAGAAAGTATCAAATATACAATAAGAAATGAGGTTGTCTTAGACTAACATCAATAATACATCCACTCTTACTTTCCTCTCTTTAGCAAAGGATTAAACTCAGGAATCTAGTATAATGACACACAAGCAATAAGTAAGTCTTCATACAAGATGTAGTATCAACCAAATGAATCATTAAATGAGTGAACGTCCATAAAACTCACAGCCAGTGTCCCTTTGTTCTCGTGGATTGTTTGGAGGGAAAATAGGGGGGTCAAAGGGCGGAAGGGGCGGGTTATATAGGATTAGGGGTGTGGTCCAGGTAGGTGGGCCAGTGATGAGGCAGGTGAGGAGGAGACTTGGGATTTTAACAAATACATATACAATGGCCGTGCCACTTTAATATAAACCTAAAATTCGAAGGTAAAATCAATTATTAGTAATAATATACAAAGTGTTTACATTAAAAACAAAGTAACATGTCAACCACAAATCTATGGATCACACCAAGCATCTGAGAGACGTCTGAGCCAGAGGATCATTTCATCAGGACAGGCCGAGGTAACGCTGCTCTGCCCTGGGCACTGTGAGCACCGAGTGTCCGCAGAGGCGGAGCTGATCACCTCCGACAACGTACCGCGCTGAAATCAGTTCCAGGTTGGATATTCAACAGACATTCGCTCCAGATCCAACGGCACCCTCCTCCTTCTCCACCCCGAGATAGGTGCACGATCACGGCTTGTACAAAGTCCGACCCATCGCTCTCAACAACCGTGGTCTCATTTAGGGACCATCAACGAATTACCGTTAAAAATGGATTAAAAAAAATTATGGGAGGTACTAAAACGGAATAAAAAGAGGTGTGTCCTGACTAGGCAGTCTAGTTCTATGTTGCTGCACTGTTTTGGAATCTTTAGGGTCACATGGCCTGGACGCGATTGAGATAAAATGCTAATATTTGCATTAAAGAAATGATTGAAAGTAAATCAAGTATTTAAATGGAATATAAAGAGGTGTGTCCTGACTAGGCAGTCTAGTACTATGTTTGTACACTCATTTGGAGTCTTTGGGTCACATTGCCTGGAAGCTATTGAGCTAAAATGCTAATATTTACATTATTAAAATTATAAAAAAAATAAATGAGGTAATTAAATATTAGTTTAATGTCATATGATCAAAATTAAAGTGTTAACGTTCGACTCTACACTTAGATTCAAGTGTTAAGTGTGTTTGCGGTTTGTTTCTGTCTGGTTGTGATGACTTTCTGTTGTACTCACGCCAGTAAACCGAATCCAGTCTGGGGTTTGTAGCAGGTTTGTACTGTAGCAGGTTTGCATTGGTGCTGCAAACAGAGAGTGAGACACAAACATGGGGCTGTGATGGTTTCAATAAAGACAAGAGATGAGAAGAAGACTGGAGTCAGTGAGAAAACAAGGAAACAAAGTAACGTCAAACTTACGTCTGTGATCTGTCAGCATCTCCTCTCCCTCTGGTGCGGCAGTCAACACAGGAGTTTAAATATTGGCACAATGGTCAGCCAATCAGGTGTGAAAGCTTGAAATGTTTGGGGCGGGGCTTATTATTGAAAACATGTGCGCTGTGACTGAGGAGCCTGGTGGTTCAGTGGCTGCGGTGCGCGTTGAGCCGGAGTGTGGATATGGAGTGTGCGCCTGTGTGCCGCGCCACGCCGCGCGGCTTAAGTGAAGACCGACGCGCGCCGGGCTGAGGTGGGATCCTGGCGGGGCCGGGCGCACCGCACTTCCTTGTATCTAAAAAAAAAGAGAAAAGAATGCATTTGAAATTGTATTGTAGCTTGAGCATGCACATGAGTTCATTTGTCAATGTGTGCCGTGATTTCATAGCGCTGTCCACGGTGATGAAATGAGCCTCGGTGTCGGCAGGGTCACGGGGCCACCTCATTTTATATTTCCAGATTGTGGCTATGTTTGCACTGAGTGTGTTTCTTTCATTTCAACAATGTAGCCATAATGGTCTCTGGTTTTATGAAGTTAATGTTGAGAATGTGTCTTGTCTGCGGGGAATGAGTTACTTCAACTTTAACCATTTAGGAAACCAATTAAGTTTATTAACTCAAACAATTTAAGCATACAAAAGTATTTGATTTGAGTACAAGTAACTCAAGTATTTGTTGTTAAAGTAACTTGGGTAAAGTGCATTGTACTAATTCCATTCAGTTAATGAAAACTACTAAGTATGTGACACTTATGTGAAACGGATTTATCTGAACTGAAATGATCTTCTTTATACAAATGTTAATACTTAAGTTGAATTGACTCTTTTCTTTCTACTAAATCAAATTATTACATTCTACTTCTGACAACTTCAAATGGAGAGCGTAGATCAGTGTGTGAGCCATTACAACCTGATTGTGAGGACCAGAGACACATGGTGAGTTTCAAAGGGAACTCCTGCAGGAACCTGATCTTCATTCACTACTGCCACCAGGGCCACTGCCCCTCTTGGGTTGCTTCCAACTCATCCTGAAAAGGGAACAAACACATGTTCAGTGTTTTCAGTGTATTCAGACAAATCATTCAACTTAAAAAAGAAAACATGATGTCATCATCACTACTTGCGATGCAATAGTCAAATAGAAGCACTGTCAATAAAAAGGTAAACATGTTGCATGTATTATTTGTGAAATGTGGCGTTGTTTGTAGTTTAGTGTGTTTCCGCGTTTTCACGGCAGGGATGGCGTCTGCTGAGACGCTGATTCCGCGGCTGCTGTGCGTTTGGCGCTGCGGTGGCGGTACGTGTCGTGTTTGCGCTGACTGTGTGCCCCGCCGCGCGGCTTAAGTGAGGACCGACACGCGCCGGGCCGAGGTGGGATCTCGGTGCCGTGTGCTGTGGCTGCGGTACGTGTCGCAACTGAGGAGCCTGGTGGTTCAGCGGCAGCGGTGCGCCGGAGTGTGGATATGGAGTGGCTCGGGAACAAACACATGTTCAGTGTTTTCAGTGTATTCAGACAAATCATTCAACTTAAAAAAGAAAACATGATGTCATCATCACTACTTGCGATGCAATAGTCAAATAGAAGCACTGTCAATAAAAAGGTAAACATGTTGCATGTATTATTTGTGAAATGTGGCGTTGTTTGTAGTTTAGTGTGTTTCCGCGTTTTCACGGCAGGGATGGCGTCTGCTGAGACGCTGGTTCCGCGGCTGCTGTGCGTTTGGCGCTGCGGCGGCGGTACGTGTCGTGTTTGCGCTGACTGTGTGCCCCGCCGCGCGGCTTAAGTGAGGACCGACACGCGCCGGGCCGAGGTGGGATCTCGGTGCCGTGTGCTGTGGCTGCGGTACGTGTGGCAACTGAGGAGCCTGGTGGTTCAGCGGCTGCGGTGCACGTCGCGCCGTTGTGCGGATATGGAGGGTGCGCCTGTGCGCTGCGCCACGCCGCGCGGCTTAAGTGAAGACCGACACGCGCCGGGCCGAGGCGGGGCCGGGCGCACCGCACTTTTTTTATGAAGTTAATGTTGAGAATGTATCTTGAATGTATCTCGGTTTGCGCGGGCTCCGTGGCTGCTGTGCGCTCCGTGCGCTCCGCGGCTGCGGTTCCGGTGCCGTGCGCTGCGGCGGCGGTACCTGTCGTAACTGGGGAGCCTTGTGGTTCCGCGGCCGCGGTGCGTGTCCTCACTTAAACTGTGAGGACTGTACTCATGAGTTTATTTGTCAATGTGTGCCGTGATTTCATAGCGCTGTCCACGGTGCTGAAATGAGCCTCGGTGTCGGCAGCGTCACAGGGTGACCTCATTTTATATTTCCAGATTGTGGCTATGTTTGCACTGAGTGTGTTTCTTTAATTTCAACAATGTAGCCATAATGGTCTCCAACAACGGTGAACAAAACAAACGCCACAGAAGCTGCAGTGCAAACTCCACCCACCTATAGCTGCAGAGGAAAAACTACATGTCTACTATAAACTGCTTTCTATATTCCTTCCTGGTTGGATTTAAACACACATCTGCCAATTTATTAGGTACACATTTTCTGTTTATGAACACACTGATTGAAGGAGCCAATCACATGGCAGTAAGTCATTGCATTTAGGCAGGTAGACATGATCAGGACGCCCAAATCAAGTTCAAACAGACTATCAGCATTAGGAAGAAAGGTGATTCAAGGAGCTTTTAATGTGGCATGGTTACTGGTAGTATTTTTACAAACTGCTTGCACAACCACGGTGTGACAAACAGAAAATATACAGTGATGCCATGTTGAGGTCAACGATCAGCAGAAAGGCCATGCTAAGAAAGCAAAAGGAACTCAAATCAGCGCAACCAAAGTGTGCAGAACACCATCTGAAGGCACAACACATTGAACCTTGCCGAAAAATGACTGCCTCCGACGGGAACGCGCATCGGTTAAGAGGTAGTGAGCGTAGGTCTACTGGTAGATATAATACTGTATACAGGGTACACCCTATAAGTCGTTGTTTGAAGGAGCGATACTGACCAAATTCATTGTACATGCACCTGTTTTCCTCGACTGCTAATGCTGAAAAGATAGAGAATGTAAGCCCTAACAATCCAGAGTTACAGGGTGCAGTCACTTCTCGGCAGGCCCTGCCGAAATGTGACAGCACCCTGTAACTCTTTATTGCAAGAAGCAATATTGACCAAATTCACTGTACATGCACCTGGTTTCCTCTACTTTCCTCTCCTCTACTGATTCTTCCAATCGGCCACTCACAGTGTGACTCCTGGCTGCTGAGTTAGTTAGCACCAGTTAGTTACTAGAAACCCAAGCCTTTTTAGATGATTTATATTAATAAATACACCATTAAATAATGACTTCAGTGTCATTAATTATTTAAATTAATAAATAGCCTTTTCAATAATTACTTACATCACATTGGTTTTCTTAGGTTACAAAATACTAACCTGGGTTTTTTTCGTCATCACTTAGTAACAACAATAATAATAATAATAATAATAATAATAATAATAAGAAGAAGAATATTCAGTGGAGCTCCACTTCAGGTTTTACTTGATACTCATTCCAAACTAAATGTTTATTTAAATATTAGTTTAAATGTCATATGATAAAAAAAAAGTGTTAAAGTTTGAGTGTACACTTACAATTAAGTGTTAAGTGTGTTTGTTTCTGTTTGGTTGTGATGAGTTTCTGTTGTACTCACACCAGCAAACCAAATCCAGTTCAGTCCGTCCATGAATACCAGTCCGGGTTTTGTAGCAGGTTTGCGTTGATGCTGCAAACAGAGAGTGAGACACAAACAGGTGACTGTGATCGTTTCATTAAAGACAAGAGATGAGAAGAAGACTGATGTCAGTGAAGAAACAAGGAAACAAAGTAACGTCAAACTTACATCTGTGATCTGTCTGGTGCCCTATTAAAACTCTTTTCCAGATGAGGCATTGCTACAACGATGACTTTGACAGTGTGTGGGTGTCACCATCCTCTTTCACTCACTTGAGCTTCACTAAAGAGTGCAGGTCGTCTCTCTTTTAGTTCGGCAAGGAGGAGCTGAATTCACAGTTTCTTCATGCCCGAGTGCTGCATATGTTGATGGAGACCTGTGACATAAAACACAAAGAGCTACTGATGGTGCTACGTCTGTTTTTCACTAGACTACTCATAGATATCAGTACATCAACTGACAGTTAATGTATTATTTATTCGAACTTACAATTGTACATTTATACTCAAATACATACACAAATATGAAAGAACTGTACACTATAGTGGCGGTGATTGACTGAACATCATATGTTGGGTGCACATTTAAACACAGGATCCAGGCAGCTTTCCAAGTTGCAATATTTTATTTCCAAGTAAACGGTAGTCGGTGATGAGGGGTAATGGTGGATGATTCTGTCTATATGAAAATGATAAAGGAAATATTACAATCTAGAAAGTATCAAATATACAATAAGAAATGAGGTTGTCTTAGACTAACATCAATAATACATCCACTCTTACTTTCCTCTCTTTAGCAAAGGATTAAACTCAGGAATCTAGTATAATGACACACAAGCAATAAGTAAGTCTTCATACAAGATGTAGTATCAACCAAATGAAACATTAAATGAGTGAACGTCCATAAAACTCACAGCCAGTGTCCCTTTGTTCTCGTGGATTGTTTGGAGGGAAAATAGGGGGGTCAAAGGGCGGAAGGGGCGTGTTATATAGGATTAGGGGTGTGGTCCAGGTAGGTGTGCCAGTGATGAGGCAGGTGAGGAGGAGACTTGGGATTTTAACAAATACATATACAATGGCCGTGCCACTTTAATATAAACCTAAAATTCGAAGGTAAAATCAATTATTAGTAATAATATACAAAGTGTTTACATTAAAAACAAAGTAACACGTCAACCACAAATCTATGGATCACACCAAGCATCTGAGAGACGTCTGAGCCAGCGGATCATTTCATCAGGACAGGCCGAGGTAACGCTGCTCTGCCCTGGGCACTGTGAGCACCGAGCGTCCGCAGAGGTCGGAGCTGATCACCTCCGACAACGTACCGCGCTGAAATCAGTTCCAGGTTGGATATTCAACAGACATTCGCTCCAGATCCAACGGCACCCTCCTCCTTCTCCACCCCGAGATAGGTGCACGATCACGGCTTGTACAAAGTCCGACCCATCGCTCTCAACAACCGTGGTCTCATTTAGGGACCATCAACGAATTACCGTTAAAAATGGATTAAAAAAAATTATGGGAGGTACTAAAATGGAATAAAAAGAGGTGTGTCCTGACTAGGCAGTCTAGTTCTATGTTGCTGCACTGTTTTGGAATCTTTAGGGTCACATGGCCTGGACGCGATTGAGATAAAATGCTAATATTTGCATTAAAGAAATGATTGAAAGTAAATCAAGTATTTAAATGGAATATAAAGAGGTGTGTCCTGACTAGGCAGTCTAGTACTATGTTTGTACACTCATTTGGAGTCTTTGGGTCACATTGCCTGGAAGCTATTGAGCTAAAATGCTAATATTTACATTATTAAAATTATAAAAAAAATAAATGAGGTAATTAAATATTAGTTTAATGTCATATGATCAAAATTTAACGTTCGACTCTACACTTAGATTCAAGTGTTAAGTGTGTTTGCGGTTTGTTTCTGTCTGGTTGTGATGACTTTCTGTTGTACTCACGCCAGTAAACCGAATCCAGTCTGGGGTTTGTAGCAGGTTTGTACTGTAGCAGGTTTGCATTGGTGCTGCAAACAGAGAGTGAGACACAAACATGGGGCTGTGATGGTTTCATTAAAGACAAGAGATGAGAAGAAGACTGGAGTCAGTGAGAAAACAAGGAAACAAAGTAACGTCAAACTTACGTCTGTGATCTGTCAGCATCTCCTCTCCCTCTGGTGCGGCTGTCAACACAGGAGTTTAAATATTGGCACAATGGTCAGCCAATCAGGTGTGAAAGCTTGAAATGTTTGGGGCGGGGCTTATTATTGAAAACATGTGCGCTGTGACTGAGGAGCCTGGTGGTTCAGTGGCTGCGGTGCGCGTTGAGCCGGAGTGTGGATATGGAGTGTGCGCCTGTGTGCCGCGCCACGCCGCGCGGCTTAAGTGAAGACCGACACGCGCCGGGCTGAGGTGGGATCCTGGCGGGGCCGGGCGCACCGCACTTCCTTGTATCTAAAGAAAAAAAGAAAAGAATGCATTTGAAATTGTATTGTAGCTTGAGCATGCACATGAGTTCATTTGTCAATGTGTGCCGTGATTTCATAGCGCTGTCCACGGTGATGAAATGAGCCTCGGTGTCGGCAGCGTCACGGGGCCACCTCATTTTATATTTCCAGATTGTGGCTATGTTTGCACTGAGTGTGTTTCTTTCATTTCAACAATGTAGCCATAATGGTCTCTGGTTTTATGAAGTTAATGTTGAGAATGTATCTTGTCTGCGGGGAATGAGTTACTTCAACTTTAACCATTTAGGAAACCAATTAAGTTTATTAACTCAAACAATTTAAGCATACAAAAGTATTTGATTTGAGTACAAGTAACTCAAGTATTTGTTGTTAAAGTAACTTGGGTAAAGTGCATTGTACTAATTCCATTCAGTTAATGAAAACTACTAAGTATGTGACACTTATGTGAAACGGATTTATCTGAACTGAAATGATCTTCTTTATACAAATGTTAATACTTAAGTTGAATTGACTCTTTTCTTTCTACTAAATCAAATTATTACATTCTACTTCTGACAACTTCAAATGGAGAGCGTAGATCAGTGTGTGAGCCATTACAACCTGATTGTGAGGACCAGAGACACATGGTGAGTTTCAAAGGGAACTCCTGCAGGAACCTGATCTTCATTCACTACTGCCACCAGGGCCACTGCCCCTCTTGGGTTGCTTCCAACTCATCCTGAAAAGGGAACAAACACATGTTCAGTGTTTTCAGTGTATTCAGACAAATCATTCAACTTAAAAAAGAAAACATGATGTCATCATCACTACTTGCGATGCAATAGTCAAATAGAAGCACTGTCAATAAAAAGGTAAACATGTTGCATGTATTAGTTGTGAAATGTGGCGTTTTACTGTACTCACATCTTATACCAAACTGAGAATACAAGTGCGTGTCCTCACTTAAACTGTGAGGACTGTACTCACGCCAGTAAACCGAATCCAGTCTGGGGTTTGTAGCAGGTTTGTAGGTTTGTGCGCCACGCCGCGCGGCTTAAGTGAAGACCGACACGCGCCAGGCCGAGGTGGGATCTCGGCAGGGCTGGGCGCTGTGGCTGCGGTACGTGTCGCAACTGAGGAGCCTGGTGGTTCAGCGGCTGCAGTGCGCGTCGCGCCGGAGTGTGGATATGGAGGGTGCGCCGCGGCTTAAGTGAAGACCGACACGCGCCGGGCCGCACCGCACTTCCTTGTATCTTAAAAAAAAGAAAAGAATGCATTTGAAATTGTATTGTAGCTTGAGCATGCACATGAGTTCATTTGTTAATGTGTGCCGTGATTTCATAGCGCTGTCCACGGTGCTGAAATGAGCTTCGCTGTCATATTAAAACTCTTTTCTAGATGAGGCATTGCTACAACGATGACTTTGACAGTGTGTGGGTGTCACCATCCTCTTTCACTCACTTGAGCTTCACTAAAGAGTGCAGGTCGTCTCTCTTTTAGTTCGGCAAGGAGGAGCTGAATTCACAGTTTCTTCATGCCCGAGTGCTGCATATGTTGATGGAGACCTGTGACATAAAACACAAAGAGCTACTGATGGTGCTACGTCTGTTTTTCACTAGACTACTCATAGATATCAGTACATCAACTGACAGTTAATGTATTATTTATTTGAACTTACAATTGTACATTTATATTCAAATACATACACAAATATGAAAGAACTGTACACTATAGTGGCGGTGATTGACTGAACATCATATGTTGGGTGCACATTTAAACACAGGATCCAGGCAGCTTTCCAAGTTGCAATATTTTATTTCCAAGTAAACGGTAGTCGGTGATGAGGGGTAATGGTGGATGATTCTGTCTATATGAAAATGATAAAGGAAATATTACAATCTAGAAAGTATCAAATATACAATAAGAAATGAGGTTGTCTTAGACTAACATCAATAATACATCCACTCTTACTTTCCTCTCTTTAGCAAAGGATTAAACTCAGGAATCTAGTATAATGACACACAAGCAATAAGTAAGTCTTCATACAAGATGTAGTATCAACCAAATGAATCATTAAATGAGTGAACGTCCATAAAACTCACAGCCAGTGTCCCTTTGTTCTCGTGGATTGTTTGGAGGGAAAATAGGGGGGTCAAAGGGCGGAAGGGGCGGGTTATATAGGATTAGGGGTGTGGTCCAGGTAGGTGGGCCAGTGATGAGGCAGGTGAGGAGGAGACTTGGGATTTTAACAAATACATATACAATGGCCGTGCCACTTTAATATAAACCTAAAATTCGAAGGTAAAATCAATTATTAGTAATAATATACAAAGTGTTTACATTAAAAACAAAGTAACATGTCAACCACAAATCTATGGATCACACCAAGCATCTGAGAGACGTCTGAGCCAGAGGATCATTTCATCAGGACAGGCCGAGGTAACGCTGCTCTGCCCTGGGCACTGTGAGCACCGAGTGTCCGCAGAGGCGGAGCTGATCACCTCCGACAACGTACCGCGCTGAAATCAGTTCCAGGTTGGATATTCAACAGACATTCGCTCCAGATCCAACGGCACCCTCCTCCTTCTCCACCCCGAGATAGGTGCACGATCACGGCTTGTACAAAGTCCGACCCATCGCTCTCAACAACCGTGGTCTCATTTAGGGACCATCAACGAATTACCGTTAAAAATGGATTAAAAAAAATTATGGGAGGTACTAAAATGGAATAAAAAGAGGTGTGTCCTGACTAGGCAGTCTAGTTCTATGTTGCTGCACTGTTTTGGAATCTTTAGGGTCACATGGCCTGGACGCGATTGAGATAAAATGCTAATATTTGCATTAAAGAAATGATTGAAAGTAAATCAAGTATTTAAATGGAATATAAAGAGGTGTGTCCTGACTAGGCAGTCTAGTACTATGTTTGTACACTCATTTGGAGTCTTTGGGTCACATTGCCTGGAAGCTATTGAGCTAAAATGCTAATATTTACATTATTAAAATTATAAAAAAAATAAATGAGGTAATTAAATATTAGTTTAATGTCATATGATCAAAATTAAAGTGTTAACGTTCGACTCTACACTTAGATTCAAGTGTTAAGTGTGTTTGCGGTTTGTTTCTGTCTGGTTGTGATGACTTTCTGTTGTACTCACGCCAGTAAACCGAATCCAGTCTGGGGTTTGTAGCAGGTTTGTACTGTAGCAGGTTTGCATTGGTGCTGCAAACAGAGAGTGAGACACAAACATGGGGCTGTGATGGTTTCATTAAAGACAAGAGATGAGAAGAAGACTGGAGTCAGTGAGAAAACAAGGAAACAAAGTAACGTCAAACTTACGTCTGTGATCTGTCAGCATCTCCTCTCCCTCTGGTGCGGCTGTCAACACAGGAGTTTAAATATTGGCACAATGGTCAGCCAATCAGGTGTGAAAGCTTGAAATGTTTGGGGCGGGGCTTATTATTGAAAACATGTGCGCTGTGACTGAGGAGCCTGGTGGTTCAGTGGCTGCGGTGCGCGTTGAGCCGGAGTGTGGATATGGAGTGTGCGCCTGTGTGCCGCGCCACGCCGCGCGGCTTAAGTGAAGACCGACACGCGCCGGGCTGAGGTGGGATCCTGGCGGGGCCGGGCGCACCGCACTTCCTTGTATCTAAAGAAAAAAAGAAAAGAATGCATTTGAAATTGTATTGTAGCTTGAGCATGCACATGAGTTCATTTGTCAATGTGTGCCGTGATTTCATAGCGCTGTCCACGGTGATGAAATGAGCCTCGGTGTCGGCAGCGTCACGGGGCCACCTCATTTTATATTTCCAGATTGTGGCTATGTTTGCACTGAGTGTGTTTCTTTCATTTCAACAATGTAGCCATAATGGTCTCTGGTTTTATGAAGTTAATGTTGAGAATGTATCTTGTCTGCGGGGAATGAGTTACTTCAACTTTAACCATTTAGGAAACCAATTAAGTTTATTAACTCAAACAATTTAAGCATACAAAAGTATTTGATTTGAGTACAAGTAACTCAAGTATTTGTTGTTAAAGTAACTTGGGTAAAGTGCATTGTACTAATTCCATTCAGTTAATGAAAACTACTAAGTATGTGACACTTATGTGAAACGGATTTATCTGAACTGAAATGATCTTCTTTATACAAATGTTAATACTTAAGTTGAATTGACTCTTTTCTTTCTACTAAATCAAATTATTACATTCTACTTCTGACAACTTCAAATGGAGAGCGTAGATCAGTGTGTGAGCCATTACAACCTGATTGTGAGGACCAGAGACACATGGTGAGTTTCAAAGGGAACTCCTGCAGGAACCTGATCTTCATTCACTACTGCCACCAGGGCCACTGCCCCTCTTGGGTTGCTTCCAACTCATCCTGAAAAGGGAACAAACACATGTTCAGTGTTTTCAGTGTATTCAGACAAATCATTCAACTTAAAAAAGAAAACATGATGTCATCATCACTACTTGCGATGCAATAGTCAAATAGAAGCACTGTCAATAAAAAGGTAAACATGTTGCATGTATTAGTTGTGAAATGTGGCGTTTTACTGTACTCACATCTTATACCAAACTGAGAATACAAGTGCGTGTCCTCACTTAAACTGTGAGGACTGTACTCACGCCAGTAAACCGAATCCAGTCTGGGGTTTGTAGCAGGTTTGTAGGTTTGTGCGCCACGCCGCGCGGCTTAAGTGAAGACCGACACGCGCCAGGCCGAGGTGGGATCTCGGCAGGGCTGGGCGCTGTGGCTGCGGTACGTGTCGCAACTGAGGAGCCTGGTGGTTCAGCGGCTGCAGTGCGCGTCGCGCCGGAGTGTGGATATGGAGGGTGCGCCGCGGCTTAAGTGAAGACCGACACGCGCCGGGCCGCACCGCACTTCCTTGTATCTTAAAAAAAAGAAAAGAATGCATTTGAAATTGTATTGTAGCTTGAGCATGCACATGAGTTCATTTGTTAATGTGTGCCGTGATTTCATAGCGCTGTCCACGGTGCTGAAATGAGCTTCGCTGTCATATTAAAACTCTTTTCTAGATGAGGCATTGCTACAACGATGACTTTGACAGTGTGTGGGTGTCACCATTCTCTTTCACTCACTTGAGCTTCACTAAAGAGTGCAGGTCGTCTCTCTTTTAGTTCGGCAAGGAGGAGCTGAATTCACAGTTTCTTCATGCCCGAGTGCTGCATATGTTGATGGAGACCTGTGACATAAAACACAAAGAGCTACTGATGGTGCTACGTCTGTTTTTCACTAGACTACTCATAGATATCAGTACATCAACTGACAGTTAATGTATTATTTATTTGAACTTACAATTGTACATTTATATTCAAATACATACACAAATATGAAAGAACTGTACACTATAGTGGCGGTGATTGACTGAACATCATATGTTGGGTGCACATTTAAACACAGGATCCAGGCAGCTTTCCAAGTTGCAATATTTTATTTCCAAGTAAACGGTAGTCGGTGATGAGGGGTAATGGTGGATGATTCTGTCTATATGAAAATGATAAAGGAAATATTACAATCTAGAAAGTATCAAATATACAATAAGAAATGAGGTTGTCTTAGACTAACATCAATAATACATCCACTCTTACTTTCCTCTCTTTAGCAAAGGATTAAACTCAGGAATCTAGTATAATGACACACAAGCAATAAGTAAGTCTTCATACAAGATGTAGTATCAACCAAATGAATCATTAAATGAGTGAACGTCCATAAAACTCACAGCCAGTGTCCCTTTGTTCTCGTGGATTGTTTGGAGGGAAAATAGGGGGGTCAAAGGGCGGAAGGGGCGGGTTATATAGGATTAGGGGTGTGGTCCAGGTAGGTGGGCCAGTGATGAGGCAGGTGAGGAGGAGACTTGGGATTTTAACAAATACATATACAATGGCCGTGCCACTTTAATATAAACCTAAAATTCGAAGGTAAAATCAATTATTAGTAATAATATACAAAGTGTTTACATTAAAAACAAAGTAACATGTCAACCACAAATCTATGGATCACACCAAGCATCTGAGAGACGTCTGAGCCAGAGGATCATTTCATCAGGACAGGCCGAGGTAACGCTGCTCTGCCCTGGGCACTGTGAGCACCGAGTGTCCGCAGAGGCGGAGCTGATCACCTCCGACAACGTACCGCGCTGAAATCAGTTCCAGGTTGGATATTCAACAGACATTCGCTCCAGATCCAACGGCACCCTCCTCCTTCTCCACCCCGAGATAGGTGCACGATCACGGCTTGTACAAAGTCCGACCCATCGCTCTCAACAACCGTGGTCTCATTTAGGGACCATCAACGAATTACCGTTAAAAATGGATTAAAAAAAATTATGGGAGGTACTAAAATGGAATAAAAAGAGGTGTGTCCTGACTAGGCAGTCTAGTTCTATGTTGCTGCACTGTTTTGGAATCTTTAGGGTCACATGGCCTGGACGCGATTGAGATAAAATGCTAATATTTGCATTAAAGAAATGATTGAAAGTAAATCAAGTATTTAAATGGAATATAAAGAGGTGTGTCCTGACTAGGCAGTCTAGTACTATGTTTGTACACTCATTTGGAGTCTTTGGGTCACATTGCCTGGAAGCTATTGAGCTAAAATGCTAATATTTACATTATTAAAATTATAAAAAAAATAAATGAGGTAATTAAATATTAGTTTAATGTCATATGATCAAAATTAAAGTGTTAACGTTCGACTCTACACTTAGATTCAAGTGTTAAGTGTGTTTGCGGTTTGTTTCTGTCTGGTTGTGATGACTTTCTGTTGTACTCACGCCAGTAAACCGAATCCAGTCTGGGGTTTGTAGCAGGTTTGTACTGTAGCAGGTTTGCATTGGTGCTGCAAACAGAGAGTGAGACACAAACATGGGGCTGTGATGGTTTCATTAAAGACAAGAGATGAGAAGAAGACTGGAGTCAGTGAGAAAACAAGGAAACAAAGTAACGTCAAACTTACGTCTGTGATCTGTCAGCATCTCCTCTCCCTCTGGTGCGGCTGTCAACACAGGAGTTTAAATATTGGCACAATGGTCAGCCAATCAGGTGTGAAAGCTTGAAATGTTTGGGGCGGGGCTTATTATTGAAAACATGTGCGCTGTGACTGAGGAGCCTGGTGGTTCAGTGGCTGCGGTGCGCGTTGAGCCGGAGTGTGGATATGGAGTGTGCGCCTGTGTGCCGCGCCACGCCGCGCGGCTTAAGTGAAGACCGACACGCGCCGGGCTGAGGTGGGATCCTGGCGGGGCCGGGCGCACCGCACTTCCTTGTATCTAAAGAAAAAAAGAAAAGAATGCATTTGAAATTGTATTGTAGCTTGAGCATGCACATGAGTTCATTTGTCAATGTGTGCCGTGATTTCATAGCGCTGTCCACGGTGATGAAATGAGCCTCGGTGTCGGCAGCGTCACGGGGCCACCTCATTTTATATTTCCAGATTGTGGCTATGTTTGCACTGAGTGTGTTTCTTTCATTTCAACAATGTAGCCATAATGGTCTCTGGTTTTATGAAGTTAATGTTGAGAATGTATCTTGTCTGCGGGGAATGAGTTACTTCAACTTTAACCATTTAGGAAACCAATTAAGTTTATTAACTCAAACAATTTAAGCATACAAAAGTATTTGATTTGAGTACAAGTAACTCAAGTATTTGTTGTTAAAGTAACTTGGGTAAAGTGCATTGTACTAATTCCATTCAGTTAATGAAAACTACTAAGTATGTGACACTTATGTGAAACGGATTTATCTGAACTGAAATGATCTTCTTTATACAAATGTTAATACTTAAGTTGAATTGACTCTTTTCTTTCTACTAAATCAAATTATTACATTCTACTTCTGACAACTTCAAATGGAGAGCGTAGATCAGTGTGTGAGCCATTACAACCTGATTGTGAGGACCAGAGACACATGGTGAGTTTCAAAGGGAACTCCTGCAGGAACCTGATCTTCATTCACTACTGCCACCAGGGCCACTGCCCCTCTTGGGTTGCTTCCAACTCATCCTGAAAAGGGAACAAACACATGTTCAGTGTTTTCAGTGTATTCAGACAAATCATTCAACTTAAAAAAGAAAACATGATGTCATCATCACTACTTGCGATGCAATAGTCAAATAGAAGCACTGTCAATAAAAAGGTAAACATGTTGCATGTATTAGTTGTGAAATGTGGCGTTTTACTGTACTCACATCTTATACCAAACTGAGAATACAAGTGCGTGTCCTCACTTAAACTGTGAGGACTGTACTCACGCCAGTAAACCGAATCCAGTCTGGGGTTTGTAGCAGGTTTGTAGGTTTGTGCGCCACGCCGCGCGGCTTAAGTGAAGACCGACACGCGCCAGGCCGAGGTGGGATCTCGGCAGGGCTGGGCGCTGTGGCTGCGGTACGTGTCGCAACTGAGGAGCCTGGTGGTTCAGCGGCTGCAGTGCGCGTCGCGCCGGAGTGTGGATATGGAGGGTGCGCCGCGGCTTAAGTGAAGACCGACACGCGCCGGGCCGCACCGCACTTCCTTGTATCTTAAAAAAAAGAAAAGAATGCATTTGAAATTGTATTGTAGCTTGAGCATGCGCATGATTTTATTTGTCAATGTGTGCCGTGATTTCATAGCGCTGTCCACGGTGCTGAAATGAGCCTCGCTGTCATATTAAAACTCTTTTCCAGATGAGGCATTGCTACAACGATGACTTTGACAGTGTGTGGGTGTCACCATCCTCTTTCACTCACTTGAGCTTCACTAAAGAGTGCAGGTCGTCTCTCTTTTAGTTCGGCAAGGAGGAGCTGAATTCACAGTTTCTTCATGCCCGAGTGCTGCATATGTTGATGGAGACCTGTGACATAAAACACAAAGAGCTACTGATGGTGCTACGTCTGTTTTTCACTAGACTACTCATAGATATCAGTACATCAACTGACAGTTAATGTATTATTTATTTGAACTTACAATTGTACATTTATATTCAAATACATACACAAATATGAAAGAACTGTACACTATAGTGGCGGTGATTGACTGAACATCATATGTTGGGTGCACATTTAAACACAGGATCCAGGCAGCTTTCCAAGTTGCAATATTTTATTTCCAAGTAAACGGTAGTCGGTGATGAGGGGTAATGGTGGATGATTCTGTCTATATGAAAATGATAAAGGAAATATTACAATCTAGAAAGTATCAAATATACAATAAGAAATGAGGTTGTTTTAGACTAACATCAATAATACATCCACTCTTACTTTCCTCTCTTTAGCAAAGGATTAAACTCAGGAATCTAGTATAATGACACACAAGCAATAAGTAAGTCTTCATACAAGATGTAGTATCAACCAAATGAATCATTAAATGAGTGAACGTCCATAAAACTCACAGCCAGTGTCCCTTTGTTCTCGTGGATTGTTTGGAGGGAAAATAGGGGGGTCAAAGGGCGGAAGGGGCGGGTTATATAGGATTAGGGGTGTGGTCCAGGTAGGTGTGCCAGTGATGAGGCAGGTGAGGAGGAGACTTGGGATTTTAACAAATACATATACAATGGCCGTGCCACTTTAATATAAACCTAAAATTCGAAGGTAAAATCAATTATTAGTAATAATATACAAAGTGTTTACATTAAAAACAAAGTAACACGTCAACCACAAATCTATGGATCACACCAAGCATCTGTGAGACGTCTGAGCCAGCGGATCATTTCATCAGGACAGGCCGAGGTAGCGCTGCTCTGCCCTGGGCACTGTGAGCACCGAGCGTCCGCAGAGGCGGAGCTGATCACCTCCGACAACGTACCGCGCTGAAATCAGTTCCAGGTTGGATATTCAACAGACATTCGCTCCAGATCCAACGGCACCCTCCTCCTTCTCCACCCCGAGATAGGTGCACGATCACGGCTTGTACAAAGTCCGACCCATCGCTCTCAACAACCGTGGTCTCATTTAGGGACCATCAACGAATTACCGTTAAAAATGGATTAAAAAAAATTATGGGAGGTACTAAAACGGAATAAAAAGAGGTGTGTCCTGACTAGGCAGTCTAGTTCTATGTTGCTGCACTGTTTTGGAATCTTTAGGGTCACATGGCCTGGACGCGATTGAGATAAAATGCTAATATTTGCATTAAAGAAATGATTGAAAGTAAATCAAGTATTTAAATGGAATATAAAGAGGTGTGTCCTGACTAGGCAGTCTAGTACTATGTTTGTACACTCATTTGGAGTCTTTGGGTCACATTGCCTGGAAGCTATTGAGCTAAAATGCTAATATTTACATTATTAAAATTATAAAAAAAAATAAATGAGCTAATTAAATATTAGTTTAATGTCATATGATCAAAATTAAAGTGTTAACGTTCGACTCTACACTTAGATTCAAGTGTTAAGTGTGTTTGCGGTTTGTTTCTGTCTGGTTGTGATGACTTTCTGTTGTACTCACGCCAGTAAACCGAATCCAGTCTGGGGTTTGTAGCAGGTTTGTACTGTAGCAGGTTTGCATTGGTGCTGCAAACAGAGAGTGAGACACAAACATGGGACTGTGATGGTTTCATTAAAGACAAGAGATGAGAAGAAGACTGGAGTCAGTGAGAAAACAAGGAAACAAAGTAACGTCAAACTTACGTCTGTGATCTGTCAGCATCTCCTCTCCCTCTGGTGCGGCTGTCAACACAGGAGTTTAAATATTGGCACAATGGTCAGTCAATCAGGTGTGAAAGCTTGAAATGTTTGGGGCGGGGCTTATTATTGAAAACATGTGCGCTATGACTGAGGAGCCTGGTGGTTCAGTGGCTGCGGTGCGCGTTGAGCCGTCGTGTGGATATGGAGTGTGCGCCTGTGTGCCACGCCGCGCGGCTTAAGTGAAGACCGACACGCGCCGGGCTGAGGTGGGATCCTGGCGGGGCCGGGCGCACCGCACTTCCTTGTATCTAAAAAAAAAAGAGAAAAGAATGCATTTGAAATTGTATTGTAGCTTGAGCATGCACATGAGTTCATTTGTCAATGTGTGCCGTGATTTCATAGCGCTGTCCACGGTGATGAAATGAGCCTCGGTGTCGGCAGGGTCACGGGGCCACCTCATTTTATATTTCCAGATTGTGGCTATGTTTGCACTGAGTGTGTTTCTTTCATTTCAACAATGTAGCCATAATGGTCTCTGGTTTTATGAAGTTAATGTTGAGAATGTATCTTGTCTGCGGGGAATGAGTTACTTCAACTTTAACCATTTAGGAAACCAATTAAGTTTATTAACTCAAACAATTTAAGCATACAAAAGTATTTGATTTGAGTACAAGTAACTCAAGTATTTGTTGTTAAAGTAACTTGGGTAAAGTGCATTGTACTAATTCCATTCAGTTAATGAAAACTACTAAGTATGTGACACTTATGTGAAACGGATTTATCTGAACTGAAATGATCTTCTTTATACAAATGTTAATACTTAAGTTGAATTGACTCTTTTCTTTCTACTAAATCAAATTATTACATTCTACTTCTGACAACTTCAAATGGAGAGCGTAGATCAGTGTGTGAGCCATTACAACCTGATTGTGAGGACCAGAGACACATGGTGAGTTTCAAAGGGAACTCCTGCAGGAACCTGATCTTCATTCACTACTGCCACCAGGGCCACTGCCCCTCTTGGGTTGCTTCCAACTCATCCTGAAAAGGGAACAAACACATGTTCAGTGTTTTCAGTGTATTCAGACAAATCATTCAACTTAAAAAAGAAAACATGATGTCATCATCACTACTTGCGATGCAATAGTCAAATAGAAGCACTGTCAATAAAAAGGTAAACATGTTGCATGTATTATTTGTGAAATGTGGCGTTGTTTGTAGTTTAGTGTGTTTCCGCGTTTTCACGGCAGGGATGGCGTCTGCTGAGACGCTGGTTCCGCGGCTGCTGTGCGTTTGGCGCTGCGGCGGCGGTACGTGTCGTGTTTGCGCTGACTGTGTGCCCCGCTGCGCGGCTTAAGTGAGGACCGACACGCGCCGGGCCGAGGTGGGATCTCGGTGCCGTGTGCTGTGGCTGCGGTACGTGTCGCAACTGAGGAGCCTGGTGGTTCAGCGGCAGCGGTGCGCCGGAGTGTGGATATGGAGTGGCTCGGGAACAAACACATGTTCAGTGTTTTCAGTGTATTCAGACAAATCATTCAACTTAAAAAAGAAAACATGATGTCATCATCACTACTTGCGATGCAATAGTCAAATAGAAGCACTGTCAATAAAAAGGTAAACATGTTGCATGTATTATTTGTGAAATGTGGCGTTGTTTGTAGTTTAGTGTGTTTCCGCGTTTTCACGGCAGGGATGGCGTCTGCTGAGACGCTGGTTCCGCGGCTGCTGTGCGTTTGGCGCTGCGGCGGCGGTACGTGTCGTGTTTGCGCTGACTGTGTGCCCCGCCGCGCGGCTTAAGTAAGGACCGACACGCGCCGGGCCGAGGTGGGATCTCGGTGCCGTGTGCTGTGGCTGCGGTACGTGTGGCAACTGAGGAGCCTGGTGGTTCAGCGGCTGCGGTGCGCGTCGCGCCGTTGTGCGGATATGGAGGGTGCGCCTGTGCGCTGCGCCACGCCGCGCGGCTTAAGTGAAGACCGACACGCGCCGGGCCGAGGCGGGGCCGGGCGCACCGCACTTTTTTTATGAAGTTAATGTTGAGAATGTATCTTGAATGTATCTCGGTTTGCGCGGGCTCCGTGGCTGCTGTGCGCTCCGTGCGCTCCGCGGCTGCGGTTCCGGTGCCGTGCGCTGCGGCGGCGGTACCTGTCGTAACTGGGGAGCCTTGTGGTTCCGCGGCCGCGGTGCGTGTCCTCACTTAAACTGTGAGGACTGTACTCAGGCCAGTAAACTAACCTGATCTTCATTCACTACTGCCACCAGGGCCACTGCCCCTCTTGGGTTGCTTCCAACTCATCCTGAAAAGGGAACAAACACATGTTCAGTGTTTTCAGTGTATTCAGACAAATCATTCAACTTAAAAAAGAAAACATGATGTCATCATTACTACTTGCGATGCAATAGTCAAATAGAAGCACTGTCAATAAAAAGGTAAACATGTTGCATGTATTATTTGTGAAATGTGGCGTTGTTTGTAGTTTAGTGTGTTTCCGCGTTTTCACGGCAGGGATGGCGTCTGCTGAGACGCTGATTCCGCGGCTGCTGTGCGTTTGGCGCTGCGGTGGCGGTACGTGTCGTGTTTGCGCTGACTGTGTGCCCCGCCGCGCGGCTTAAGTGAGGACCGACACGCGCCGGGCCGAGGTGGGATCTCGGTGCCGTGTGTTGTGGCTGCGGTACGTGTCGCAACTGAGGAGCCTGGTGGTTCAGCGGCAGCGGTGCGCCGGAGTGTGGATATGGAGTGGCTCGGGAACAAACACATGTTCAGTGTTTTCAGTGTATTCAGACAAATCATTCAACTTAAAAAAGAAAACATGATGTCATCATCACTACTTGCGATGCAATAGTCAAATAGAAGCACTGTCAATAAAAAGGTAAACATGTTGCATGTATTAGTTGTGAAATGTGGCGTTTTACTGTACTCACATCTTATACCAAACTGAGAATACAAGTGCGTGTCCTCACTTAAACTGTGAGGACTGTACTCACGCCAGTAAACCGAATCCAGTCTGGGGTTTGTAGCAGGTTTGTAGGTTTGTGCGCCACGCCGCGCGGCTTAAGTGAAGACCGACACGCGCCAGGCCGAGGTGGGATCTCGGCAGGGCTGGGCGCTGTGGCTGCGGTACGTGTCGCAACTGAGGAGCCTGGTGGTTCAGCGGCTGCAGTGCGCGTCGCGCCGGAGTGTGGATATGGAGGGTGCGCCGCGGCTTAAGTGAAGACCGACACGCGCCGGGCCGCACCGCACTTCCTTGTATCTTAAAAAAAAGAAAAGAATGCATTTGAAATTGTATTGTAGCTTGAGCATGCGCATGATTTTATTTGTCAATGTGTGCCGTGATTTCATAGCGCTGTCCACGGTGCTGAAATGAGCCTCGCTGTCATATTAAAACTCTTTTCCAGATGAGGCATTGCTACAACGATGACTTTGACAGTGTGTGGGTGTCACCATCCTCTTTCACTCACTTGAGCTTCACTAAAGAGTGCAGGTCGTCTCTCTTTTAGTTCGGCAAGGAGGAGCTGAATTCACAGTTTCTTCATGCCCGAGTGCTGCATATGTTGATGGAGACCTGTGACATAAAACACAAAGAGCTACTGATGGTGCTACGTCTGTTTTTCACTAGACTACTCATAGATATCAGTACATCAACTGACAGTTAATGTATTATTTATTTGAACTTACAATTGTACATTTATATTCAAATACATACACAAATATGAAAGAACTGTACACTATAGTGGCGGTGATTGACTGAACATCATATGTTGGGTGCACATTTAAACACAGGATCCAGGCAGCTTTCCAAGTTGCAATATTTTATTTCCAAGTAAACGGTAGTCGGTGATGAGGGGTAATGGTGGATGATTCTGTCTATATGAAAATGATAAAGGAAATATTACAATCTAGAAAGTATCAAATATACAATAAGAAATGAGGTTGTCTTAGACTAACATCAATAATACATCCACTCTTACTTTCCTCTCTTTAGCAAAGGATTAAACTCAGGAATCTAGTATAATGACACACAAGCAATAAGTAAGTCTTCATACAAGATGTAGTATCAACCAAATGAAACATTAAATGAGTGAACGTCCATAAAACTCACAGCCAGTGTCCCTTCGTTCTCGTGGATTGTTTGGAGGGAAAATAGGGGGGTCAAAGGGCGGAAGGGGCGGGTTATATAGGATTAGGGGTGTGGTCCAGGTAGGTGTGCCAGTGATGAGGCAGGTGAGGAGGAGACTTGGGATTTTAACAAATACATATACAATGGCCGTGCCACTTTAATATAAACCTAAAATTCGAAGGTAAAATCAATTATTAGTAATAATATACAACGTGTTTACATTAAAAACAAAGTAACACGTCAACCACAAATCTATGGATCACACCAAGCATCTGAGAGACGTCTGAGCCAGCGGATCATTTCATCAGGACAGGCCGAGGTAACGCTGCTCTGCCCTGGGCACTGTGAGCACCGAGCGTCCGCAGAGGTCGGAGCTGATCACCTCCGACAACGTACCGCGCTGAAATCAGTTCCAGGTTGGATATTCAACAGACATTCGCTCCAGATCCAACGGCACCCTCCTCCTTCTCCACCCCGAGATAGGTGCACGATCACGGCTTGTACAAAGTCCGACCCATCGCTCTCAACAACCGTGGTCTCATTTAGGGACCATCAACGAATTACCGTTAAAAATGGATTAAAAAAAATTATGGGAGGTACTAAAATGGAATAAAAAGAGGTGTGTCCTGACTAGGCAGTCTAGTTCTATGTTGCTGCACTGTTTTGGAATCTTTAGGGTCACATGGCCTGGACGCGATTGAGATAAAATGCTAATATTTGCATTAAAGAAATGATTGAAAGTAAATCAAGTATTTAAATGGAATATAAAGAGGTGTGTCCTGACTAGGCAGTCTAGTACTATGTTTGTACACTCATTTGGAGTCTTTGGGTCACATTGCCTGGAAGCTATTGAGCTAAAATGCTAATATTTACATTATTAAAATTATAAAAAAAATAAATGAGGTAATTAAATATTAGTTTAATGTCATATGATCAAAATTAAAGTGTTAACGTTCGACTCTACACTTAGATTCAAGTGTTAAGTGTGTTTGCGGTTTGTTTCTGTCTGGTTGTGATGACTTTCTGTTGTACTCACGCCAGTAAACCGAATCCAGTCTGGGGTTTGTAGCAGGTTTGTACTGTAGCAGGTTTGCATTGGTGCTGCAAACAGAGAGTGAGACACAAACATGGGGCTGTGATGGTTTCATTAAAGACAAGAGATGAGAAGAAGACTGGAGTCAGTGAGAAAACAAGGAAACAAAGTAACGTCAAACTTACGTCTGTGATCTGTCAGCATCTCCTCTCCCTCTGGTGCGGCAGTCAACACAGGAGTTTAAATATTGGCACAATGGTCAGCCAATCAGGTGTGAAAGCTTGAAATGTTTGGGGCGGGGCTTATTATTGAAAACATGTGCGCTGTGACTGAGGAGCCTGGTGGTTCAGTGGCTGCGGTGCGCGTTGAGCCGGAGTGTGGATATGGAGTGTGCGCCTGTGTGCCGCGCCACGCCGCGCAGCTTAAGTGAAGACCGACACACGCCGGGCTGAGGTGGGATCCTGGCGGGGCCGGGCGCACCGCACTTCCTTGTATCTAAAGAAAAAAAGAAAAGAATGCATTTGAAATTGTATTGTAGCTTGAGCATGCACATGAGTTCATTTGTCAATGTGTGCCGTGATTTCATAGCGCTGTCCACGGTGATGAAATGAGCCTCGGTGTCGGCAGCGTCACGGGGCCACCTCATTTTATATTTCCAGATTGTGGCTATGTTTGCACTGAGTGTGTTTCTTTCATTTCAACAATGTAGCCATAATGGTCTCTGGTTTTATGAAGTTAATGTTGAGAATGTATCTTGTCTGCGGGGAATGAGTTACTTCAACTTTAACCATTTAGGAAACCAATTAAGTTTATTAACTCAAACAATTTAAGCATACAAAAGTATTTGATTTGAGTACAAGTAACTCAAGTATTTGTTGTTAAAGTAACTTGGGTAAAGTGCATTGTACTAATTCCATTCAGTTAATGAAAACTACTAAGTATGTGACACTTATGTGAAACGGATTTATCTGAACTGAAATGATCTTCTTTATACAAATGTTAATACTTAAGTTGAATTGACTCTTTTCTTTCTACTAAATCAAATTATTACATTCTACTTCTGACAACTTCAAATGGAGAGCGTAGATCAGTGTGTGAGCCATTACAACCTGATTGTGAGGACCAGAGACACATGGTGAGTTTCAAAGGGAACTCCTGCAGGAACCTGATCTTCATTCACTACTGCCACCAGGGCCACTGCCCCTCTTGGGTTGCTTCCAACTCATCCTGAAAAGGGAACAAACACATGTTCAGTGTTTTCAGTGTATTCAGACAAATCATTCAACTTAAAAAAGAAAACATGATGTCATCATCACTACTTGCGATGCAATAGTCAAATAGAAGCACTGTCAATAAAAAGGTAAACATGTTGCATGTATTATTTGTGAAATGTGGCGTTGTTTGTAGTTTAGTGTGTTTCCGCGTTTTCACGGCAGGGATGGCGTCTGCTGAGACGCTGGTTCCGCGGCTGCTGTGCGTTTGGCGCTGCGGCGGCGGTGCGTGTCCTCACTTAAACTGTGAGGACTGTACTCATGAGTTTATTTGTCAATGTGTGCCGTGATTTCATAGCGCTGTCCACGGTGCTGAAATGAGCCTCGGTGTCGGCAGCGTCACAGGGTGACCTCATTTTATATTTCCAGATTGTGGCTATGTTTGCACTGAGTGTGTTTCTTTAATTTCAACAATGTAGCCATAATGGTCTCCAACAACGGTGAACAAAACAAACGCCACAGAAGCTGCAGTGCAAACTCCACCCACCTATAGCTGCAGAGGAAAAACTACATGTCTACTATAAACTGCTTTCTATATTCCTTCCTGGTTGGATTTAAACACACATCTGCCAATTTATTAGGTACACATTTTCTGTTTATGAACACACTGATTGAAGGAGCCAATCACATGGCAGTAAGTCATTGCATTTAGGCAGGTAGACATGATCAGGACGCCCAAATCAAGTTCAAACAGACTATCAGCATTAGGAAGAAAGGTGATTCAAGGAGCTTTTAATGTGGCATGGTTACTGGTAGTATTTTTACAAACTGCTTGCACAACCACGGTGTGACAAACAGAAAATATCCAGTGATGCCATGTTGAGGTCAAAGATCAGCAGAAAGGCCATGCCAAGAAAGCAAAAGGAACTCAAATCAGCGCAACCAAAGTGTGCAGAACACCATCTGAAGGCACAACACATTGAACCTTGCCGAAAAATGACTGCCTCCGACGGGAACGCGCATCGGTTAAGAGGTAGTGAGCGTAGGTCTACTGGTAGATATAATACTGTATACAGGGTACACCCTATAAGTCGTTGTTTGAAGGAGCGATACTGACCAAATTCATTGTACATGCACCTGTTTTCCTCAACTGCTAATGCTGAAAAGATAGAGAATGTAAGCCCTAACAATCCAGAGTTACAGGGTGCAGTCACTTCTCGGCAGGCCCTGCCGAAATGTGACAGCACCCTGTAACTCTTTATTGCAAGAAGCAATATTGACCAAATTCACTGTACTTGCACCTGGTTTCCTCTACTTTCCTCTCCTCTACTGATTCTTCCAATTAGCCACTCACAGTGTGACTCCTGGCTGCTGAGTTAGTTAGCACCAGCTAGTTACTAGAAACCCAAGCCTTTTTAGATGATTTATATTAATAAATACACCATTAAATAATGACTTCAGTGTCATTAATTATTTAAATTAATAAATAGCCTTTTCAATAATTACTTACATCACATTGGTTTTCTTAGGTTACAAAATACTAACCTGGGTTTTTTTCGTCATCACTTAGTAACAACAATAATAATAATAATAATAATAATAATAATAAGAATAATATTCAGTGGAGCTCCACTTCAGGTTTTACTTGATACTCATTCCAAACTAAATGTTTATTTAAATATTAGTTTAAATGTCATATGATAAAAAAAAAGTGTTAAAGTTTGAGTGTACACTTACAATTAAGTGTTAAGTGTGTTTGTTTCTGTTTGGTTGTGATGAGTTTCTGTTGTACTCACACCAGCAAACCGAATCCAGTTCAGTCCGTCCATGAATACCAGTCCGGGTTTTGTAGCAGGTTTGCGTTGATGCTGCAAACAGAGAGTGAGACACAAACAGGTGACTGTGCTCGTTTCATTAAAGACAAGAGATGAGAAGAAGACTGATGTCAGTGAAGAAACAAGGAAACAAAGTAACGTCAAACTTACATCTGTGATCTGTCCCTCTGGTGCGGCTGTCAACACAGGAGTTTAAATATTGGCACAATGGTCAGCCAATCAGGTGTGAAAGCTTGAAATGTTTGGGGCGGGGCTTATTATTGAAAACATGTGCGCTGTGACTGAGGAGCCTGGTGGTTCAGTGGCTGCGGTGAGCGTTGAGCCGGAGTGTGGATAGGGAGTGTGCGCCTGTGTGCCGCGCCACGCCGCGCGGCTTAAGTGAAGACCGACACGCGCCGGGCTGAGGTGGGATCCTGGCGGGGCCGGGCGCACCGCACTTCCTTGTATCTAAAAAAAAAGAAGAAAAGAATGCATTTGAAATTGTATTGTAGCTTGAGCATGCACATGAGTTCATTTGTCAATGTGTGCCGTGATTTCATAGCGCTGTCCACGGTGATGAAATGAGCCTCGGTGTCGGCAGGGTCACGGGGCCACCTCATTTTATATTTCCAGATTGTGGCTATGTTTGCACTGAGTGTGTTTCTTTCATTTCAACAATGTAGCCATAATGGTCTCTGGTTTTATGAAGTTAATGTTGAGAATGTATCTTGTCTGCGGGGAATGAGTTACTTCAACTTTAACCATTTAGGAAACCAATTAAGTTTATTAACTCAAACAATTTAAGCATACAAAAGTATTTGATTTGAGTACAAGTAACTCAAGTATTTGTTGTTAAAGTAACTTGGGTAAAGTGCATTGTACTAATTCCATTCAGTTAATGAAAACTACTAAGTATGTGACACTTATGTGAAACGGATTTATCTGAACTGAAATGATCTTCTTTATACAAATGTTAATACTTAAGTTGAATTGACTCTTTTCTTTCTACTAAATCAAATTATTACATTCTACTTCTGACAACTTCAAATGGAGAGCGTAGATCAGTGTGTGAGCCATTACAACCTGATTGTGAGGACCAGAGACACATGGTGAGTTTCAAAGGGAACTCCTGCAGGAACCTGATCTTCATTCACTACTGCCACCAGGGCCACTGCCCCTCTTGGGGCTGCTTCCAACTCATCCTGAAAAGGGAACAAACACATGTTCAGTGTTTTCAGTGTATTCAGACAAATCATTCAACTTAAAAAAGAAAACATCATGTCATCATCACTACTTGCGATGCAATAGTCAAATAGAAGCACTGTCAATAAAAAGGTAAACATGTTGCATGTATTAGTTGTGAAATGTGGCGTTACACTGTACTCACATCTTATACCAAACTGAGAATACAAGTGCGTGTCCTCACTTAAACTGTGAGGACTGTACTCACGCCAGTAAACCGAATCCAGTCTGGGGTTTGTAGCAGGTTTGTAGGTTTGTGCGCCACGCCGCGCGACTTAAGTGAAGACCGACACGCGCCAGGCCGAGGTGGGATCTCGGCAGGGCTGGGCGCTGTGGCTGCGGTACGTGTCGCAACTGAGGAGCCTGGTGGTTCAGCGGCTGCAGTGCGCGTCGCGCCGGAGTGTGGATATGGAGGGTGCGCCGCGGCTTAAGTGAAGACCGACACGCGCCGGGCCGCACCGCACTTCCTTGTATCTTAAAAAAAAGAAAAGAATGCATTTGAAATTGTATTGTAGCTTGAGCATGCGCATGATTTTATTTGTCAATGTGTGCCGTGATTTCATAGCGCTGTCCACGGTGCTGAAATGAGCCTCGCTGTCATATTAAAACTCTTTTCCAGATGAGGCATTGCTACAACGATGACTTTGACAGTGTGTGGGTGTCACCATCCTCTTTCACTCACTTGAGCTTCACTAAAGAGTGCAGGTCGTCTCTCTTTTAGTTCGGCAAGGAGGAGCTGAATTCACAGTTTCTTCATGCCCGAGTGCTGCATATGTTGATGGAGACCTGTGACATAAAACACAAAGAGCTACTGATGGTGCTACGTCTGTTTTTCACTAGACTACTCATAGATATCAGTACATCAACTGACAGTTAATGTATTATTTATTTGAACTTACAATTGTACATTTATATTCAAATACATACACAAATATGAAAGAACTGTACACTATAGTGGCGGTGATTGACTGAACATCATATGTTGGGTGCACATTTAAACACAGGATCCAGGCAGCTTTCCAAGTTGCAATATTTTATTTCCAAGTAAACGGTAGTCGGTGATGAGGGGTAATGGTGGATGATTCTGTCTATATGAAAATGATAAAGGAAATATTACAATCTAGAAAGTATCAAATATACAATAAGAAATGAGGTTGTCTTAGACTAACATCAATAATACATCCACTCTTACTTTCCTCTCTTTAGCAAAGGATTAAACTCAGGAATCTAGTATAATGACACACAAGCAATAAGTAAGTCTTCATACAAGATGTAGTATCAACCAAATGAAACATTAAATGAGTGAACGTCCATAAAACTCACAGCCAGTGTCCCTTTGTTCTCGTGGATTGTTTGGAGGGAAAATAGGGGGGTCAAAGGGCGGAAGGGGCGGGTTATATAGGATTAGGGGTGTGGTCCAGGTAGGTGTGCCAGTGATGAGGCAGGTGAGGAGGAGACTTGGGATTTTAACAAATACATATACAATGGCCGTGCCACTTTAATATAAACCTAAAATTCGAAGGTAAAATCAATTATTAGTAATAATATACAAAGTGTTTACATTAAAAACAAAGTAACACGTCAACCACAAATCTATGGATCACACCAAGCATCTGAGAGACGTCTGAGCCAGCGGATCATTTCATCAGGACAGGCCGAGGTAACGCTGCTCTGCCCTGGGCACTGTGAGCACCGAGCGTCCGCAGAGGTCGGAGCTGATCACCTCCGACAACGTACCGCGCTGAAATCAGTTCCAGGTTGGATATTCAACAGACATTCGCTCCAGATCCAACGGCACCCTCCTCCTTCTCCACCCCGAGATAGGTGCACGATCACGGCTTGTACAAAGTCCGACCCATCGCTCTCAACAACCGTGGTCTCATTTAGGGACCATCAACGAATTACCGTTAAAAATGGATTAAAAAAAATTATGGGAGGTACTAAAATGGAATAAAAAGAGGTGTGTCCTGACTAGGCAGTCTAGTTCTATGTTGCTGCACTGTTTTGGAATCTTTAGGGTCACATGGCCTGGACGCGATTGAGATAAAATGCTAATATTTGCATTAAAGAAATGATTGAAAGTAAATCAAGTATTTAAATGGAATATAAAGAGGTGTGTCCTGACTAGGCAGTCTAGTACTATGTTTGTACACTCATTTGGAGTCTTTGGGTCACATTGCCTGGAAGCTATTGAGCTAAAATGCTAATATTTACATTATTAAAATTATAAAAAAAATAAATGAGGTAATTAAATATTAGTTTAATGTCATATGATCAAAATTAAAGTGTTAACGTTCGACTCTACACTTAGATTCAAGTGTTAAGTGTGTTTGCGGTTTGTTTCTGTCTGGTTGTGATGACTTTCTGTTGTACTCACGCCAGTAAACCGAATCCAGTCTGGGGTTTGTAGCAGGTTTGTACTGTAGCAGGTTTGCATTGGTGCTGCAAACAGAGAGTGAGACACAAACATGGGGCTGTGATGGTTTCATTAAAGACAAGAGATGAGAAGAAGACTGGAGTCAGTGAGAAAACAAGGAAACAAAGTAACGTCAAACTTACGTCTGTGATCTGTCAGCATCTCCTCTCCCTCTGGTGCGGCAGTCAACACAGGAGTTTAAATATTGGCACAATGGTCAGCCAATCAGGTGTGAAAGCTTGAAATGTTTGGGGCGGGGCTTATTATTGAAAACATGTGCGCTGTGACTGAGGAGCCTGGTGGTTCAGTGGCTGCGGTGCGCGTTGAGCCGGAGTGTGGATATGGAGTGTGCGCCTGTGTGCCGCGCCACGCCGCGCGGCTTAAGTGAAGACCGACACACGCCGGGCTGAGGTGGGATCCTGGCGGGGCCGGGCGCACCGCACTTCCTTGTATCTAAAGAAAAAAAGAAAAGAATGCATTTGAAATTGTATTGTAGCTTGAGCATGCACATGAGTTCATTTGTCAATGTGTGCCGTGATTTCATAGCGCTGTCCACGGTGATGAAATGAGCCTCGGTGTCGGCAGCGTCACGGGGCCACCTCATTTTATATTTCCAGATTGTGGCTATGTTTGCACTGAGTGTGTTTCTTTCATTTCAACAATGTAGCCATAATGGTCTCTGGTTTTATGAAGTTAATGTTGAGAATGTATCTTGTCTGCGGGGAATGAGTTACTTCAACTTTAACCATTTAGGAAACCAATTAAGTTTATTAACTCAAACAATTTAAGCATACAAAAGTATTTGATTTGAGTACAAGTAACTCAAGTATTTGTTGTTAAAGTAACTTGGGTAAAGTGCATTGTACTAATTCCATTCAGTTAATGAAAACTACTAAGTATGTGACACTTATGTGAAACGGATTTATCTGAACTGAAATGATCTTCTTTATACAAATGTTAATACTTAAGTTGAATTGACTCTTTTCTTTCTACTAAATCAAATTATTACATTCTACTTCTGACAACTTCAAATGGAGAGCGTCGATCAGTGTGTGAGCCATTACAACCTGATTGTGAGGACCAGAGACACATGGTGAGTTTCAAAGGGAACTCCTGCAGGAACCTGATCTTCATTCACTACTGCCACCAGGGCCACTGCCCCTCTTGGGTTGCTTCCAACTCATCCTGAAAAGGGAACAAACACATGTTCAGTGTTTTCAGTGTATTCAGACAAATCATTCAACTTAAAAAAGAAAACATGATGTCATCATCACTACTTGCGATGCAATAGTCAAATAGAAGCACTGTCAATAAAAAGGTAAACATGTTGCATGTATTATTTGTGAAATGTGGCGTTGTTTGTAGTTTAGTGTGTTTCCGCGTTTTCACGGCAGGGATGGCGTCTGCTGAGACGCTGGTTCCGCGGCTGCTGTGCGTTTGGCGCTGCGGCGGCGGTGCGTGTCCTCACTTAAACTGTGAGGACTGTACTCATGAGTTTATTTGTCAATGTGTGCCGTGATTTCATAGCGCTGTCCACGGTGCTGAAATGAGCCTCGGTGTCGGCAGCGTCACAGGGTGACCTCATTTTATATTTCCAGATTGTGGCTATGTTTGCACTGAGTGTGTTTCTTTAATTTCAACAATGTAGCCATAATGGTCTCCAACAACGGTGAACAAAACAAACGCCACAGAAGCTGCAGTGCAAACTCCACCCACCTATAGCTGCAGAGGAAAAACTACATGTCTACTATAAACTGCTTTCTATATTCCTTCCTGGTTGGATTTAAACACACATCTGCCAATTTATTAGGTACACATTTTCTGTTTATGAACACACTGATTGAAGGAGCCAATCACATGGCAGTAAGTCATTGCATTTAGGCAGGTAGACATGATCAGGACGCCCAAATCAAGTTCAAACAGACTATCAGCATTAGGAAGAAAGGTGATTCAAGGAGCTTTTAATGTGGCATGGTTACTGGTAGTATTTTTACAAACTGCTTGCACAACCACGGTGTGACAAACAGAAAATATCCAGTGATGCCATGTTGAGGTCAAAGATCAGCAGAAAGGCCATGCTAAGAAAGCAAAAGGAACTCAAATCAGCGCAACCAAAGTGTGCAGAACACCATCTGAAGGCACAACACATTGAACCTTGCCGAAAAATGACTGCCTCCGACGGGAACGCGCATCGGTTAAGAGGTAGTGAGCGTAGGTCTACTGGTAGATATAATACTGTATACAGGGTACACCCTATAAGTCGTTGTTTGAAGGAGCGATACTGACCAAATTCATTGTACATGCACCTGTTTTCCTCGACTGCTAATGCTGAAAAGATAGAGAATGTAAGCCCGAACAATCCAGAGTTACAGGGTGCAGTCACTTCTCGGCAGGCCCTGCCGAAATGTGACAGCACCCTGTAACTCTTTATTGCAAGAAGCAATATTGACCAAATTCACTGTACATGCACCTGGTTTCCTCTACTTTCCTCTCCTCTACTGATTCTTCCAATTAGCCACTCACAGTGTGACTCCTGGCTGCTGAGTTAGTTAGCACCAGTTAGTTACTAGAAACCCAAGCCTTTTTAGATGATTTATATTAATAAATACACCATTAAATAATGACTTAAGTGTCATTAATTATTTAAATTAATAAATAGCCTTTTCAATAATTACTTACATCACATTGGTTTTCTTAGGTTACAAAATACTGACCTGGGTTTTTTTCGTCATCACTTAGTAACAACAATAATAATAATAATAAGAATAATATTCAGTGGAGCTCCACTTCAGGTTTTACTTGATACTCATTCCAAACTAAATGTTTATTTAAATATTAGTTTAAATGTCATATGATAAAAAAAAAGTGTTAAAGTTTGAGTGTACACTTACAATTAAGTGTTAAGTGTGTTTGTTTCTGTTTGGTTGTGATGAGTTTCTGTTGTACTCACACCAGCAAACCGAATCCAGTTCAGTCCGTCCATGAATACCAGTCCGGGTTTTGTAGCAGGTTTGCGTTGATGCTGCAAACAGAGAGTGAGACACAAACAGGTGACTGTGATCGTTTCATTAAAGACAAGAGATGAGAAGAAGACTGATGTCAGTGAAGAAACAAGGAAACAAAGTAACGTCAAACTTACGTCTGTGATCTGTCCCTCTGGTGCGGCTGTCAACACAGGAGTTTAAATATTGGCACAATGGTCAGCCAATCATGTGTGAAAGCTTGAAATGTTTGGGGCGGGGCTTATTATTGAAAACATGTGCGCTGTGACTGAGGAGCCTGGTGGTTCAGTGGCTGCGGTGCACGTTGAGCCGGAGTGTGGATATGGAGTGTGCGCCTGTGTGCCGCGCCACGCCGCGCGGCTTAAGTGAAGACCGACACGCGCCGGGCTGAGGTGGGATCCTGGCGGGGCCGGGCGCACCGCACTTCCTTGTATCTAAAGAAAAAAAGAAAAGAATGCATTTGAAATTGTATTGTAGCTTGAGTATGCACATGAGTTCATTTGTCAATGTGTGCCGTGATTTCATAGCGCTGTCCACGGTGATGAAATGAGCCTCGGTGTCGGCAGCGTCACGGGGCCACCTCATTTTATATTTCCAGATTGTGGCTATGTTTGCACTGAGTGTGTTTCTTTCATTTCAACAATGTAGCCATAATGGTCTCTGGTTTTATGAAGTTAATGTTGAGAATGTATCTTGTCTGCGGGGAATGAGTTACTTCAACTTTAACCATTTAGGAAACCAATTAAGTTTATTAACTCAAACAATTTAAGCATACAAAAGTATTTGATTTGAGTACAAGTAACTCAAGTATTTGTTGTTAAAGTAACTTGGGTAAAGTGCATTGTACTAATTCCATTCAGTTAATGAAAACTACTAAGTATGTGACACTTATGTGAAACGGATTTATCTGAACTGAAATGATCTTCTTTATACAAATGTTAATACTTAAGTTGAATTGACTCTTTTCTTTCTACTAAATCAAATTATTACATTCTACTTCTGACAACTTCAAATGGAGAGCGTAGATCAGTGTGTGAGCCATTACAACCTGATTGTGAGGACCAGAGACACATGGTGAGTTTCAAAGGGAACTCCTGCAGGAACCTGATCTTCATTCACTACTGCCACCAGGGCCACTGCCCCTCTTGGGTTGCTTCCAACTCATCCTGAAAAGGGAACAAACACATGTGCAGTGTTTTCAGTGTATTCAGACAAATCATTCAACTTAAAAAAGAAAACATGATATCATCATCACTACTTGTGATGCAATAGTCAAATAGAAGCACTGTCAATAAAAAGGTAAACATGTTGCATGTATTATTTGTGAAATGTGGCGTTGTTTGTAGTTTAGTGTGTTTCCGCGTTTTCACGGCAGGGATGGCGTCTGCTGAGACGCTGGTTCCGCGGCTGCTGTGCGTTTGGCGCTGCGGCGGCGGTGCGTGTCCTCACTTAAACTGTGAGGACTGTACTCATGAGTTTATTTGTCAATGTGTGCCGTGATTTCATAGCGCTGTCCACGGTGCTGAAATGAGCCTCGGTGTCGGCAGCGTCACAGGGTGACCTCATTTTATATTTCCAGATTGTGGCTATGTTTGCACTGAGTGTGTTTCTTTAATTTCAACAATGTAGCCATAATGGTCTCCAACAACGGTGAACAAAACAAACGCCACAGAAGCTGCAGTTTAAACTCCACCCACCTATAGCTGCAGAGGAAAAACTACATGTCTACTATAAACTGCTTTCTATATTCCTTCCTGGTTGGATTTAAACACACATCTGCCAATTTATTAGGTACACATTTTCTGTTTATGAACACACTGATTGAAGGAGCCAATCACATGGCAGTAAGTCATTGCATTTAGGCAGGTAGACATGATCAGGACGCCCAAATCAAGTTCAAACAGACTATCAGCATTAGGAAGAAAGGTGATTCAAGGAGCTTTTAATGTGGCATGGTTACTGGTAGTATTTTTACAAACTGCTTGCACAACCACGGTGTGACAAACAGAAAATATACAGTGATGCCATGTTGAGGTCAAAGATCAGCAGAAAGGCCATGCTAAGAAAGCAAAAGGAACTCAAATCAGCGCAACCAAAGTGTGCAGAACACCATCTGAAGGCACAACACATTGAACCTTGCCGAAAAATGACTGCCTCCGACGGGAACGCGCATCGGTTAAGAGGTAGTGAGCGTAGGTCTACTGGTAGATATAATACTGTATACAGGGTACACCCTATAAGTCGTTGTTTGAAGGAGCGATACTGACCAAATTCATTGTACATGCACCTGTTTTCCTCGACTGCTAATGCTGAAAAGATAGAGAATGTAAGCCCGAACAATCCAGAGTTACAGGGTGCAGTCACTTCTCGGCAGGCCCTGCCGAAATGTGACAGCACCCTGTAACTCTTTATTGCAAGAAGCAATATTGACCAAATTCACTGTACATGCACCTGGTTTCCTCTACTTTCCTCTCCTCTACTGATTCTTCCAATTAGCCACTCACAGTGTGACTCCTGGCTGCTGAGTTAGTTAGCACCAGTTAGTTACTAGAAACCCAAGCCTTTTTAGATGATTTATATTAATAAATACACCATTAAATAATGACTTAAGTGTCATTAATTATTTAAATTAATAAATAGCCTTTTCAATAATTACTTACATCACATTGGTTTTCTTAGGTTACAAAATACTGACCTGGGTTTTTTTCGTCATCACTTAGTAACAACAATAATAATAATAATAAGAATAATATTCAGTGGAGCTCCACTTCAGGTTTTACTTGATACTCATTCCAAACTAAATGTTTATTTAAATATTAGTTTAAATGTCATATGATAAAAAAAAAGTGTTAAAGTTTGAGTGTACACTTACAATTAAGTGTTAAGTGTGTTTGTTTCTGTTTGGTTGTGATGAGTTTCTGTTGTACTCACACCAGCAAACCAAATCCAGTTCAGTCCGTCCATGAATACCAGTCCGGGTTTTGTAGCAGGTTTGCGTTGATGCTGCAAACAGAGAGTGAGACACAAACAGGTGACTGTGATCGTTTCATTAAAGACAAGAGATGAGAAGAAGACTGATGTCAGTGAAGAAACAAGGAAACAAAGTAACGTCAAACTTACGTCTGTGATCTGTCCCTCTGGTGCGGCTGTCAACACAGGAGTTTAAATATTGGCACAATGGTCAGCCAATCATGTGTGAAAGCTTGAAATGTTTGGGGCGGGGCTTATTATTGAAAACATGTGCGCTGTGACTGAGGAGCCTGGTGGTTCAGTGGCTGCGGTGCACGTTGAGCCGGAGTGTGGATATGGAGTGTGCGCCTGTGTGCCGCGCCACGCCGCGCGGCTTAAGTGAAGACCGACACGCGCCGGGCTGAGGTGGGATCCTGGCGGGGCCGGGCGCACCGCACTTCCTTGTATCTAAAGAAAAAAAGAAAAGAATGCATTTGAAATTGTATTGTAGCTTGAGTATGCACATGAGTTCATTTGTCAATGTGTGCCGTGATTTCATAGCGCTGTCCACGGTGATGAAATGAGCCTCGGTGTCGGCAGCGTCACGGGGCCACCTCATTTTATATTTCCAGATTGTGGCTATGTTTGCACTGAGTGTGTTTCTTTCATTTCAACAATGTAGCCATAATGGTCTCTGGTTTTATGAAGTTAATGTTGAGAATGTATCTTGTCTGCGGGGAATGAGTTACTTCAACTTTAACCATTTAGGAAACCAATTAAGTTTATTAACTCAAACAATTTAAGCATACAAAAGTATTTGATTTGAGTACAAGTAACTCAAGTATTTGTTGTTAAAGTAACTTGGGTAAAGTGCATTGTACTAATTCCATTCAGTTAATGAAAACTACTAAGTATGTGACACTTATGTGAAACGGATTTATCTGAACTGAAATGATCTTCTTTATACAAATGTTAATACTTAAGTTGAATTGACTCTTTTCTTTCTACTAAATCAAATTATTACATTCTACTTCTGACAACTTCAAATGGAGAGCGTAGATCAGTGTGTGAGCCATTACAACCTGATTGTGAGGACCAGAGACACATGGTGAGTTTCAAAGGGAACTCCTGCAGGAACCTGATCTTCATTCACTACTGCCACCAGGGCCACTGCCCCTCTTGGGTTGCTTCCAACTCATCCTGAAAAGGGAACAAACACATGTGCAGTGTTTTCAGTGTATTCAGACAAATCATTCAACTTAAAAAAGAAAACATGATGTCGTCATCACTACTTGCGATGCAATAGTCAAATAGAAGCACTCTCAATAAAAAGGTAAACATGTTGCATGTATTATTTGTGAAATGTGGCGTTGTTTGTAGTTTAGTGTGTTTCCGCGTTTTCACGGCAGGGATGGCGTCTGCTGAGACGCTGGTTCCGCGGCTGCTGTGCGTTTGGCGCTGCGGCGGCGGTGCGTGTCCTCACTTAAACTGTGAGGACTGTACTCATGAGTTTATTTGTCAATGTGTGCCGTGATTTCATAGCGCTGTCCACGGTGCTGAAATGAGCCTCGGTGTCGGCAGCGTCACAGGGTGACCTCATTTTATATTTCCAGATTGTGGCTATGTTTGCACTGAGTGTGTTTCTTTAATTTCAACAATGTAGCCATAATGGTCTCCAACAACGGTGAACAAAACAAACGCCACAGAAGCTGCAGTGCAAACTCCACCCACCTATAGCTGCAGAGGAAAAACTACATGTCTACTATAAACTGCTTTCTATATTCCTTCCTGGTTGGATTTAAACACACATCTGCCAATTTATTAGGTACACATTTTCTGTTTATGAACACACTGATTGAAGGAGCCAATCACATGGCAGTAAGTCATTGCATTTAGGCAGGTAGACATGATCAGGACGCCCAAATCAAGTTCAAACAGACTATCAGCATTAGGAAGAAAGGTGATTCAAGGAGCTTTTAATGTGGCATGGTTACTGGTAGTATTTTTACAAACTGCTTGCACAACCACGGTGTGACAAACAGAAAATATCCAGTGATGCCATGTTGAGGTCAAAGATCAGCAGAAAGGCCATGCTAAGAAAGCAAAAGGAACTCAAATCAGCGCAACCAAAGTGTGCAGAACACCATCTGAAGGCACAACACATTGAACCTTGCCGAAAAATGACTGCCTCCGACGGGAACGCGCATCGGTTAAGAGGTAGTGAGCGTAGGTCTACTGGTAGATATAATACTGTATACAGGGTACACCCTATAAGTCGTTGTTTGAAGGAGCGATACTGACCAAATTCATTGTACATGCACCTGTTTTCCTCGACTGCTAATGCTGAAAAGATAGAGAATGTAAGCCCTAACAATCCAGAGTTACAGGGTGCAGTCACTTCTCGGCAGGCCCTGCCGAAATGTGACAGCACCCTGTAACTCTTTATTGCAAGAAGCAATATTGACCAAATTCACTGTACATGCACCTGGTTTCCTCTACTTTCCTCTCCTCTACTGATTCTTCCAATTAGCCACTCACAGTGTGACTCCTGGCTGCTGAGTTAGTTAGCACCAGTTAGTTACTAGAAACCCAAGCCTTTTTAGATGATTTATATTAATAAATACACCATTAAATAATGACTTAAGTGTCATTAATTATTTAAATTAATAAATAGCCTTTTCAATAATTACTTACATCACATTGGTTTTCTTAGGTTACAAAATACTGACCTGGGTTTTTTTCGTCATCACTTAGTAACAACAATAATAATAATAATAAGAATAATATTCAGTGGAGCTCCACTTCAGGTTTTACTTGATACTCATTCCAAACTAAATGTTTATTTAAATATTAGTTTAAATGTCATATGATAAAAAAAAAGTGTTAAAGTTTGAGTGTACACTTACAATTAAGTGTTAAGTGTGTTTGTTTCTGTTTGGTTGTGATGAGTTTCTGTTGTACTCACACCAGCAAACCGAATCCAGTTCAGTCCGTCCATGAATACCAGTCCGGGTTTTGTAGCAGGTTTGCGTTGATGCTGCAAACAGAGAGTGAGACACAAACAGGTGACTGTGATCGTTTCATTAAAGACAAGAGATGAGAAGAAGACTGATGTCAGTGAAGAAACAAGGAAACAAAGTAACGTCAAACTTACGTCTGTGATCTGTCCCTCTGGTGCGGCTGTCAACACAGGAGTTTAAATATTGGCACAATGGTCAGCCAATCATGTGTGAAAGCTTGAAATGTTTGGGGCGGGGCTTATTATTGAAAACATGTGCGCTGTGACTGAGGAGCCTGGTGGTTCAGTGGCTGCGGTGCGCGTTGAGCCGGAGTGTGGATATGGAGTGTGCGCCTGTGTGCCGCGCCACGCCGCGCGGCTTAAGTGAAGACCGACACGCGCCGGGCTGAGGTGGGATCCTGGCGGGGCCGGGCGCACCGCACTTCCTTGTATCTAAAGAAAAAAAGAAAAGAATGCATTTGAAATTGTATTGTAGCTTGAGCATGCACATGAGTTCATTTGTCAATGTGTGCCGTGATTTCATAGCGCTGTCCACGGTGATGAAATGAGCCTCGGTGTCGGCAGCGTCACGGGGCCACCTCATTTTATATTTCCAGATTGTGGCTATGTTTGCACTGAGTGTGTTTCTTTCATTTCAACAATGTAGCCATAATGGTCTCTGGTTTTATGAAGTTAATGTTGAGAATGTATCTTGTCTGCGGGGAATGAGTTACTTCAACTTTAACCATTTAGGAAACCAATTAAGTTTATTAACTCAAACAATTTAAGCATACAAAAGTATTTGATTTGAGTACAAGTAACTCAAGTATTTGTTGTTAAAGTAACTTGGGTAAAGTGCATTGTACTAATTCCATTCAGTTAATGAAAACTACTAAGTATGTGACACTTATGTGAAACGGATTTATCTGAACTGAAATGATCTTCTTTATACAAATGTTAATACTTAAGGCGAATTGACTCTTTTCTTTCTACTAAATCAAATTATTACATTCTACTTCTGACAACTTCAAATGGAGAGCGTAGATCAGTGTGTGAGCCATTACAACCTGATTGTGAGGACCAGAGACACATGGTGAGTTTCAAAGGGAACTCCTGCAGGAACCTGATCTTCATTCACTACTGCCACCAGGGCCACTGCCCCTCTTGGGTTGCTTCCAACTCATCCTGAAAAGGGAACAAACACATGTTCAGTGTTTTCAGTGTATTCAGACAAATCATTCAACTTAAAAAAGAAAACATGATGTCATCATCACTACTTGCGATGCAATAGTCAAATAGAAGCACTGTCAATAAAAAGGTAAACATGTTGCATGTATTATTTGTGAAATGTGGCGTTGTTTGTAGTTTAGTGTGTTTCCGCGTTTTCACGGCAGGGATGGCGTCTGCTGAGACGCTGATTCCGCGGCTGCTGTGCGTTTGGCGCTGCGGTGGCGGTACGTGTCGTGTTTGCGCTGACTGTGTGCCCCGCCGCGCGGCTTAAGTGAGGACCGACACGCGCCGGGCCGAGGTGGGATCTCGGTGCCGTGTGCTGTGGCTGCGGTACGTGTCGCAACTGAGGAGCCTGGTGGTTCAGCGGCAGCGGTGCGCCGGAGTGTGGATATGGAGTGGCTCGGGAACAAACACATGTTCAGTGTTTTCAGTGTATTCAGACAAATCATTCAACTTAAAAAAGAAAACATGATGTCATCATCACTACTTGCGATGCAATAGTCAAATAGAAGCACTGTCAATAAAAAGGTAAACATGTTGCATGTATTATTTGTGAAATGTGGCGTTGTTTGTAGTTTAGTGTGTTTCCGCGTTTTCACGGCAGGGATGGCGTCTGCTGAGACGCTGGTTCCGCGGCTGCTGTGCGTTTGGCGCTGCGGCGGCGGTACGTGTCGTGATTGCGCTGACTGTGTGCCCCGCCGCGCGGCTTAAGTGAGGACCGACACGCGCCGGGCCGAGGTGGGATCTCGGTGCCGTGTGCTGTGGCTGCGGTACGTGTGGCAACTGAGGAGCCTGGTGGTTCAGCGGCTGCGGTGCGCGTCGCGCCGTTGTGCGGATATGGAGGGTGCGCCTGTGCGCTGCGCCACGCCGCGCGGCTTAAGTGAAGACCGACACGCGCCGGGCCGAGGCGGGGCCGGGCGCACCGCACTTTTTTTATGAAGTTAATGTTGAGAATGTATCTTGAATGTATCTCGGTTTGCGCGGGCTCCGTGGCTGCTGTGCGCTCCGTGCGCTCCGCGGCTGCGGTTCCGGTGCCGTGCGCTGCGGCGGCGGTACCTGTCATAACTGGGGAGCCTGGTAGTTCCGCGGCCGCGGTGCGTGTCCTCACTTAAACTGTGAGGACTGTACTCATGAGTTTATTTGTCAATGTGTGCCGTGATTTCATAGCGCTGTCCACGGTGCTGAAATGAGCCTCGGTGTCGGCAGCGTCACAGGGTGACCTCATTTTATATTTCCAGATTGTGGCTATGTTTGCACTGAGTGTGTTTCTTTAATTTCAACAATGTAGCCATAATGGTCTCCAACAACGGTGAACAAAACAAACGCCACAGAAGCTGCAGTGCAAACTCCACCCACCTATAGCTGCAGAGGAAAAACTACATGTCTACTATAAACTGCTTTCTATATTCCTTCCTGGTTGGATTTAAACACACATCTGCCAATTTATTAGGTACACATTTTCTGTTTATGAACACACTGATTGAAGGAGCCAATCACATGGCAGTAAGTCATTGCATTTAGGCAGGTAGACATGATCAGGACGCCCAAATCAAGTTCAAACAGACTATCAGCATTAGGAAGAAAGGTGATTCAAGGAGCTTTTAATGTGGCATGGTTACTGGTAGTATTTTTACAAACTGCTTGCACAACCACGGTGTGACAAACAGAAAATATCCAGTGATGCCATGTTGAGGTCAAAGATCAGCAGAAAGGCCATGCTAAGAAAGCAAAAGGAACTCAAATCAGCGCAACCAAAGTGTGCAGAACACCATCTGAAGGCACAACACATTGAACCTTGCCGAAAAATGACTGCCTCCGACGGGAACGCGCATCGGTTAAGAGGTAGTGAGCGTAGGTCTACTGGTAGATATAATACTGTATACAGGGTACACCCTATAAGTCGTTGTTTGAAGGAGCGATACTGACCAAATTCATTGTACATGCACCTGTTTTCCTCGACTGCTAATGCTGAAAAGATAGAGAATGTAAGCCCTAACAATCCAGAGTTACAGGGTGCAGTCACTTCTCGGCAGGCCCTGCCGAAATGTGACAGCACCCTGTAACTCTTTATTGCAAGAAGCAATATTGACCAAATTCACTGTACATGCACCTGGTTTCCTCTACTTTCCTCTCCTCTACTGATTCTTCCAATTAGCCACTCACAGTGTGACTCCTGGCTGCTGAGTTAGTTAGCACCAGTTAGTTACTAGAAACCCAAGCCTTTTTAGATGATTTATATTAATAAATACACCATTAAATAATGACTTCAGTGTCATTAATTATTTAAATTAATAAATAGCCTTTTCAATAATTACTTACATCACATTGGTTTTCTTAGGTTACAAAATACTAACCTGGGTTTTTTTCGTCATCACTTAGTAACAATAATAATAATAATAATAATAATAATAAGAATAATATTCAGTGGAGCTCCACTTCAGGTTTTACTTGATACTCATTCCAAACTAAATGTTTATTTAAATATTAGTTTAAATGTCATATGATAAAAAAAAAGTGTTAAAGTTTGAGTGTACACTTACAATTAAGTGTTAAGTGTGTTTGTTTCTGTTTGGTTGTGATGAGTTTCTGTTGTACTCACACCAGCAAACCAAATCCAGTTCAGTCCGTCCATGAATACCAGTCCGGGTTTTGTAGCAGGTTTGCGTTGATGCTGCAAACAGAGAGTGAGACACAAACAGGTGACTGTGATCGTTTCATTAAAGACAAGAGATGAGAAGAAGACTGATGTCAGTGAAGAAACAAGGAAACAAAGTAACGTCAAACTTACATCTGTGATCTGTCCCTCTGGTGCGGCTGTCAACACAGGAGTTTAAATATTGGCACAATGGTCAGCCAATCAGGTGTGAAAGCTTGAAATGTTTGGGGCGGGGCTTATTATTGAAAACATGTGCGCTGTGACTGAGGAGCCTGGTGGTTCAGTGGCTGCGGTGCGCGTTGAGCCGGAGTGTGGATATGGAGTGTGCGCCTGTGTGCCGTGCCACGCCGCGCAGCTTAAGTGAAGACCGACACGCGCCGGGCTGAGGTGGGATCCTGGCGGGGCCGGGCGCACCGCACTTCCTTGTATCTAAAGAAAAAAAGAAAAGAATGCATTTGAAATTGTATTGTAGCTTGAGCATGCACATGAGTTCATTTGTCAATGTGTGCCGTGATTTCATAGCGCTGTCCACGGTGATGAAATGAGCCTCGGTGTCGGCAGGGTCACGGGGCCACCTCATTTTATATTTCCAGATTGTGGCTATGTTTGCACTGAGTGTGTTTCTTTCATTTCAACAATGTAGCCATAATGGTCTCTGGTTTTATGAAGTTAATGTTGAGAATGTATCTTGTCTGCGGGGTATGAGTTACTTCAACTTTAACCATTTAGGAAACCAATTAAGTTTATTAACTCAAACAATTTAAGCATACAAAAGTATTTGATTTGAGTACAAGTAACTCAAGTATTTGTTGTTAAAGTAACTTGGGTAAATTGCATTGTACTAATTCCATTCAGTTAATGAAAACTACTAAGTATGTGACACTTATGTGAAACGGATTTATCTGAACTGAAATGATCTTCTTTATACAAATGTTAATACTTAAGTTGAATTGACTCTTTTCTTTCTACTAAATCAAATTATTACATTCTACTTCTGACAACTTCAAATGGAGAGCGTAGATCAGTGTGTGAGCCATTACAACCTGATTGTGAGGACCAGAGACACATGGTGAGTTTCAAAGGGAACTCCTGCAGGAACCTGATCTTCATTCACTACTGCCACCAGGGCCACTGCCCCTCTTGGGTTGCTTCCAACTCATCCTGAAAAGGGAACAAACACATGTGCAGTGTTTTCAGTGTATTCAGACAAATCATTCAACTTAAAAAAGAAAACATGATATCATCATCACTACTTGTGATGCAATAGTCAAATAGAAGCACTGTCAATAAAAAGGTAAACATGTTGCATGTATTATTTGTGAAATGTGGCGTTGTTTGTAGTTTAGTGTGTTTCCGCGTTTTCACGGCAGGGATGGCGTCTGCTGAGACGCTGGTTCCGCGGCTGCTGTGCGTTTGGCGCTGCGGCGGCGGTGCGTGTCCTCACTTAAACTGTGAGGACTGTACTCATGAGTTTATTTGTCAATGTGTGCCGTGATTTCATAGCGCTGTCCACGGTGCTGAAATGAGCCTCGGTGTCGGCAGCGTCACAGGGTGACCTCATTTTATATTTCCAGATTGTGGCTATGTTTGCACTGAGTGTGTTTCTTTAATTTCAACAATGTAGCCATAATGGTCTCCAACAACGGTGAACAAAACAAACGCCACAGAAGCTGCATTGCAAACTCCACCCACCTATAGCTGCAGAGGAAAAACTACATGTCTACTAAAAACTGCTTTCTATATTCCTTCCTGGTTGGATTTAAACACACATCTGCCAATTTATTAGGTACACATTTTCTGTTTATGAACACACTGATTGAAGGAGCCAATCACATGGCAGTAAGTCATTGCATTTAGGCAGGTAGACATGATCAGGACGCCCAAATCAAGTTCAAACAGACTATCAGCATTAGGAAGAAAGGTGATTCGAGGAGCTTTTAATGTGGCATGGTTACTGGTAGTATTTTTACAAACTGCTTGCACAACCACGGTGTGACAAACAGAAAATATCCAGTGATGCCATGTTGAGGTCAAAGATCAGCAGAAAGGCCATGCTAAGAAAGCAAAAGGAACTCAAATCAGCGCAACCAAAGTGTGCAGAACACCATCTGAAGGCACAACACATTGAACCTTGCCGAAAAATGACTGCCTCCGACGGGAACGCGCATCGGTTAAGAGGTAGTGAGCGTAGGTCTACTGGTAGATATAATACTGTATACAGGGTAAACCCTATAAGTCGTTGTTTGAAGGAGCGATACTGACCAAATTCATTGTACATGCACCTGTTTTCCTCGACTGCTAATGTTGAAAAGATAGAGAATGTAAGCCCTAACAATCCAGAGTTACAGGGTGCAGTCACTTCTCGGCAGGCCCTGCCGAGAAGTGACTGCACCCTGTAACTCTTTATTGCAAGAAGCAATATTGACCAAATTCACTGTACATGCACCTGGTTTCCTCTACTTTCCTCTCCTCTACTGATTCTTCCAATTAGCCACTCACAGTGTGACTCCTGGCTGCTGAGTTAGTTAGCACCAGTTAGTTACTAGAAACCCAAGCCTTTTTAGATGATTTATATTAATAAATACACCATTAAATAATGACTTAAGTGTCATTAATTATTTAAATTAATAAATAGCCTTTTCAATAATTACTTACATCACATTGGTTTTCTTAGGTTACAAAATACTGACCTGGGTTTTTTTCGTCATCACTTAGTAACAACAAGAATAATAATAATAATAATAATAATAAGAATAATATTCAGTGGAGCTCCACTTCAGGTTTTACTTGATACTCATTCCAAACTAAATGTTTATTCAAATATTAGTTTAAATGTCATATGATTAAAAAAAAGTGTTAAAGTTTGAGTGTACACTTACAATTAAGTGTTAAGTGTGTTTGTTTCTGTTTGGTTGTGATGAGTTTCTGTTGTACTCACACCAGCAAACCGAATCCAGTTCAGTCCGTCCATGAATACCAGTCCGGGTTTTGTAGCAGGTTTGCGTTGATGCTGCAAACAGAGTGAGACACAAACAGGTGACTGTGATCGTTTCATTAAAGACAAGAGATGAGAAGAAGACTGATGTCAGTGAAGAAACAAGGAAACAAAGTAACGTCAAACTTACATCTGTGATCTGTCCCTCTGGTGCGGCTGTCAACACAGGAGTTTAAATATTGGCACAATGGTCAGCCAATCAGGTGTGAAAGCTTGAAATGTTTGGGGCGGGGCTTATTATTGAAAACATGTGCGCTGTGACTGAGGAGCCTGGTGGTTCAGTGGCTGCGGTGCGCGTTGAGCCGGAGTGTGGATATGGAGTGTGCGCCTGTGTGCCACGCCGCGCGGCTTAAGTGAAGACCGACACGCGCCGGGCTGAGGTGGGATCCTGGCGGGGCCGGGCGCACCGCACTTCCTTGTATCTAAAAAAAAAGAGAAAAGAATGCATTTGAAATTGTATTGTAGCTTGAGCATGCACATGAGTTCATTTGTCAATGTGTGCCGTGATTTCATAGCGCTGTCCACGGTGCTGAAATGAGCCTCGCTGTCATATTAAAACTCTTCTCCAGATGAGGCATTGCTACAACGATGACTTTGACAGTGTGTGGGTGTCACCATCCTCTTTCACTCACTTGAGCTTCACTAAAGAGTGCAGGTCGTCTCTCTTTTAGTTCGGCAAGGAGGAGCTGAATTCACAGTTTCTTCATGCCCGAGTGCTGCATATGTTGATGGAGACCTGTGACATAAAACACAAAGAGCTACTGATGGTGCTACGTCTGTTTTTCACTAGACTACTCATAGATATCAGTACATCAACTGACAGTTAATGTATTATTTATTTGAACTTACAATTGTACATTTATATTCAAATACATACACAAATATGAAAGAACTGTACACTATAGTGGCGGTGATTGACTGAACATCATATGTTGGGTGCACATTTAAACACAGGATCCAGGGAGCTTTCCAAGTTGCAATATTTTATTTCCAAGTAAACGGTAGTCGGTGATGAGGGGTAATGGTGGATGATTCTGTCTATATGAAAATGATAAAGGAAATATTACAATCTAGAAAGTATCAAATATACAATAAGAAATGAGGTTGTCTTAGACTAACATCAATAATACATCCACTCTTACTTTCCTCTCTTTAGCAAAGGATTAAACTCAGGAATCTAGTATAATGACACACAAGCAATAAGTAAGTCTTCATACAAGATGTAGTATCAACCAAATGAATCATTAAATGAGTGAACGTCCATAAAACTCACAGCCAGTGTCCCTTTGTTCTCGTGGATTGTTTGGAGGGAAAATAGGGGGGTCAAAGGGCGGAAGGGGCGGGTTATATAGGATTAGGGGTGTGGTCCAGGTAGGTGGGCCAGTGATGAGGCAGGTGAGGAGGAGACTTGGGATTTTAACAAATACATATACAATGGCCGTGCCACTTTAATATAAACCTAAAATTCGAAGGTAAAATCAATTATTAGTAATAATATACAAAGTGTTTACATTAAAAACAAAGTAACATGTCAACCACAAATCTATGGATCACAGCAAGCATCTGAGAGACGTCTGAGCCAGAGGATCATTTCATCAGGACAGGCCGAGGTAACGCTGCTCTGCCCTGGGCACTGTGAGCACCGAGTGTCCGCAGAGGCGGAGCTGATCACCTCCGACAACGTACCGCGCTGAAATCAGTTCCAGGTTGGATATTCAACAGACATTCGCTCCAGATCCAGCGGCACCCTCCTCCTTCTCCACCCCGAGATAGGTGCACGATCACGGCTTGTACAAAGTCCGACCCATCGCTCTCAACAACCGTGGTCTCATTTAGGGACCATCAACGAATTACCGTTAAAAATGGATTAAAAAAAATTATGGGAGGTACTAAAATGGAATAAAAAGAGGTGTGTCCTGACTAGGCAGTCTAGTTCTATGTTGCTGCACTGTTTTGGAATCTTTAGGGTCACATGGCCTGGACGCGATTGAGATAAAATGCTAATATTTGCATTAAAGAAATGATTGAAAGTAAATCAAGTATTTAAATGGAATATAAAGAGGTGTGTCCTGACTAGGCAGTCTAGTACTATGTTTGTACACTCACTTGGAGTCTTTGGGTCACATTGCCTGGAAGCTATTGAGCTAAAATGCTAATATTTACATTATTAAAATTATAGAAAAAATAAATGAGGTAATTAAATATTAGTTTAATGTCATATGATCAAAATTAAAGTGTTAACGTTCGATTCTACACTTAGATTCAAGTGTTAAGTGTGTTTGCGGTTTGTTTCTGTCTGGTTGTGATGACTTTCTGTTGTACTCACGCCAGTAAACCGAATCCAGTCTGGGGTTTGTAGCAGGTTTGTACTGTAGCAGATTTGCATTGGTGCTGCAAACAGAGAGTGAGACACAAACATGGGACTGTGATGGTTTCATTAAAGACAAGAGATGAGATGAAGAATGGAGTCAGTGAGAAAACAAGGAAACAAAGTAACGTCAAACTTACGTCTGTGATCTGTCAGCATCTCCTCTCCCTCTGGTGCGGCTGTCAACACAGGAGTTTAAATATTGGCACAATGGTCAGCCAATCAGGTGTGAAAGCTTGAAATGTTTGGGGCGGGGCTTATTATTGAAAACATGTGCGCTGTGACTGAGGAGCCTGGTGGTTCAGTGGCTGCGGTGCGCGTTGAGCCGGAGTGTGGATATGGAGTGTGCGCCTGTGTGCCGCGCCACGCCGCGCGGCTTAAGTGAAGACCGACACGCGCCGGGCTGAGGTGGGATCCTGGCGGGGCCGGGCGCACCGCACTTCCTTGTATCTAAAGAAAAAAAGAAAAGAATGCATTTGAAATTGTATTGTAGCTTGAGCATGCACATGAGTTCATTTGTCAATGTGTGCCGTGATTTCATAGCGCTGTCCACGGTGATGAAATGAGCCTCGGTGTCGGCAGCGTCACGGGGCCACCTCATTTTATATTTCCAGATTGTGGCTATGTTTGCACTGAGTGTGTTTCTTTAATTTCAACAATGTAGCCATAATGGTCTCTGGTTTTATGAAGTTAATGTTGAGAATGTATCTTGTCTGCGGGGAATGAGTTACTTCAACTTTAACCATTTAGGAAACCAATTAAGTTTATTAACTCAAACAATTTAAGCATACAAAAGTATTTGATTTGAGTACAAGTAACTCAAGTATTTGTTGTTAAAGTAACTTGGGTAAAGTGCATTGTACTAATTCCATTCAGTTAATGAAAACTACTAAGTATGTGACACTTATGTGAAACGGATTTATCTGAACTGAAATGATCTTCTTTATACAAATGTTAATACTTAAGTTGAATTGACTCTTTTCTTTCTACTAAATCAAATTATTACATTCTACTTCTGACAACTTCAAATGGAGAGCGTAGATCAGTGTGTGAGCCATTACAACCTGATTGTGAGGACCAGAGACACATGGTGAGTTTCAAAGGGAACTCCTGCAGGAACCTGATCTTCATTCACTACTGCCACCAGGGCCACTGCCCCTCTTGGGTTGCTTCCAACTCATCCTGAAAAGGGAACAAACACATGTTCAGTGTTTTCAGTGTATTCAGACAAATCATTCAACTTAAAAAAGAAAACATGATGTCATCATCACTACTTGCGATGCAATAGTCAAATAGAAGCACTGTCAATAAAAAGGTAAACATGTTGCATGTATTATTTGTGAAATGTGGCGTTGTTTGTAGTTTAGTGTGTTTCCGCGTTTTCATGGCAGGGATGGCGTCTGCTGAGACGCTGGTTCCGCGGCTGCTGTGCGTTTGGCGCTGCGGCGGCGGTACGTGTCGTGTTTGCGCTGACTGTGTGCCCCGCCGCGCGGCTTAAGTGAGGACCGACACGCGCCGGGCCGAGGTGGGATCTCGGTGCCGTGTGCTGTGGCTGCGGTACGTGTGGCAACTGAGGAGCCTGGTGGTTCAGCGGCTGCGGTGCGCGTCGCGCCGTTGTGCGGATATGGATTGTGCGCCTGTGCGCTGCGCCACGCCGCGCGGCTTAAGTGAAGACCGACACGCGCCGGGCCGAGGCGGGGCCGGGCGCACCGCACTTTTTTTATGAAGTTAATGTTGAGAATGTATCTTGAATGTATCTCGGTTTGCGCGGGCTCCGTGGCTGCTGTGCGCTCCGTGCGCTCCGCGGCTGCGGTTCCGGTGCCGTGCGCTGCGGCGGCGGTACCTCTCGTAACTGGGGAGCCTTGTGGTTCCGCGGCCGCGGTGCGTGTCCTCACTTAAACTGTGAGGACTGTACTCAGGCCAGTAAACTAACCTGATCTTCATTCACTACTGCCACCAGGGCCACTGCCCCTCTTGGGTTGCTTCCAACTCATCCTGAAAAGGGAACAAACACATGTTCAGTGTTTTCAGTGTATTCAGACAAATCATTCAACTTAAAAAAGAAAACATGATGTCATCATCACTACTTGCGATGCAATAGTCAAATAGAAGCACTGTCAATAAAAAGGTAAACATGTTGCATGTATTATTTGTGAAATGTGGCGTTGTTTGTAGTTTAGTGTGTTTCCGCGTTTTCACGGCAGGGATGGCGTCTGCTGAGACGCTGGTTCCGCGGCTGCTGTGCGTTTGGCGCTGCGGCGGCGGTACGTGTCGTGTTTGCGCTGACTGTGTGCCCCGCCGCGCGGCTTAAGTGAGGACCGACACGCGCCGGGCCGAGGTGGGATCTCGGTGCCGTGTGCTGTGGCTGCGGTACGTGTGGCAACTGAGGAGCCTGGTGGTTCAGCGGCTGCGGTGCGCGTCGCGCCGTTGTGCGGATATGGAGGGTGCGCCTGTGCGCTGCGCCACGCCGCGCGGCTTAAGTGAAGACCGACACGCGCCGGGCCGAGGCGGGGCCGGGCGCACCGCACTTTTTTTATGAAGTTAATGTTGAGAATGTATCTTGAATGTATCTCGGTTTGCGCGGGCTCCGTGGCTGCTGTGCGCTCCGTGCGCTCCGCGGCTGCGGTTCCGGTGCCGTGCGCTGCGGCGGCGGTACCTCTCGTAACTGGGGAGCCTTGTGGTTCCGCGGCCGCGGTGCGTGTCCTCACTTAAACTGTGAGGACTGTACTCAGGCCAGTAAACTAACCTGATCTTCATTCACTACTGCCACCAGGGCCACTGCCCCTCTTGGGTTGCTTCCAACTCATCCTGAAAAGGGAACAAACACATGTTCAGTGTTTTCAGTGTATTCAGACAAATCATTCAACTTAAAAAAGAAAACATGATGTCATCATTACTACTTGCGATGCAATAGTCAAATAGAAGCACTGTCAATAAAAAGGTAAACATGTTGCATGTATTATTTGTGAAATGTGGCGTTGTTTGTAGTTTAGTGTGTTTCCGCGTTTTCACGGCAGGGATGGCGTCTGCTGAGACGCTGATTCCGCGGCTGCTGTGCGTTTGGCGCTGCGGTGGCGGTACGTGTCGTGTTTGCGCTGACTGTGTGCCCCGCCGCGCGGCTTAAGTGAGGACCGACACGCGCCGGGCCGAGGTGGGATCTCGGTGCCGTGTGCTGTGACTGCGGTACGTGTCGCAACTGAGGAGCCTGGTGGTTCAGCGGCAGCGGTGCGCCGGAGTGTGGATATGGAGTGGCTCGGGAACAAACACATGTTCAGTGTTTTCAGTGTATTCAGACAAATCATTCAACTTAAAAAAGAAAACATGATGTCATCATCACTACTTGCGATGCAATAGTCAAATAGAAGCACTGTCAATAAAAAGGTAAACATGTTGCATGTATTATTTGTGAAATGTGGCGTTGTTTGTAGTTTAGTGTGTTTCCGCGTTTTCACGGCAGGGATGGCGTCTGCTGAGACGCTGGTTCCGCGGCTGCTGTGCGTTTGGCGCTGCAGCGGCGGTACGTGTCGTGTTTGCGCTGACTGTGTGCCCCGCCGCGCGGCTTAAGTGAGGACCGACACGCGCCGGGCCGAGGTGGGATCTCGGTGCCGTGTGCTGTGGCTGCGGTACGTGTGGCAACTGAGGAGCCTGGTGGTTCAGCGGCTGCGGTGCGCGTCGCGCCGTTGTGCGGATATGGAGGGTGCGCCTGTGCGCTGCGCCACGCCGCGCGGCTTAAGTGAAGACCGACACGCGCCGGGCCGAGGCGGGGCCGGGCGCACCGCACTTTTTTTATGAAGTTAATGTTGAGAATGTATCTTGAATGTATCTCGGTTTGCGCGGGCTCCGTGGCTGCTGTGCGCTCCGTGCGCTCCGCGGCTGCGGTTCCGGTGCCGTGCGCTGCGGCGGCGGTACCTGTCGTAACTGGGGAGCCTGGTGGTTCCGCGGCCGCGGTGCGTGTCCTCACTTAAACTGTGAGGACTGTACTCATGAGTTTATTTGTCAATGTGTGCCGTGATTTCATAGCGCTGTCCACGGTGCTGAAATGAGCCTCGGTGTCGGCAGCGTCACAGGGTGACCTCATTTTATATTTCCAGATTGTGGCTATGTTTGCACTGAGTGTGTTTCTTTAATTTCAACAATGTAGCCATAATGGTCTCCAACAACGGTGAACAAAACAAACGCCACAGAAGCTGCAGTGCAAACTCCACCCACCTATAGCTGCAGAGGAAAAACTACATGTCTACTATAAACTGCTTTCTATATTCCTTCCTGGTTGGATTTAAACACACATCTGCCAATTTATTAGGTACACATTTTCTGTTTATGAACACACTGATTGAAGGAGCCAATCACATGGCAGTAAGTCATTGCATTTAGGCAGGTAGACATGATCAGGACGCCCAAATCAAGTTCAAACAGACTATCAGCATTAGGAAGAAAGGTGATTCAAGGAGCTTTTAATGTGGCATGGTTACTGGTAGTATTTTTACAAACTGCTTGCACAACCACGGTGTGACAAACAGAAAATATCCAGTGATGCCATGTTGAGGTCAAAGATCAGCAGAAAGGCCATGCTAAGAAAGCAAAAGGAACTCAAATCAGCGCAACCAAAGTGTGCAGAACACCATCTGAAGGCACAACACATTGAACCTTGCCGAAAAATGACTGCCTCCGACGGGAACGCGCATCGGTTAAGAGGTAGTGAGCGTAGGTCTACTGGTAGATATAATACTGTATACAGGGTACACCCTATAAGTCGTTGTTTGAAGGAGGGATACTGACCAAATTCATTGTACATGCACCTGTTTTCCTCGACTGCTAATGCTGAAAAGATAGAGAATGTAAGCCCTAACAATCCAGAGTTACAGGGTGCAGTCACTTCTCGGCAGGCCCTGCCGAAATGTGACAGCACCCTGTAACTCTTTATTGCAAGAAGCAATATTGACCAAATTCACTGTACATGCACCTGGTTTCCTCTACTTTCCTCTCCTCTACTGATTCTTCCAATTAGCCACTCACAGTGTGACTCCTGGCTGCTGAGTTAGTTAGCACCAGTTAGTTACTAGAAACCCAAGCCTTTTTAGATGATTTATATTAATAAATACACCATTAAATAATGACTTCAGTGTCATTAATTATTTAAATTAATAAATAGCCTTTTCAATAATTACTTACATCACATTGGTTTTCTTAGGTTACAAAATACTAACCTGGGTTTTTTTCGTCATCACTTAGTAACAATAATAATAATAATAATAATAATAAGAATAATATTCAGTGGAGCTCCACTTCAGGTTTTACTTGATACTCATTCCAAACTAAATGTTTATTTAAATATTAGTTTAAATGTCATATGATAAAAAAAAGTGTTAAAGTTTGAGTGTACACTTACAATTAAGTGTTAAGTGTGTTTGTTTCTGTTTGGTTGTGATGAGTTTCTGTTGTACTCACACCAGCAAACCAAATCCAGTTCAGTCCGTCCATGAATACCAGTCCGGGTTTTGTAGCAGGTTTGCGTTGATGCTGCAAACAGAGAGTGAGACACAAACAGGTGACTGTGATCGTTTCATTAAAGACAAGAGATGAGAAGAAGACTGATGTCATTGAAGGAACAAGGAAACAAAGTAACGTCAAACTTACATCTGTGATCTGTCCCTCTGGTGCGGCTGTCAACACAGGAGTTTAAATATTGGCACAATGGTCAGCCAATCAGGTGTGAAAGCTTGAAATGTTTGGGGCGGGGCTTATTATTGAAAACATGTGCGCTGTGACTGAGGAGCCTGGTGGTTCAGTGGCTGCGGTGCGCGTTGAGCCGGAGTGTGGATATGGAGTGTGCGCCTGTGTGCCGCGCCACGCCGCGCGGCTTAAGTGAAGACCGACACGCGCCGGGCTGAGGTGGGATCCTGGCGGGGCCGGGCGCACCGCACTTCCTTGTATCTAAAGAAAAAAAGAAAAGAATGCATTTGAAATTGTATTGTAGCTTGAGCATGCACATGAGTTCATTTGTCAATGTGTGCCGTGATTTCATAGCGCTGTCCACGGTGATGAAATGAGCCTCGGTGTCGGCAGGGTCACGGGGCCACCTCATTTTATATTTCCAGATTGTGGCTATGTTTGCACTGAGTGTGTTTCTTTCATTTCAACAATGTAGCCATAATGGTCTCTGGTTTTATGAAGTTAATGATGAGAATGTATCTTGTCTGCGGGGAATGAGTTACTTCAACTTTAACCATTTAGGAAACCAATTAAGTTTATTAACTCAAACAATTTAAGCATACAAAAGTATTTGATTTGAGTACAAGTAACTCAAGTATTTGTTGTTAAAGTAACTTGGGTAAAGTGCATTGTACTAATTCCATTCAGTTAATGAAAACTACTAAGTATGTGACACTTATGTGAAACGGATTTATCTGAACTGAAATGATCTTCTTTATACAAATGTTAATACTTAAGTTGAATTGACTCTTTTCTTTCTACTAAATCAAATTATTACATTCTACTTCTGACAACTTCAAATGGAGAGCGTAGATCAGTGTGTGAGCCATTACAACCTGATTGTGAGGACCAGAGACACATGGTGAGTTTCAAAGGGAACTCCTGCAGGAACCTGATCTTCATTCACTACTGCCACCAGGGCCACTGCCCCTCTTGGGTTGCTTCCAACTCATCCTGAAAAGGGAACAAACACATGTTCAGTGTTTTCAGTGTATTCAGACAAATCATTCAACTTAAAAAAGAAAACATGATGTCATCATCACTACTTGCGATGCAATAGTCAAATAGAAGCACTGCCAATAAAAAGGTAAACATGTTGCATGTATTATTTGTGAAATGTGGCGTTGTTTGTAGTTTAGTGTGTTTCCGCGTTTTCACGGCAGGGATGGCGTCTGCTGAGACGCTGATTCCGCGGCTGCTGTGCGTTTGGCGCTGCGGTGGCGGTACGTGTCGTGTTTGCGCTGACTGTGTGCCCCGCCGCGCGGCTTAAGTGAGGACCGACACGCGCCGGGCCGAGGTGGGATCTCGGTGCCGTGTGCTGTGGCTGCGGTACGTGTGGCAACTGAGGAGCCTGGTGGTTCAGCGGCTGCGGTGCGCGTCGCGCCGTTGTGCGGATATGGAGGGTGCGCCTGTGCGCTGCGCCACGCCGCGCGGCTTAAGTGAAGACCGACACGCGCCGGGCCGAGGCGGGGCCGGGCGCACCGCACTTTTTTTATGAAGTTAATGTTGAGAATGTATCTTGAATGTATCTCGGTTTGCGCGGGCTCCGTGGCTGCTGTGCGCTCCGTGCGCTCCGCGGCTGCGGTTCCGGTGCCGTGCGCTGCGGCGGCGGTACCTCTCGTAACTGGGGAGCCTTGTGGTTCCGCGGCCGCGGTGCGTGTCCTCACTTAAACTGTGAGGACTGTACTCAGGCCAGTAAACTAACCTGATCTTCATTCACTACTGCCACCAGGGCCACTGCCCCTCTTGGGTTGCTTCCAACTCATCCTGAAAAGGGAACAAACACATGTTCAGTGTTTTCAGTGTATTCAGACAAATCATTCAACTTAAAAAAGAAAACATGATGTCATCATTACTACTTGCGATGCAATAGTCAAATAGAAGCACTGTCAATAAAAAGGTAAACATGTTGCATGTATTATTTGTGAAATGTGGCGTTGTTTGTAGTTTAGTGTGTTTCCGCGTTTTCACGGCAGGGATGGCGTCTGCTGAGACGCTGATTCCGCGGCTGCTGTGCGTTTGGCGCTGCGGTGGCGGTACGTGTCGTGTTTGCGCTGACTGTGTGCCCCGCCGCGCGGCTTAAGTGAGGACCGACACGCGCCGGGCCGAGGTGGGATCTCGGTGCCGTGTGCTGTGGCTGCGGTACGTGTCGCAACTGAGGAGCCTGGTGGTTCAGCGGCAGCGGTGCGCCGGAGTGTGGATATGGAGTGGCTCGGGAACAAACACATGTTCAGTGTTTTCAGTGTATTCAGACAAATCATTCAACTTAAAAAAGAAAACATGATGTCATCATCACTACTTGCGATGCAATAGTCAAATAGAAGCACTGTCAATAAAAAGGTAAACATGTTGCATGTATTATTTGTGAAATGTGGCGTTGTTTGTAGTTTAGTGTGTTTCCGCGTTTTCACGGCAGGGATGGCGTCTGCTGAGACGCTGGTTCCGCGGCTGCTGTGCGTTTGGCGCTGCAGCGGCGGTACGTGTCGTGTTTGCGCTGACTGTGTGCCCCGCCGCGCGGCTTAAGTGAGGACCGACACGCGCCGGGCCGAGGTGGGATCTCGGTGCCGTGTGCTGTGGCTGCGGTACGTGTGGCAACTGAGGAGCCTGGTGGTTCAGCGGCTGCGGTGCGCGTCGCGCCGTTGTGCGGATATGGAGGGTGCGCCTGTGCGCTGCGCCACGCCGCGCGGCTTAAGTGAAGACCGACACGCGCCGGGCCGAGGCGGGGCCGGGCGCACCGCACTTTTTTTATGAAGTTAATGTTGAGAATGTATCTTGAATGTATCTCGGTTTGCGCGGGCTCCGTGGCTGCTGTGCGCTCCGTGCGCTCCGCGGCTGCGGTTCCGGTGCCGTGCGCTGCGGCGGCGGTACCTGTCGTAACTGGGGAGCCTGGTGGTTCCGCGGCCGCGGTGCGTGTCCTCACTTAAACTGTGAGGACTGTACTCATGAGTTTATTTGTCAATGTGTGCCGTGATTTCATAGCGCTGTCCACGGTGCTGAAATGAGCCTCGGTGTCGGCAGCGTCACAGGGTGACCTCATTTTATATTTCCAGATTGTGGCTATGTTTGCACTGAGTGTGTTTCTTTAATTTCAACAATGTAGCCATAATGGTCTCCAACAACGGTGAACAAAACAAACGCCACAGAAGCTGCAGTGCAAACTCCACCCACCTATAGCTGCAGAGGAAAAACTACATGTCTACTATAAACTGCTTTCTATATTCCTTCCTGGTTGGATTTAAACACACATCTGCCAATTTATTAGGTACACATTTTCTGTTTATGAACACACTGATTGAAGGAGCCAATCACATGGCAGTAAGTCATTGCATTTAGGCAGGTAGACATGATCAGGACGCCCAAATCAAGTTCAAACAGACTATCAGCATTAGGAAGAAAGGTGATTCAAGGAGCTTTTAATGTGGCATGGTTACTGGTAGTATTTTTACAAACTGCTTGCACAACCACGGTGTGACAAACAGAAAATATCCAGTGATGCCATGTTGAGGTCAAAGATCAGCAGAAAGGCCATGCTAAGAAAGCAAAAGGAACTCAAATCAGCGCAACCAAAGTGTGCAGAACACCATCTGAAGGCACAACACATTGAACCTTGCCGAAAAATGACTGCCTCCGACGGGAACGCGCATCGGTTAAGAGGTAGTGAGCGTAGGTCTACTGGTAGATATAATACTGTATACAGGGTACACCCTATAAGTCGTTGTTTGAAGGAGGGATACTGACCAAATTCATTGTACATGCACCTGTTTTCCTCGACTGCTAATGCTGAAAAGATAGAGAATGTAAGCCCTAACAATCCAGAGTTACAGGGTGCAGTCACTTCTCGGCAGGCCCTGCCGAAATGTGACAGCACCCTGTAACTCTTTATTGCAAGAAGCAATATTGACCAAATTCACTGTACATGCACCTGGTTTCCTCTACTTTCCTCTCCTCTACTGATTCTTCCAATTAGCCACTCACAGTGTGACTCCTGGCTGCTGAGTTAGTTAGCACCAGTTAGTTACTAGAAACCCAAGCCTTTTTAGATGATTTATATTAATAAATACACCATTAAATAATGACTTCAGTGTCATTAATTATTTAAATTAATAAATAGCCTTTTCAATAATTACTTACATCACATTGGTTTTCTTAGGTTACAAAATACTAACCTGGGTTTTTTTCGTCATCACTTAGTAACAATAATAATAATAATAATAATAATAAGAATAATATTCAGTGGAGCTCCACTTCAGGTTTTACTTGATACTCATTCCAAACTAAATGTTTATTTAAATATTAGTTTAAATGTCATATGATAAAAAAAAGTGTTAAAGTTTGAGTGTACACTTACAATTAAGTGTTAAGTGTGTTTGTTTCTGTTTGGTTGTGATGAGTTTCTGTTGTACTCACACCAGCAAACCAAATCCAGTTCAGTCCGTCCATGAATACCAGTCCGGGTTTTGTAGCAGGTTTGCGTTGATGCTGCAAACAGAGAGTGAGACACAAACAGGTGACTGTGATCGTTTCATTAAAGACAAGAGATGAGAAGAAGACTGATGTCATTGAAGGAACAAGGAAACAAAGTAACGTCAAACTTACATCTGTGATCTGTCCCTCTGGTGCGGCTGTCAACACAGGAGTTTAAATATTGGCACAATGGTCAGCCAATCAGGTGTGAAAGCTTGAAATGTTTGGGGCGGGGCTTATTATTGAAAACATGTGCGCTGTGACTGAGGAGCCTGGTGGTTCAGTGGCTGCGGTGCGCGTTGAGCCGGAGTGTGGATATGGAGTGTGCGCCTGTGTGCCGCGCCACGCCGCGCGGCTTAAGTGAAGACCGACACGCGCCGGGCTGAGGTGGGATCCTGGCGGGGCCGGGCGCACCGCACTTCCTTGTATCTAAAGAAAAAAAGAAAAGAATGCATTTGAAATTGTATTGTAGCTTGAGCATGCACATGAGTTCATTTGTCAATGTGTGCCGTGATTTCATAGCGCTGTCCACGGTGATGAAATGAGCCTCGGTGTCGGCAGGGTCACGGGGCCACCTCATTTTATATTTCCAGATTGTGGCTATGTTTGCACTGAGTGTGTTTCTTTCATTTCAACAATGTAGCCATAATGGTCTCTGGTTTTATGAAGTTAATGATGAGAATGTATCTTGTCTGCGGGGAATGAGTTACTTCAACTTTAACCATTTAGGAAACCAATTAAGTTTATTAACTCAAACAATTTAAGCATACAAAAGTATTTGATTTGAGTACAAGTAACTCAAGTATTTGTTGTTAAAGTAACTTGGGTAAAGTGCATTGTACTAATTCCATTCAGTTAATGAAAACTACTAAGTATGTGACACTTATGTGAAACGGATTTATCTGAACTGAAATGATCTTCTTTATACAAATGTTAATACTTAAGTTGAATTGACTCTTTTCTTTCTACTAAATCAAATTATTACATTCTACTTCTGACAACTTCAAATGGAGAGCGTAGATCAGTGTGTGAGCCATTACAACCTGATTGTGAGGACCAGAGACACATGGTGAGTTTCAAAGGGAACTCCTGCAGGAACCTGATCTTCATTCACTACTGCCACCAGGGCCACTGCCCCTCTTGGGTTGCTTCCAACTCATCCTGAAAAGGGAACAAACACATGTTCAGTGTTTTCAGTGTATTCAGACAAATCATTCAACTTAAAAAAGAAAACATGATGTCATCATCACTACTTGCGATGCAATAGTCAAATAGAAGCACTGCCAATAAAAAGGTAAACATGTTGCATGTATTATTTGTGAAATGTGGCGTTGTTTGTAGTTTAGTGTGTTTCCGCGTTTTCACGGCAGGGATGGCGTCTGCTGAGACGCTGATTCCGCGGCTGCTGTGCGTTTGGCGCTGCGGTGGCGGTACGTGTCGTGTTTGCGCTGACTGTGTGCCCCGCCGCGCGGCTTAAGTGAGGACCGACACGCGCCGGGCCGAGGTGGGATCTCGGTGCCGTGTGCTGTGGCTGCGGTACGTGTGGCAACTGAGGAGCCTGGTGGTTCAGCGGCTGCGGTGCGTGTCGCGCCGTTGTGCGGATATGGAGGGTGCGCCTGTGCGCTGCGCCACGCCGCGCGGCTTAAGTGAAGACCGACACGCGCCGGGCCGAGGCGGGGCCGGGCGCACCGCACTTTTTTTATGAAGTTAATGTTGAGAATGTATCTTGAATGTATCTCGGTTTGCGCGGGCTCCGTGGCTGCTGTGCGCTCCGTGCGCTCCGCGGCGGCGGTACCTGTCGTAACTGGGGAGCCTTGTGGTTCCGCGGCCGCGGTGCGTGTCCTCACTTAAACTGTGAGGACTGTACTCAGGCCAGTAAACTAACCTGATCTTCATTCACTACTGCCACCAGGGCCACTGCCCCTCTTGGGTTGCTTCCAACTCATCCTGAAAAGGGAACAAACACATGTTCAGTGTTTTCAGTGTATTCAGACAAATCATTCAACTTAAAAAAGAAAACATGATGTCATCATCACTACTTGCGATGCAATAGTCAAATAGAAGCACTGTCAATAAAAAGGTAAACATGTTGCATGTATTATTTGTGAAATGTGGCGTTGTTTGTAGTTTAGTGTGTTTCCGCGTTTTCACGGCAGGGATGGCGTCTGCTGAGACGCTGGTTCCGCGGCTGCTGTGCGTTTGGCGCTGCGGCGGCGGTACGTGTCGTGTTTGCGCTGACTGTGTGCCCCGCCGCGCGGCTTAAGTGAGGACCGACACGCGCCGGGCCGAGGTGGGATCTCGGTGCCGTGTGCTGTGGCTGCGGTACGTGTGGCAACTGAGGAGCCTGGTGGTTCAGCGGCTGCGGTGCGCGTCGCGCCGTTGTGCGGATATGGAGGGTGCGCCTGTGCGCTGCGCCACGCCGCGCGGCTTAAGTGAAGACCGACACGCGCCGGGCCGAGGCGGGGCCGGGCGCACCGCACTTTTTTTATGAAGTTAATGTTGAGAATGTATCTTGAATGTATCTCGGTTTGCGCGGGCTCCGTGGCTGCTGTGCGCTCCGTGCGCTCCGCGGCTGCGGTTCCGGTGCCGTGCGCTGCGGCGGCGGTACCTCTCGTAACTGGGGAGCCTTGTGGTTCCGCGGCCGCGGTGCGTGTCCTCACTTAAACTGTGAGGACTGTACTCAGGCCAGTAAACTAACCTGATCTTCATTCACTACTGCCACCAGGGCCACTGCCCCTCTTGGGTTGCTTCCAACTCATCCTGAAAAGGGAACAAACACATGTTCAGTGTTTTCAGTGTATTCAGACAAATCATTCAACTTAAAAAAGAAAACATGATGTCATCATCACTACTTGCGATGCAATAGTCAAATAGAAGCACTGTCAATAAAAAGGTAAACATGTTGCATGTATTATTTGTGAAATGTGGCGTTGTTTGTAGTTTAGTGTGTTTCCGCGTTTTCACGGCAGGGATGGCGTCTGCTGAGACGCTGGTTCCGCGGCTGCTGTGCGTTTGGCGCTGCGGCGGCGGTACGTGTCGTGTTTGCGCTGACTGTGTGCCCCGCCGCGCGGCTTAAGTGAGGACCGACACGCGCCGGGCCGAGGTGGGATCTCGGTGCCGTGTGCTGTGGCTGCGGTACGTGTGGCAACTGAGGAGCCTGGTGGTTCAGCGGCTGCGGTGCGCGTCGCGCCGTTGTGCGGATATGGAGGGTGCGCCTGTGCGCTGCGCCACGCCGCGCGGCTTAAGTGAAGACCGACACGCGCCGGGCCGAGGCGGGGCCGGGCGCACCGCACTTTTTTTATGAAGTTAATGTTGAGAATGTATCTTGAATGTATCTCGGTTTGCGCGGGCTCCGTGGCTGCTGTGCGCTCCGTGCGCTCCGCGGCTGCGGTTCCGGTGCCGTGCGCTGCGGCGGCGGTACCTGTCGTAACTGGGGAGCCTTGTGGTTCTGCGGCCGCGGTGCGTGTCCTCACTTAAACTGTGAGGACTGTACTCAGGCCAGTAAACTAACCTGATCTTCATTCACTACTGCCACCAGGGCCACTGCCCCTCTTGGGTTGCTTCCAACTCATCCTGAAAAGGGAACAAACACATGTTCAGTGTTTTCAGTGTATTCAGACAAATCATTCAACTTAAAAAAGAAAACATGATGTCATCATCACTACTTGCGATGCAATAGTCAAATAGAAGCACTGTCAATAAAAAGGTAAACATGTTGCATGTATTATTTGTGAAATGTGGCGTTGTTTGTAGTTTAGTGTGTTTCCGCGTTTTCACGGCAGGGATGGCGTTTGCTGAGACGCTGATTCCGCGGCTGCTGTGCGTTTGGCGCTGCGGTGGCGGTACGTGTCGTGTTTGCGCTGACTGTGTGCCCCGCCGCGCGGCTTAAGTGAGGACCGACACGCGCCGGGCCGAGGTGGGATCTCGGTGCCGTGTGCTGTGGCTGCGGTACGTGTCGCAACTGAGGAGCCTGGTGGTTCAGCGGCAGCGGTGCGCCGGAGTGTGGATATGGAGTGGCTCGGGAACAAACACATGTTCAGTGTTTTCAGTGTATTCAGACAAATCATTCAACTTAAAAAAGAAAACATGATGTCATCATCACTACTTGCGATGCAATAGCCAAATAGAAGCACTGTCAATAAAAAGGTAAACATGTTGCATGTATTATTTGTGAAATGTGGCGTTGTTTGTAGTTTAGTGTGTTTCCGCGTTTTCACGGCAGGGATGGCGTCTGCTGAGACGCTGGTTCCGCGGCTGCTGTGCGTTTGGCGCTGCGGCGGCGGTACGTGTCGTGTTTGCGCTGACTGTGTGCCCCGCCGCGCGGCTTAAGTGAGGACCGACACGCGCCGGGCCGAGGTGGGATCTCGGTGCCGTGTGCTGTGGCTGCGGTACGTGTGGCAACTGAGGAGCCTGGTGGTTCAGCGGCTGCGGTGCGCGTCGCGCCGTTGTGCGGATATGGAGGGTGCGCCTGTGCGCTGCGCCACGCCGCGCGGCTTAAGTGAAGACCGACACGCGCCGGGCCGAGGCGGGGCCGGGCGCACCGCACTTTTTTTATGAAGTTAATGTTGAGAATGTATCTTGAATGTATCTCGGTTTGCGCGGGCTCCGTGGCTGCTGTGCGCTCCGTGCGCTCCGCGGCTGCGGTTCCGGTGCCGTGCGCTGCGGCGGCGGTACCTGTCGTAACTGGGGAGCCTTGTGGTTCCGCGGCCGCGGTGCGTGTCCTCACTTAAACTGTGAGGACTGTACTCAGGCCAGTAAACTAACCTGATCTTCATTCACTACTGCCACCAGGGCCACTGCCCCTCTTGGGTTGCTTCCAACTCATCCTGAAAAGGGAACAAACACATGTTCAGTGTTTTCAGTGTATTCAGACAAATCATTCAACTTAAAAAAGAAAACATGATGTCATCATCACTACTTGCGATGCAATAGTCAAATAGAAGCACTGTCAATAAAAAGGTAAACATGTTGCATGTATTATTTGTGAAATGTGGCGTTGTTTGTAGTTTAGTGTGTTTCCGCGTTTTCACGGCAGGGATGGCGTCTGCTGAGACGCTGGTTCCGCGGCTGCTGTGCGTTTGGCGCTGCGGCGGCGGTACGTGTCGTGTTTGCGCTGACTGTGTGCCCCGCCGCGCGGCTTAAGTGAGGACCGACACGCGCCGGGCCGAGGTGGGATCTCGGTGCCGTGTGCTGTGGCTGCGGTACGTGTGGCAACTGAGGAGCCTGGTGGTTCAGCGGCTGCGGTGCGCGTCGCGCCGTTGTGCGGATATGGAGGGTGCGCCTGTGCGCTGCGCCACGCCGCGCGGCTTAAGTGAAGACCGACACGCGCCGGGCCGAGGCGGGGCCGGGCGCACCGCACTTTTTTTATGAAGTTAATGTTGAGAATGTATCTTGAATGTATCTCGGTTTGCGCGGGCTCCGTGGCTGCTGTGCGCTCCGTGCGCTCCGCGGCTGCGGTTCCGGTGCCGTGCGCTGCGGCGGCGGTACCTCTCGTAACTGGGGAGCCTTGTGGTTCCGCAGCCGCGGTGCGTGTCCTCACTTAAACTGTGAGGACTGTACTCAGGCCAGTAAACTAACCTGATCTTCATTCACTACTGCCACCAGGGCCACTGCCCCTCTTGGGTTGCTTCCAACTCATCCTGAAAAGGGAACAAACACATGTTCAGTGTTTTCAGTGTATTCAGACAAATCATTCAACTTAAAAAAGAAAACATGATGTCATCATCACTACTTGCGATGCAATAGTCAAATAGAAGCACTGTCAATAAAAAGGTAAACATGTTGCATGTATTATTTGTGAAATGTGGCGTTGTTTGTAGTTTAGTGTGTTTCCGCGTTTTCACGGCAGGGATGGCGTCTGCTGAGACGCTGATTCCGCGGCTGCTGTGCGTTTGGCGCTGCGGTGGCGGTACGTGTCGTGTTTGCGCTGACTGTGTGCCCCGCCGCGCGGCTTAAGTGAGGACCGACACGCGCCGGGCCGAGGTGGGATCTCGGTGCCGTGTGCTGTGGCTGCGGTACGTGTGGCAACTGAGGAGCCTGGTGGTTCAGCGGCTGCGGTGCGCGTCGCGCCGTTGTGCGGATATGGAGGGTGCGCCTGTGCGCTGCGCCACGCTGCGCGGCTTAAGTGAAGACCGACACGCGCCGGGCCGAGGCGGGGCCGGGCGCACCGCACTTTTTTTATGAAGTTAATGTTGAGAATGTATCTTGAATGTATCTCGGTTTGCGCGGGCTCCGTGGCTGCTGTGCGCTCCGTGCGCTCCGCGGCTGCGGTTCCGGTGCCGTGCGCTGTGGCGGCGGTACCTCTCGTAACTGGGGAGCCTTGTGGTTCCGCGGCCGCGGTGCGTGTCCTCACTTAAACTGTGAGGACTGTACTCAGGCCAGTAAACTAACCTGATCTTCATTCACTACTGCCACCAGGGCCACTGCCCCTCTTGGGTTGCTTCCAACTCATCCTGAAAAGGGAACAAACACATGTTCAGTGTTTTCAGTGTATTCAGACAAATCATTCAACTTAAAAAAGAAAACATGATGTCATCATCACTACTTGCGATGCAATAGTCAAATAGAAGCACTGCCAATAAAAAGGTAAACATGTTGCATGTATTATTTGTGAAATGTGGCGTTGTTTGTAGTTTAGTGTGTTTCCGCGTTTTCACGGCAGGGATGGCGTCTGCTGAGACGCTGATTCCGCGGCTGCTGTGCGTTTGGCGCTGCGGCGGCGGTACGTGTCGTGTTTGCGCTGACTGTGTGCCCCGCCGCGCGGCTTAAGTGAGGACCGACACGCGCCGGGCCGAGGTGGGATCTCGGTGCCGTGTGCTGTGGCTGCGGTACGTGTCGCAACTGAGGAGCCTGGTGGTTCAGCGGCAGCGGTGCGCCGGAGTGTGGATATGGAGTGGCTCGGGAACAAACACATGTTCAGTGTTTTCAGTGTATTCAGACAAATCATTCAACTTAAAAAAGAAAACATGATGTCATCATCACTACTTGCGATGCAATAGTCAAATAGAAGCACTGTCAATAAAAAGGTAAACATGTTGCATGTATTATTTGTGAAATGTGGCGTTGTTTGTAGTTTAGTGTGTTTCCGCGTTTTCACGGCAGGGATGGCGTCTGCTGAGACGCTGGTTCCGCGGCTGCTGTGCGTTTGGCGCTGCGGCGGCGGTGCGTGTCCTCACTTAAACTGTGAGGACTGTACTCATGAGTTTATTTGTCAATGTGTGCCGTGATTTCATAGCGCTGTCCACGGTGCTGAAATGAGCCTCGGTGTCGGCAGCGTCACAGGGTGACCTCATTTTATATTTCCAGATTGTGGCTATGTTTGCACTGAGTGTGTTTCTTTAATTTCAACAATGTAGCCATAATGGTCTCCAACAACGGTGAACAAAACAAACGCCACAGAAGCTGCAGTGCAAACTCCACCCACCTATAACTGCAGAGGAAAAACTACATGTCTACTATAAACTGCTTTCTATATTCCTTCCTGGTTGGATTTAAACACACATCTGCCAATTTATTAGGTACACATTTTCTGTTTATGAACACACTGATTGAAGGAGCCAATCACATGGCAGTAAGTCATTGCATTTAGGCAGGTAGACATGATCAGGACGCCCAAATCAAGTTCAAACAGACTATCAGCATTAGGAAGAAAGGTGATTCAAGGAGCTTTTAATGTGGCATGGTTACTGGTAGTATTTTTACAAACTGCTTGCACAACCACGGTGTGACAAACAGAAAATATCCAGTGATGCCATGTTGAGGTCAAAGATCAGCAGAAAGGCCATGCTAAGAAAGCAAAAGGAACTCAAATCAGCGCAACCAAAGTGTGCAGAACACCATCTGAAGGCACAACACATTGAACCTTGCCGAAAAATGACTGCCTCCGACGGGAACGCGCATCGGTTAAGAGGTAGTGAGCGTAGGTCTACTGGTAGATATAATACTGTATACAGGGTACACCCTATAAGTCGTTGTTTGAAGGAGCGATACTGACCAAATTCATTGTACATGCACCTGTTTTCCTCGACTGCTAATGCTGAAAAGATAGAGAATGTAAGCCCTAACAATCCAGAGTTACAGGGTGCAGTCACTTCTCGGCAGGCCCTGCCGAAATGTGACAGCACCCTGTAACTCTTTATTGCAAGAAGCAATATTGACCAAATTCACTGTACATGCACCTGGTTTCCTCTACTTTCCTCTCCTCTACTGATTCTTCCAATTAGCCACTCACAGTGTGACTCCTGGCTGCTGAGTTAGTTAGCACCAGTTAGTTACTAGAAACCCAAGCCTTTTTAGATGATTTATATTAATAAATACACCATTAAATAACGACTTAAGTGTCATTAATTATTTAAATTAATAAATAGCCTTTTCAATAATTACTTACATCACATTGGTTTTCTTAGGTTACAAAATACTGACCTGGGTTTTTTTCGTCATCACTTAGTAACAATAATAATAATAATAATAATAATAATAATAATAATAATAATAATATTCAGTGGAGCTCCACTTCAGGTTTTACTTGATACTCATTCCAAACTAAATGTTTATTTAAATATTAGTTTAAATGTCATATGATAAAAAAAAGTGTTAAAGTTTGAGTGTACACTTACAATTAAGTGTTAAGTGTGTTTGTTTCTGTTTGGTTGTGATGAGTTTCTGTTGTACTCACACCATCAAACCGAATCCAGTTCAGTCCGTCCATGAATACCAGTCCGGGTTTTGTAGCAGGTTTGCGTTGATGCTGCAAACAGAGAGTGAGACACAAACAGGTGACTGTGATCGTTTCATTAAAGACAAGAGATGAGAAGAAGACTGATGTCAGTGAATAAACAAGGAAACAAAGTAACGTCAAACTTACATCTGTGATCTGTCCCTCTGGTGCGGCTGTCAACACAGGAGTTTAAATATTGGCACAATGGTCAGCCAATCAGGTGTGAAAGCTTGAAATGTTTGGGGCGGGGCTTATTATTGAAAACATGTGCGCTGTGACTGAGGAGCCTGGTGGTTCAGTGGCTGCGGTGCGCGTTGAGCCGGAGTGTGGATATGGAGTGTGCGCCTGTGTGCCGCGCCACGCCGCGCGGCTTAAGTGAAGACCGACCCGCGCCGGGCTGAGGTGGGATCCTGGCGGGGCCGGGCGCACCGCACTTCCTTGTATCTAAAGAAAAAAAGAAAAGAATGCATTTGAAATTGTATTGTAGCTTGAGCATGCACATGAGTTCATTTGTCAATGTGTGCCGTGATTTCATAGCGCTGTCCACGGTGATGAAATGAGCCTCGTGTCGGCAGCGTCACGGGGCCACCTCATTTTATATTTCCAGATTGTGGCTATGTTTGCACTGAGTGTGTTTCTTTCATTTCAACAATGTAGCCATAATGGTCTCTGGTTTTATGAAGTTAATGTTGAGAATGTATCTTGTCTGCGGGGAATGAGTTACTTCAACTTTAACCATTTAGGAAACCAATTAAGTTTATTAACTCAAACAATTTAAGCATACAAAAGTATTTGATTTGAGTACAAGTAACTCAAGTATTTGTTGTTAAAGTAACTTGGGTAAAGTGCATTGTACTAATTCCATTCAGTTAATGAAAACTACTAAGTATGTGACACTTATGTGAAACGGATTTATCTGAACTGAAATGATCTTCTTTATACAAATGTTAATACTTAAGTTGAATTGACTCTTTTCTTTCTACTAAATCAAATTATTACATTCTACTTCTGACAACTTCAAATGGAGAGCGTAGATCAGTGTGTGAGCCATTACAACCTGATTGTGAGGACCAGAGACACATGGTGAGTTTCAAAGGGAACTCCTGCAGGAACCTGATCTTCATTCACTACTGCCACCAGGGCCACTGCCCCTCTTGGGTTGCTTCCAACTCATCCTGAAAAGGGAACAAACACATGTTCAGTGTTTTCAGTGTATTCAGACAAATCATTCAACTTAAAAAAGAAAACATGATGTCATCATCACTACTTGCGATGCAATAGTCAAATAGAAGCACTGTCAATAAAAAGGTAAACATGTTGCATGTATTATTTGTGAAATGTGGCGTTGTTTGTAGTTTAGTGTGTTTCCGCGTTTTCACGGCAGGGATGGCGTCTGCTGAGACGCTGATTCCGCGGCTGCTGTGCGTTTGGCGCTGCGGTGGCGGTACGTGTCGTGTTTGCGCTGACTGTGTGCCCCGCCGCGCGGCTTAAGTGAGGACCGACACGCGCCGGGCCGAGGTGGGATCTCGGTGCCGTGTGCTGTGGCTGCGGTACGTGTCGCAACTGAGGAGCCTGGTGGTTCAGCGGCAGCGGTGCGCCGGAGTGTGGATATGGAGTGGCTCGGGAACAAACACATGTTCAGTGTTTTCAGTGTATTCAGACAAATCATTCAACTTAAAAAAGAAAACATGATGTCATCATCACTACTTGCGATGCAATAGTCAAATAGAAGCACTGTCAATAAAAAGGTAAACATGTTGCATGTATTATTTGTGAAATGTGGCGTTGTTTGTAGTTTAGTGTGTTTTCCGCGTTTTCACGGCAGGGATGGCGTCTGCTGAGACGCTGGTTCCGCGGCTGCTGTGCGTTTGGCGCTGCGGCGGCGGTACGTGTCGTGTTTGCGCTGACTGTGTGCCCCGCCGCGCGGCTTAAGTGAGGACCGACGCGCGCCGGGCCGAGGTGGGATCTCGGTGCCGTGTGCTGTGGCTGCGGTACGTGTGGCAACTGAGGAGCCTGGTGGTTCAGCGGCTGCGGTGCGCGTCGCGCCGTTGTGCGGATATGGAGGGTGCGCCTGTGCGCTGCGCCACGCCGCGCGGCTTAAGTGAAGACCGACACGCGCCGGGCCGAGGCGGGGCCGGGCGCACCGCACTTTTTTTATGAAGTTAATGTTGAGAATGTATCTTGAATGTATCTCGGTTTGCGCAGGCTCCGTGGCTGCTGTGCGCTCCGTGCGCTCCGCGGCTGCGGTTCCGGTGCCGTGCGCTGCGGCGGCGGTACCTGTCGTAACTGGGGAGCCTGGTGGTTCCGCGGCCGCGGTGCGTGTCCTCACTTAAACTGTGAGGACTGTACTCAGGCCAGTAAACTAACCTGATCTTCATTCACTACTGCCACCAGGGCCACTGCCCCTCTTGGGTTGCTTCCAACTCATCCTGAAAAGGGAACAAACACATGTTCAGTGTTTTCAGTGTATTCAGACAAATCATTCAACTTAAAAAAGAAAACATGATGTCATCATCACTACTTGCGATGCAATAGTCAAATAGAAGCACTGTCAATAAAAAGGTAAACATGTTGCATGTATTATTTGTGAAATGTGGCGTTGTTTGTAGTTTAGTGTGTTTCCGCGTTTTCACGGCAGGGATGGCGTCTGCTGAGACGCTGATTCCGCGGCTGCTGTGCGTTTGGCGCTGCGGTGGCGGTACGTGTCGTGTTTGCGCTGACTGTGTGCCCCGCCGCGCGGCTTAAGTGAGGACCGACACGCGCCGGGCCGAGGTGGGATCTCGGTGCCGTGTGCTGTGGCTGCGGTACGTGTCGCAACTGAGGAGCCTGGTGGTTCAGCGGCAGCGGTGCGCCGGAGTGTGGATATGGAGTGGCTCGGGAACAAACACATGTTCAGTGTTTTCAGTGTATTCAGACAAATCATTCAACTTAAAAAAGAAAACATGATGTCATCATCACTACTTGCGATGCAATAGTCAAATAGAAGCACTGTCAATAAAAAGGTAAACATGTTGCATGTATTATTTGTGAAATGTGGCGTTGTTTGTAGTTTAGTGTGTTTCCGCGTTTTCACGGCAGGGATGGCGTCTGCTGAGACGCTGGTTCCGCGGCTGCTGTGCGTTTGGCGCTGCGGCGGCGGTACGTGTCGTGATTGCGCTGACTGTGTGCCCCGCCGCGCGGCTTAAGTGAGGACCGACACGCGCCGGGCCGAGGTGGGATCTCGGTGCCGTGTGCTGTGGCTGCGGTACGTGTGGCAACTGAGGAGCCTGGTGGTTCAGCGGCTGCGGTGCGCGTCGCGCCGTTGTGCGGATATGGAGGGTGCGCCTGTGCGCTGCGCCACGCCGCGCGGCTTAAGTGAAGACCGACACGCACCGGGCCGAGGCGGGGCCGGGCGCACCGCACTTTTTTTATGAAGTTAATGTTGAGAATGTATCTTGAATGTATCTCGGTTTGCGCGGGCTCCGTGGCTGCTGTGCGCTCCGTGCGCTCCGCGGCTGCGGTTCCGGTGCCGTGCGCTGCGGCGGCGGTACCTCTCGTAACTGGGGAGCCTTGTGGTTCCGCGGCCGCGGTGCGTGTCCTCACTTAAACTGTGAGGACTGTACTCAGGCCAGTAAACTAACCTGATCTTCATTCACTACTGCCACCAGGGCCACTGCCCCTCTTGGGTTGCTTCCAACTCATCCTGAAAAGGGAACAAACACATGTTCAGTGTTTTCAGTGTATTCAGACAAATCATTCAACTTAAAAAAGAAAACATGATGTCATCATCACTACTTGCGATGCAATAGTCAAATAGAAGCACTGTCAATAAAAAGGTAAACATGTTGCATGTATTATTTGTGAAATGTGGCGTTGTTTGTAGTTTAGTGTGTTTCCGCGTTTTCACGGCAGGGATGGCGTCTGCTGAGACGCTGATTCCGCGGCTGCTGTGCGTTTGGCGCTGCGGTGGCGGTACGTGTCGTGTTTGCGCTGACTGTGTGCCCCGCCGCGCGGCTTAAGTGAGGACCGACACGCGCCGGGCCGAGGTGGGATCTCGGTGCCGTGTGCTGTGGCTGCGGTACCTGTCGCAACTGAGGAGCCTGGTGGTTCAGCGGCAGCGGTGCGCCGGAGTGTGGATATGGAGTGGCTCGGGAACAAACACATGTTCAGTGTTTTCAGTGTATTCAGACAAATCATTCAACTTAAAAAAGAAAACATGATGTCATCATCACTACTTGCGATGCAATAGTCAAATAGAAGCACTGTCAATAAAAAGGTAAACATGTTGCATGTATTATTTGTGAAATGTGGCGTTGTTTGTAGTTTAGTGTGTTTCCGCGTTTTCACGGCAGGGATGGCGTCTGCTGAGACGCTGGTTCCGCGGCTGCTGTGCGTTTGGCGCTGCGGCGGCGGTACGTGTCGTGATTGCGCTGACTGTGTGCCCCGCCGCGCGGCTTAAGTGAGGACCGACACGCGCCGGGCCGAGGTGGGATCTCGGTGCCGTGTGCTGTGGCTGCGGTACGTGTGGCAACTGAGGAGCCTGGTGGTTCAGCGGCTGCGGTGCGCGTCGCGCCGTTGTGCGGTTATGGAGGGTGCGCCTGTGCGCTGCGCCACGCCGCGCGGCTTAAGTGAAGACCGACACGCGCCGGGCCGAGGCGGGGCCGGGCGCACCGCACTTTTTTTATGAAGTTAATGTTGAGAATGTATCTTGAATGTATCTCGGTTTGCGCGGGCTCCGTGGCTGCTGTGCGCTCCGTGCGCTCCGCGGCTGCGGTTCCGGTGCCGTGCGCTGCGGCGGCGGTACCTGTCGTAACTGGGGAGCCTTGTGGTTCCGCGGCCGCGGTGCGTGTCCTCACTTAAACTGTGAGGACTGTACTCAGGCCAGTAAACTAACCTGATCTTCATTCACTACTGCCACCAGGGCCACTGCCCCTCTTGGGTTGCTTCCAACTCATCCTGAAAAGGGAACAAACACATGTTCAGTGTTTTCAGTGTATTCAGACAAATCATTCAACTTAAAAAAGAAAACATGATGTCATCATTACTACTTGCGATGCAATAGTCAAATAGAAGCACTGTCAATAAAAAGGTAAACATGTTGCATGTATTATTTGTGAAATGTGGCGTTGTTTGTAGTTTAGTGTGTTTCCGCGTTTTCACGGCAGGGATGGCGTCTGCTGAGACGCTGATTCCGCGGCTGCTGTGCGTTTGGCGCTGCAGTGGCGGTACGTGTCGTGTTTGCGCTGACTGTGTGCCCCGCCGCGCGGCTTAAGTGAGGACCGACACGCGCCGGGCCGAGGTGGGATCTCGGTGCCGTGTGCTGTGGCTGCGGTACGTGTCGCAACTGAGGAGCCTGGTGGTTCAGCGGCAGCGGTGCGCCGGAGTGTGGATATGGAGTGGCTCGGGAACAAACACATGTTCAGTGTTTTCAGTGTATTCAGACAAATCATTCAACTTAAAAAAGAAAACATGATGTCATCATCACTACTTGCGATGCAATAGTCAAATAGAAGCACTGTCAATAAAAAGGTAAACATGTTGCATGTATTATTTGTGAAATGTGGCGTTGTTTGTAGTTTAGTGTGTTTCCGCGTTTTCACGGCAGGGATGGCGTCTGCTGAGACGCTGGTTCCGCGGCTGCTGTGCGTTTGGCGCTGCGGCGGCGGTACGTGTCGTGTTTGCGCTGACTGTGTGCCCCGCCGCGCGGCTTAAGTGAGGACCGACACGCGCCGGGCCGAGGTGGGATCTCGGTGCCGTGTGCTGTGGCTGCGGTACGTGTGGCAACTGAGGAGCCTGGTGGTTCAGCGGCTGCGGTGCGCGTCGCGCCGTTGTGCGGATATGGAGGGTGCGCCTGTGCGCTGCGCCACGCCGCGCGGCTTAAGTGCAGACCGACACGCGCCGGGCTGAGGCGGGGCCGGGCGCACCGCACTTTTTTTATGAAGTTAATGTTGAGAATGTATCTTGAATGTATCTCGGTTTGCGCGGGCTCCGTGGCTGCTGTGCGCTCCGTGCGCTCCGCGGCTGCAGTTCCGGTGCCGTGCGCTGCAGCGGCGGTACCTGTCGTAACTGGGGAGCCTTGTGGTTCCGCGGCCGCGGTGCGTGTCCTCACTTAAACTGTGAGGACTGTACTGAGGCCAGTAAACTAACCTGATCTTCATTCACTACTGCCACCAGGGCCACTGCCCCTCTTGGGTTGCTTCCAACTCATCCTGAAAAGGGAACAAACACATGTTCAGTGTTTTCAGTGTATTCAGACAAATCATTCAACTTAAAAAAGAAAACATGATGTCATCATCACTACTTGCGATGCAATAGTCAAATAGAAGCACTGTCAATAAAAAGGTAAACATGTTGCATGTATTATTTGTGAAATGTGGCGTTGTTTGTAGTTTAGTGTGTTTCCGCGTTTTCACGGCAGGGATGGCGTCTGCTGAGACGCTGATTCCGCGGCTGCTGTGCGTTTGGCGCTGCGGTGGCGGTACGTGTCGTGTTTGCGCTGACTGTGTGCCCCGCCGCGCGGCTTAAGTGAGGACCGACACGCGCCGGGCCGAGGTGGGATCTCGGTGCCGTGTGCTGTGGCTGCGGTACGTGTCGCAACTGAGGAGCCTGGTGGTTCAGCGGCAGCGGTGCGCCGGAGTGTGGATATGGAGTGGCTCGGGAACAAACACATGTTCAGTGTTTTCAGTGTATTCAGACAAATCATTCAACTTAAAAAAGAAAACATGATGTCATCATCACTACTTGCGATGCAATAGTCAAATAGAAGCACTGTCAATAAAAAGGTAAACATGTTGCATGTATTATTTGTGAAATGTGGCGTTGTTTGTAGTTTAGTGTGTTTCCGCGTTTTCACGGCAGGGATGGCGTCTGCTGAGACGCTGGTTCCGCGGCTGCTGTGCGTTTGGCGCTGCGGCGGCGGTACGTGTCGTGTTTGCGCTGACTGTGTGCCCCGCCGCGCGGCTTAAGTGAGGACCGACACGCGCTGGGCCGAGGTGGGATCTCGGTGCCGTGTGCTGTGGCTGCGGTACGTGTGGCAACTGAGGAGCCTGGTGGTTCAGCGGCAGCGGTGCGCCGGAGTGTGGATATGGAGTGGCTCGGGAACAAACACATGTTCAGTGTTTTCAGTGTATTCAGACAAATCATTCAACTTAAAAAAGAAAACATGATGTCATCATCACTACTTGCGATGCAATAGTCAAATAGAAGCACTGTCAATAAAAAGGTAAACATGTTGCATGTATTATTTGTGAAATGTGGCGTTGTTTGTAGTTTAGTGTGTTTCCGCGTTTTCACGGCAGGGATGGCGTCTGCTGAGACGCTGGTTCCGCGGCTGCTGTGCGTTTGGCGCTGCGGCGGCGGTACGTGTCGTGTTTGCGCTGACTGTGTGCCCCGCCGCGCGGCTTAAGTGAGGACCGACACGCGCCGGGCCGAGGTGGGATCTCGGTGCCGTGTGCTGTGGCTGCGGTACGTGTGGCAACTGAGGAGCATGGTGGTTCAGCGGCTGCGGTGCGCGTCGCGCCGTTGTGCGGATATGGAGGGTGCGCCTGTGCGCTGCGCCACGCCGCGCGGCTTAAGTGAAGACCGACACGCGCCGGGCCGAGGCGGGGCCGGGCGCACCGCACTTTTTTTATGAAGTTAATGTTGAGAATGTATCTTGAATGTATCTCGGTTTGCGCGGGCTCCGTGGCTGCTGTGCGCTACGCGGCTGCAGTGCGCTCCGCGGCTGCGGTTCCGGTGCCGTGCGCTGCGGCGGCGGTACCTGTCGTAACTGGGGAGCCTGGTGGTTCCGCGGCCGCGGTGCGTGTCCTCACTTAAACTGTGAGGACTGTACTCATGAGTTTATTTGTCAATGTGTGCCGTGATTTCATAGCGCTGTCCACGGTGCTGAAATGAGCCTCGGTGTCGGCAGCGTCACAGGGTGACCTCATTTTATATTTCCAGATTGTGGCTATGTTTGCACTGAGTGTGTTTCTTTAATTTCAACAATGTAGCCATAATGGTCTCCAACAACGGTGAACAAAACAAACGCCACAGAAGCTGCAGTGCAAACTCCACCCACCTATAACTGCAGAGGAAAAACTACATGTCTACTATAAACTGCTTTCTATATTCCTTCCTGGTTGGATTTAAACACACATCTGCCAATTTATTAGGTACACATTTTCTGTTTATGAACACACTGATTGAAGGAGCCAATCACATGGCAGTAAGTCATTGCATTTAGGCAGGTAGACATGATCAGGACGCCCAAATCAAGTTCAAACAGACTATCAGCATTAGGAAGAAAGGTGATTCAAGGAGCTTTTAATGTGGCATGGTTACTGGTAGTATTTTTACAAACTGCTTGCACAACCACGGTGTGACAAACAGAAAATATCCAGTGATGCCATGTTGAGGTCAAAGATCAGCAGAAAGGCCATGCTAAGAAAGCAAAAGGAACTCAAATCAGCGCAACCAAAGTGTGCAGAACACCATCTGAAGGCACAACACATTGAACCTTGCCGAAAAATGACTGCCTCCGACGGGAACGCGCATCGGTTAAGAGGTAGTGAGCGTAGGTCTACTGGTAGATATAATACTGTATACAGGGTACACCCTATAAGTCGTTGTTTGAAGGAGCGATACTGACCAAATTCATTGTACATGCACCTGTTTTCCTCGACTGCTAATGCTGAAAAGATAGAGAATGTAAGCCCTAACAATCCAGAGTTACAGGGTGCAGTCACTTCTCGGCAGGCCCTGCCGAAATGTGACAGCACCCTGTAACTCTTTATTGCAAGAAGCAATATTGACCAAATTCACTGTACATGCACCTGGTTTCCTCTACTTTCCTCTCCTCTACTGATTCTTCCAATTAGCCACTCACAGTGTGACTCCTGGCTGCTGAGTTAGTTAGCACCAGTTAGTTACTAGAAACCCAAGCCTTTTTAGATGATTTATATTAATAAATACACCATTAAATAACGACTTAAGTGTCATTAATTATTTAAATTAATAAATAGCCTTTTCAATAATTACTTACATCACATTGGTTTTCTTAGGTTACAAAATACTGACCTGGGTTTTTTTCGTCATCACTTAGTAACAATAATAATAATAATAATAATAATAATAATAATAATAATAATATTCAGTGGAGCTCCACTTCAGGTTTTACTTGATACTCATTCCAAACTAAATGTTTATTTAAATATTAGTTTAAATGTCATATGATAAAAAAAAGTGTTAAAGTTTGAGTGTACACTTACAATTAAGTGTTAAGTGTGTTTGTTTCTGTTTGGTTGTGATGAGTTTCTGTTGTACTCACACCATCAAACCGAATCCAGTTCAGTCCGTCCATGAATACCAGTCCGGGTTTTGTAGCAGGTTTGCGTTGATGCTGCAAACAGAGAGTGAGACACAAACAGGTGACTGTGATCGTTTCATTAAAGACAAGAGATGAGAAGAAGACTGATGTCAGTGAATAAACAAGGAAACAAAGTAACGTCAAACTTACATCTGTGATCTGTCCCTCTGGTGCGGCTGTCAACACAGGAGTTTAAATATTGGCACAATGGTCAGCCAATCAGGTGTGAAAGCTTGAAATGTTTGGGGCGGGGCTTATTATTGAAAACATGTGCGCTGTGACTGAGGAGCCTGGTGGTTCAGTGGCTGCGGTGCGCGTTGAGCCGGAGTGTGGATATGGAGTGTGCGCCTGTGTGCCGCGCCACGCCGCGCGGCTTAAGTGAAGACCGACCCGCGCCGGGCTGAGGTGGGATCCTGGCGGGGCCGGGCGCACCGCACTTCCTTGTATCTAAAGAAAAAAAGAAAAGAATGCATTTGAAATTGTATTGTAGCTTGAGCATGCACATGAGTTCATTTGTCAATGTGTGCCGTGATTTCATAGCGCTGTCCACGGTGATGAAATGAGCCTCGTGTCGGCAGCGTCACGGGGCCACCTCATTTTATATTTCCAGATTGTGGCTATGTTTGCACTGAGTGTGTTTCTTTCATTTCAACAATGTAGCCATAATGGTCTCTGGTTTTATGAAGTTAATGTTGAGAATGTATCTTGTCTGCGGGGAATGAGTTACTTCAACTTTAACCATTTAGGAAACCAATTAAGTTTATTAACTCAAACAATTTAAGCATACAAAAGTATTTGATTTGAGTACAAGTAACTCAAGTATTTGTTGTTAAAGTAACTTGGGTAAAGTGCATTGTACTAATTCCATTCAGTTAATGAAAACTACTAAGTATGTGACACTTATGTGAAACGGATTTATCTGAACTGAAATGATCTTCTTTATACAAATGTTAATACTTAAGTTGAATTGACTCTTTTCTTTCTACTAAATCAAATTATTACATTCTACTTCTGACAACTTCAAATGGAGAGCGTAGATCAGTGTGTGAGCCATTACAACCTGATTGTGAGGACCAGAGACACATGGTGAGTTTCAAAGGGAACTCCTGCAGGAACCTGATCTTCATTCACTACTGCCACCAGGGCCACTGCCCCTCTTGGGTTGCTTCCAACTCATCCTGAAAAGGGAACAAACACATGTTCAGTGTTTTCAGTGTATTCAGACAAATCATTCAACTTAAAAAAGAAAACATGATGTCATCATCACTACTTGCGATGCAATAGTCAAATAGAAGCACTGTCAATAAAAAGGTAAACATGTTGCATGTATTAGTTGTGAAATGTGGCGTTACACTGTACTCACATCTTATACCAAACTGAGAATACAAGTGCGTGTCCTCACCTAAACTGTGAGGACTGTACTCACGCCAGTAAACCGAATCCAGTCTGGGGTTTGTAGCAGGTTTGTAGGTTTGTGCGCCACGCCGCGCGGCTTAAGTGAAGACCGACACGCGCCAGGCCGAGGTGGGATCTCGGCAGGGCTGGGCGCTGTGGCTGCGGTACGTGTCGCAACTGAGGAGCCTGGTGGTTCAGCGGCTGCAGTGCGCGTCGCGCCGGAGTGTGGATATGGAGGGTGTGCAGCGGCTTAAGTGAAGACCGACACGCGGCGGGCCGCACCGCACTTCCTTGTATCTTAAAAAAAAGAAAAGAATGCATTTGAAATTGTATTGTAGCTTGAGCATGCGCATGATTTTATTTGTCAATGTGTGCCGTGATTTCATAGTGCTGTCCACGGTGCTGAAATGAGCCTCGCTGTCATATTAAAACTCTTTTCCAGATGAGGCATTGCTACAACGATGACTTTGACAGTGTGTGGGTGTCACCATCCTCTTTCACTCACTTGAGCTTCACTAAAGAGTGCAGGTCGTCTCTCTTTTAGTTCGGCAAGGAGGAGCTGAATTCACAGTTTCTTCATGCCCGAGTGCTGCATATGTTGATGGAGACCTGTGACATAAAACACAAAGAGCTACTGATGGTGCTACGTCTGTTTTTCACTAGACTACTCATAGATATCAGTACATCAACTGACAGTTAATGTATTATTTATTTGAACTTACAATTGTACATTTATATTCAAATACATACACAAATATGAAAGAACTGTACACTATAGTGGCGGTGATTGACTGAACATCATATGTTGGGTGCACATTTAAACACAGGATCCAGGCAGCTTTCCAAGTTGCAATATTTTATTTCCAAGTAAACGGTAGTCGGTGATGAGGGGTAATGGTGGATGATTCTGTCTATATGAAAATGATAAAGGAAATATTACAATCTAGAAAGTATCAAATATACAATAAGAAATGAGGTTGTCTTAGACTAACATCAATAATACATCCACTCTTACTTTCCTCTCTTTAGCAAAGGATTAAACTCAGGAATCTAGTATAATGACACACAAGCAATAAGTAAGTCTTCATACAAGATGTAGTATCAACCAAATGAAACATTAAATGAGTGAACGTCCATAAAACTCACAGCCAGTGTCCCTTTGTTCTCGTGGATTGTTTGGAGGGAAAATAGGGGGGTCAAAGGGCGGAAGGGGCGGGTTATATAGGATTAGGGGTGTGGTCCAGGTAGGTGTGCCAGTGATGAGGCAGGTGAGGAGGAGACTTGGGATTTTAACAAATACATATACAATGGCCGTGCCACTTTAATATAAACCTAAAATTCGAAGGTAAAATCAATTATTAGTAATAATATACAAAGTGTTTACATTAAAAACAAAGTAACACGTCAACCACAAATCTATGGATCACACCAAGCATCTGAGAGACGTCTGAGCCAGCGGATCATTTCATCAGGACAGGCCGAGGTAACGCTGCTCTGCCCTGGGCACTGTGAGCACCGAGCGTCCGCAGAGGTCGGAGCTGATCACCTCCGACAACGTACCGCGCTGAAATCAGTTCCAGGTTGGATATTCAACAGACATTCGCTCCAGATCCAACGGCACCCTCCTCCTTCTCCACCCCGAGATAGGTGCACGATCACGGCTTGTACAAAGTCCGACCCATCGCTCTCAACAACCGTGGTCTCATTTAGGGACCATCAACGAATTACCGTTAAAAATGGATTAAAAAAAATTATGGGAGGTACTAAAATGGAATAAAAAGAGGTGTGTCCTGACTAGGCAGTCTAGTTCTATGTTGCTGCACTGTTTTGGAATCTTTAGGGTCACATGGCCTGGACGCGATTGAGATAAAATGCTAATATTTGCATTAAAGAAATGATTGAAAGTAAATCAAGTATTTAAATGGAATATAAAGAGGTGTGTCCTGACTAGGCAGTCTAGTACTATGTTTGTACACTCATTTGGAGTCTTTGGGTCACATTGCCTGGAAGCTATTGAGCTAAAATGCTAATATTTACATTATTAAAATTATAAAAAAAATAAATGAGGTAATTAAATATTAGTTTAATGTCATATGATCAAAATTAAAGTGTTAACGTTCGACTCTACACTTAGATTCAAGTGTTAAGTGTGTTTGCGGTTTGTTTCTGTCTGGTTGTGATGACTTTCTGTTGTACTCACGCCAGTAAACCGAATCCAGTCTGGGGTTTGTAGCAGGTTTGTACTGTAGCAGGTTTGCATTGGTGCTGCAAACAGAGAGTGAGACACAAACATGGGGCTGTGATGGTTTCATTAAAGACAAGAGATGAGAAGAAGACTGGAGTCAGTGAGAAAACAAGGAAACAAAGTAACGTCAAACTTACGTCTGTGATCTGTCAGCATCTCCTCTCCCTCTGGTGCGGCTGTCAACACAGGAGTTTAAATATTGGCACAATGGTCAGCCAATCAGGTGTGAAAGCTTGAAATGTTTGGGGCGGGGCTTATTATTGAAAACATGTGCGCTGTGACTGAGGAGCCTGGTGGTTCAGTGGCTGCGGTGCGCGTTGAGCCGGAGTGTGGATATGGAGTGTGCGCCTGTGTGCCGCGCCACGCCGCGCGGCTTAAGTGAAGACCGACACGCGCCGGGCTGAGGTGGGATCCTGGCGGGGCCGGGCGCACCGCACTTCCTTGTATCTAAAGAAAAAAAGAAAAGAATGCATTTGAAATTGTATTGTAGCTTGAGCATGCACATGAGTTCATTTGTCAATGTGTGCCGTGATTTCATAGCGCTGTCCACGGTGATGAAATGAGCCTCGGTGTCGGCAGCGTCACGGGGCCACCTCATTTTATATTTCCAGATTGTGGCTATGTTTGCACTGAGTGTGTTTCTTTCATTTCAACAATGTAGCCATAATGGTCTCTGGTTTTATGAAGTTAATGTTGAGAATGTATCTTGTCTGCGGGGAATGAGTTACTTCAACTTTAACCATTTAGGAAACCAATTAAGTTTATTAACTCAAACAATTTAAGCATACAAAAGTATTTGATTTGAGTACAAGTAACTCAAGTATTTGTTGTTAAAGTCACTTGGGTAAAGTGCATTGTACTAATTCCATTCAGTTAATGAAAACTACTAAGTATGTGACACTTATGTGAAACGGATTTATCTGAACTGAAATGATCTTCTTTATACAAATGTTAATACTTAAGTTGAATTGACTCTTTTCTTTCTACTAAATCAAATTATTACATTCTACTTCTGACAACTTCAAATGGAGAGCGTAGATCAGTGTGTGAGCCATTACAACCTGATTGTGAGGACCAGAGACACATGGTGAGTTTCAAAGGGAACTCCTGCAGGAACCTGATCTTCATTCACTACTGCCACCAGGGCCACTGCCCCTCTTGGGTTGCTTCCAACTCATCCTGAAAAGGGAACAAACACATGTTCAGTGTTTTCAGTGTATTCAGACAAATCATTCAACTTAAAAAAGAAAACATGATGTCATCATCACTACTTGCGATGCAATAGTCAAATAGAAGCACTGTCAATAAAAAGGTAAACATGTTGCATGTATTATTTGTGAAATGTGGCGTTGTTTGTAGTTTAGTGTGTTTCCGCGTTTTCACGGCAGGGATGGCGTCTGCTGAGACGCTGATTCCGCGGCTGCTGTGCGTTTGGCGCTGCGGCGGCGGTACGTGTCGTGTTTGCGCTGACTGTGTGCCCCGCCGCGCGGCTTAAGTGAGGACCGACACGCGCCGGGCCGAGGTGGGATCTCGGTGCCGTGTGCTGTGGCTGCGGTACGTGTCGCAACTGAGGAGCCTGGTGGTTCAGCGGCAGCGGTGCGCCGGAGTGTGGATATGGAGTGGCTCGGGAACAAACACATGTTCAGTGTTTTCAGTGTATTCAGACAAATCATTCAACTTAAAAAAGAAAACATGATGTCATCATCACTACTTGCGATGCAATAGTCAAATAGAAGCACTGTCAATAAAAAGGTAAACATGTTGCATGTATTATTTGTGAAATGTGGCGTTGTTTGTAGTTTAGTGTGTTTCCGCGTTTTCACGGCAGGGATGGCGTCTGCTGAGACGCTGATTCCGCGGCTGCTGTGCGTTTGGCGCTGCGGTGGCGGTACGTGTCGTGTTTGCGCTGACTGTGTGCCCCGCCGCGCGGCTTAAGTGAGGACCGACACGCGCCGGGCCGAGGTGGGATCTCGGTGCCGTGTGCTGTGGCTGCGGTACGTGTCGCAACTGAGGAGCCTGGTGGTTCAGCGGCAGCGGTGCGCCGGAGTGTGGATATGGAGTGGCTCGGGAACAAACACATGTTCAGTGTTTTCAGTGTATTCAGACAAATCATTCAACTTAAAAAAGAAAACATGATGTCATCATCACTACTTGCGATGCAATAGTCAAATAGAAGCACTGTCAATAAAAAGGTAAACATGTTGCATGTATTAGTTGTGAAATGTGGCGTTACACTGTACTCACATCTTATACCAAACTGAGAATACAAGTGCGTGTCCTCACTTAAACTGTGAGGACTGTACTCACGCCAGTAAACCGAATCCAGTCTGGGGTTTGTAGCAGGTTTGTAGGTTTGTGCGCCACGCCGCGCGGCTTAAGTGAAGACCGACACGCGCCAGGCCGAGGTGGGATCTCGGCAGGGCTGGGCGCTGTGGCTGCGGTACGTGTCGCAACTGAGGAGCCTGGTGGTTCAGCGGCTGCAGTGCGCGTCGCGCCGGAGTGTGGATATGGAGGGTGCGCCGCGGCTTAAGTGAAGACCGACACGCGCCGGGCCGCACCGCACTTCCTTGTATCTTAAAAAAAAGAAAAGAATGCATTTGAAATTGTATTGTAGCTTGAGCATGCGCATGATTTTATTTGTCAATGTGTGCCGTGATTTCATAGCGCTGTCCACGGTGCTGAAATGAGCCTCGCTGTCATATTAAAACTCTTTTCCAGATGAGGCATTGCTACAACAATGACTTTGACAGTGTGTGGGTGTCACCATCCTCTTTCACTCACTTGAGCTTCACTAAAGAGTGCAGGTCGTCTCTCTTTTAGTTCGGCAAGGAGGAGCTGAATTCACAGTTTCTTCATGCCCGAGTGCTGCATATGTTGATGGAGACCTGTGACATAAAACACAAAGAGCTACTGATGGTGCTACGTCTGTTTTTCACTAGACTACTCATAGATATCAGTACATCAACTGACAGTTAATGTATTATTTATTTGAACTTACAATTGTACATTTATATTCAAATACATACACAAATATGAAAGAACTGTACACTATAGTGGCGGTGATTGACTGAACATCATATGTTGGGTGCACATTTAAACACAGGATCCAGGCAGCTTTCCTAGTTGCAATATTTTATTTCCAAGTAAACGGTAGTCGGTGATGAGGGGTAATGGTGGATGATTCTGTCTATATGAAAATGATAAAGGAAATATTACAATCTAGAAAGTATCAAATATACAATAAGAAATGAGGTTGTCTTAGACTAACATCAATAATACATCCACTCTTACTTCCCTCTCTTTAGCAAAGGATTAAACTCAGGAATCTAGTATAATGACACACAAGCAATAAGTAAGTCTTCATACAAGATGTAGTATCAACCAAATGAATCATTAAATGAGTGAACGTCCATAAAACTCACAGCCAGTGTCCCTTTGTTCTCGTGGATTGTTTGGAGGGAAAATAGGGGGGTCAAAGGGCGGAAGGGGCGGGTTATATAGGATTAGGGGTGTGGTCCAGGTAGGTGTGCCAGTGATGAGGCAGGTGAGGAGGAGACTTGGGATTTTAACAAATACATATACAATGGCCGTGCCACTTTAATATAAACCTAAAATTCGAAGGTAAAATCAATTATTAGTAATAATATACAAAGTGTTTACATTAAAAACAAAGTAACACGTCAACCACAAATCTATGGATCACACCAAGCATCTGTGAGACGTCTGAGCCAGCGGATCATTTCATCAGGACAGGCCGAGGTAACGCTGCTCTGCCCTGGGCACTGTGAGCACCGAGCGTCCGCAGAGGCGGAGCTGATCACCTCCGACAACGTACCGCGCTGAAATCAGTTCCAGGTTGGATATTCAACAGACATTCGCTCCAGATCCAACGGCACCCTCCTCCTTCTCCACCCCGAGATAGGTGCACGATCACGGCTTGTACAAAGTCCGACCCATCGCTCTCAACAACCGTGGTCTCATTTAGGGACCATCAACGAATTACCGTTAAAAATGGATTAAAAGAAATTATGGGAGGTACTAAAATGGAATAAAAAGAGGTGTGTCCTGACTAGGCAGTCTAGTTCTATGTTGCTGCACTGTTTTGGAATCTTTAGGGTCACATGGCCTGGACGCGATTGAGATAAAATGCTAATATTTGCATTAAAGAAATGATTGAAAGTAAATCAAGTATTTAAATGGAATATAAAGAGGTGTGTCCTGACTAGGCAGTCTAGTACTATGTTTGTACACTCATTTGGAGTCGTTGGGTCACATTGCCTGGAAGCTATTGAGCTAAAATGCTAATATTTACATTATTAAAATTATAAAAAAAATAAATGAGGTAATTAAATATTAGTTTAATGTCATATGATCAAAATTAAAGTGTTAACGTTCGACTCTACACTTAGATTCAAGTGTTAAGTGTGTTTGCGGTTTGTTTCTGTCTGGTTGTGATGACTTTCTGTTGTACTCACGCCAGTAAACCGAATCCAGTCTGGGGTTTGTAGCAGGTTTGTACTGTAGCAGGTTTGCATTGGTGCTGCAAACAGAGAGTGAGACACAAACATGGGGCTGTGATGGTTTCATTAAAGACAAGAGATGAGAAGAAGACTGGAGTCAGTGAGAAAACAAGGAAACAAAGTAACGTCAAACTTACGTCTGTGATCTGTCAGCATCTCCTCTCCCTCTGGTGCGGCTGTCAACACAGGAGTTTAAATATTGGCACAATGGTCAGTCAATCAGGTGTGAAAGCTTGAAATGTTTGGGGCGGGGCTTATTATTGAAAACATGTGCGCTGTGACTGAGGAGCCTGGTGGTTCAGTGGCTGCGGTGCGCGTTGAGCCGGAGTGTGGATATGGAGTGTGCGCCTGTGTGCCACGCCGCGCGGCTTAAGTGAAGACCGACACGCGCCGGGCTGAGGTGGGATCCTGGCGGGGCCGGGCGCACCGCACTTCCTTGTATCTAAAAAAAAAGAGAAAAGAATGCATTTGAAATTGTATTGTAGCTTGAGCATGCACATGAGTTCATTTGTCAATGTGTGCCGTGATTTCATAGCGCTGTCCACGGTGCTGAAATGAGCCTCGCTGTCATATTAAAACTCTTCTCCAGATGAGGCATTGCTACAACGATGACTTTGACAGTGTGTGGGTGTCACCATCCTCTTTCACTCACTTGAGCTTCACTAAAGAGTGCAGGTCGTCTCTCTTTTAGTTCGGCAAGGAGGAGCTGAATTCACAGTTTCTTCATGCCCGAGTGCTGCATATGTTGATGGAGACCTGTGACATAAAACACAAAGAGCTACTGATGGTGCTACGTCTGTTTTTCACTAGACTACTCATAGATATCAGTACATCAACTGACAGTTAATGTATTATTTATTTGAACTTACAATTGTACATTTATATTCAAATACATACACAAATATGAAAGAACTGTACACTATAGTGGCGGTGATTGACTGAACATCATATGTTGGATGCACATTTAAACACAGGATCCAGGCAGCTTTCCAAGTTGCAATATTTTATTTCCAAGTAAACGGTAGTCGGTGATGAGGGGTAATGGTGGATGATTCTGTCTATATGAAAATGATAAAGGAAATATTACAATCTAGAAAGTATCAAATATACAATAAGAAATGAGGTTGTCTTAGACTAACATCAATAATACATCCACTCTTACTTTCCTCTCTTTAGCAAAGGATTAAACTCAGGAATCTAGTATAATGACACACAAGCAATAAGTAAGTCTTCATACAAGATGTAGTATCAACCAAATGAATCATTAAATGAGTGAACGTCCATAAAACTCACAGCCAGTGTCCCTTTGTTCTCGTGGATTGTTTGGAGGGAAAATAGGGGGGTCAAAGGGCGGAAGGGGCGGGTTATATAGGATTAGGGGTGTGGTCCAGGTAGGTGTGCCAGTGATGAGGCAGGTGAGGAGGAGACTTGGGATTTTAACAAATACATATACAATGGCCGTGCCACTTTAATATAAACCTAAAATTCGAAGGTAAAATCAATTATTAGTAATAATATACAAAGTGTTTACATTAAAAACAAAGTAACACGTCAACCACAAATCTATGGATCACACCAAGCATCTGAGAGACGTCTGAGCCAGAGGATCATTTCATCAGGACAGGCCGAGGTAACGCTGCTCTGCCCTGGGCACTGTGAGCACCGAGCGTCCGCAGAGGCGGAGCTGATCACCTCCGACAACGTACTGCGCTGAAATCAGTTCCAGGTTGGATATTCAACAGACATTCGCTCCAGATCCAACGGCACCCTCCTCCTTCTCCACCCCGAGATAGGTGCACGATCACGGCTTGTACAAAGTCCGACCCATCGCTCTCAACAACCGTGGTCTCATTTAGGGACCATCAACGAATTACCGTTAAAAATGGATTAAAAAAAATTATGGGAGGTACTAAAATGGAATAAAAAGAGGTGTGTCCTGACTAGGCAGTCTAGTTCTATGTTGCTGCACTGTTTTGGAATCTTTAGGGTCACATGGCCTGGACGCCATTGAGATAAAATGCTAATATTTGCATTAAAGAAATGATTGAAAGTAAATCAAGTATTTAAATGGAATATAAAGAGGTGTGTCCTGACTAGGCAGTCTAGTACTATGTTTGTACACTCATTTGGAGTCTTTGGGTCACATTGCCTGGAAGCTATTGAGCTAAAATGCTAATATTTACATTATTAAAATTATAAAAAAAATAAATGAGGTAATTAAATATTAGTTTAATGTCATATGATCAAAATTAAAGTGTTAACGTTCGACTCTACACTTAGATTTAAGTGTTAAGTGTGTTTGCGGTTTGTTTCTGTCTGGTTGTGATGACTTTCTGTTGTACTCACGCCAGTAAACCGAATCCAGTCTGGGGTTTGTAGCAGGTTTGTACTGTAGCAGGTTTGCATTGGTGCTGCAAACAGAGAGTGAGACACAAACATGGGACTGTGATGGTTTCATTAAAGACAAGAGATGAGAAGAAGACTGGAGTCAGTGAGAAAACAAGGAAACAAAGTAACGTCAAACTTACGTCTGTGATCTGTCAGCATCTCCTCTCCCTCTGGTGCGGCTGTCAACACAGGAGTTTAAATATTGGCACAATGGTCAGTCAATCAGGTGTGAAAGCTTGAAATGTTTGGGGCGGGGCTTATTATTGAAAACATGTGCGCTATGACTGAGGAGCCTGGTGGTTCAGTGGCTGCGGTGCGCGTTGAGCCGTCGTGTGGATATGGAGTGTGCGCCTGTGTGCCACGCCGCGCGGCTTAAGTGAAGACCGACACGCGCCGGGCTGAGGTGGGATCCTGGCGGGGCCGGGCGCACCGCACTTCCTTGTATCTAAAAAAAAAGAGAAAAGAATGCATTTGAAATTGTATTGTAGCTTGAGCATGCACATGAGTTCATTTGTCAATGTGTGCCGTGATTTCATAGCGCTGTCCACGGTGATGAAATGAGCCTCGGTGTCGGCAGGGTCACGGGGCCACCTCATTTTATATTTCCAGATTGTGGCTATGTTTGCACTGAGTGTGTTTCTTTCATTTCAACAATGTAGCCATAATGGTCTCTGGTTTTATGAAGTTAATGTTGAGAATGTATCTTGTCTGCGGGGAATGAGTTACTTCAACTTTAACCATTTAGGAAACCAATTAAGTTTATTAACTCAAACAATTTAAGCATACAAAAGTATTTGATTTGAGTACAAGTAACTCAAGTATTTGTTGTTAAAGTAACTTGGGTAAAGTGCATTGTACTAATTCCATTCAGTTAAAGAAAACTACTAAGTATGTGACACTTATGTGAAACGGATTTATCTGAACTGAAATGATCTTCTTTATACAAATGTTAATACTTAAGTTGAATTGACTCTTTTCTTTCTACTAAATCAAATTATTACATTCTACTTCTGACAACTTCAAATGGAGAGCGTAGATCAGTGTGTGAGCCATTACAACCTGATTGTGAGGACCAGAGACACATGGTGAGTTTCAAAGGGAACTCCTGCAGGAACCTGATCTTCATTCACTACTGCCACCAGGGCCACTGCCCCTCTTGGGTTGCTTCCAACTCATCCTGAAAAGGGAACAAACACATGTTCAGTGTTTTCAGTGTATTCAGACAAATCATTCAACTTAAAAAAGAAAACATGATGTCATCATCACTACTTGCGATGCAATAGTCAAATAGAAGCACTGTCAATAAAAAGGTAAACATGTTGCATGTATTATTTGTGAAATGCGGCGTTGTTTGTAGTTTAGTGTGTTTCCGCGTTTTCACGGCAGGGATGGCGTCTGCTGAGACGCTGGTTCCGCGGCTGCTGTGCGTTTGGCGCTGCGGCGGCGGTACGTGTCGCGTTTGCGCTGACTGTGTGCCCCGCCGCGCGGCTTAAGTGAGGACCGACACGCGCCGGGCCGAGGTGGGATCTCGGTGCCGTGTGCTGTGGCTGCGGTACGTGTCGCAACTGAGGAGCCTGGTGGTTCAGCGGCTGCGGTGCGCGTCGCGCCGTTGTGCGGATATGGAGGGTGCGCCTGTGCGCTGCGCCACGCCGCGCGGCTTAAGTGAAGACCGACACGCGCCGGGCCGAGGCGGGGCCGGGCGCACCGCACTTTTTTTATGAAGTTAATGTTGAGAATGTATCTTGAATGTATCTCGGTTTGCGCGGGCTCCGCGGCTGCTGTGCGCTCCGCGGCTGCTGTGCGCTCCGCGGCTGCGGTTCCGGTGCCGTGCGCTGCGGCGGCGGTACCTGTCGTAACTGGGGAGCCTGGTGGTTCGGCGGCCGCGGTGCGTGTCCTCACTTAAACTGTGAGGACTGTACTCATGAGTTTATTTGTCAATGTGTGCCGTGATTTCATAGCGCTGTCCACGGTGCTGAAATGAGCCTCGGTGTCGGCAGCGTCACAGGGTGACCTCATTTTATATTTCCAGATTGTGGCTATGTTTGCACTGAGTGTGTTTCTTTAATTTCAACAATGTAGCCATAATGGTCTCCAACAACGGTGAACAAAACAAACGCCACAGAAGCTGCAGTGCAAACTCCACCCACCTATAGCTGCAGAGGAAAAACTACATGTCTACTATAAACTGCTTTCTATATTCCTTCCTGGTTGGATTTAAACACACATCTGCCAATTTATTAGGTACACATTTTCTGTTTATGAACACACTGATTGAAGGAGCCAATCACATGGCAGTAAGTCATTGCATTTAGGCAGGTAGACATGATCAGGACGCCCAAATCAAGTTCAAACAGACTATCAGCATTAGGAAGAAAGGTGATTCAAGGAGCTTTTAATGTGGCATGGTTACTGGTAGTATTTTTACAAACTGCTTGCACAACCACGGTGTGACAAACAGAAAATATCCAGTGATGCCATGTTGAGGTCAAAGATCAGCAGAAAGGCCATGCTAAGAAAGCAAAAGGAACTCAAATCAGCGCAACCAAAGTGTGCAGAACACCATCTGAAGGCACAACACATTGAACCTTGCCGAAAAATGACTGCCTCCGACGGGAACGCGCATCGGTTAAGAGGTAGTGAGCGTAGGTCTACTGGTAGATATAATACTGTATACAGGGTACACCCTATAAGTCGTTGTTTGAAGGAGCGATACTGACCAAATTCATTGTACATGCACCTGTTTTCCTCGACTGCTAATGCTGAAAAGATAGAGAATGTAAGCCCTAACAATCCAGAGTTACAGGGTGAAGTCACTTCTCGGCAGGCCCTGCCGAAATGTGACAGCACCCTGTAACTCTTTATTGCAAGAAGCAATATTGACCAAATTCACTGTACATGCACCTGGTTTCCTCTACTTTCCTCTCCTCTACTGATTCTTCCAATTAGCCACTCACAGTGTGACTCCTGGCTGCTGAGTTAGTTAGCACCAGTTAGTTACTAGAAACCCAAGCCTTTTTAGATGATTTATATTAATAAATACACCATTAAATAATGACTTCAGTGTCATTAATTATTTAAATTAATAAATAGCCTTTTCAATAATTACTTACATCACATTGGTTTTCTTAGGTTACAAAATACTAACCTGGGTTTTTTTCGTCATCACTTAGTAACAACAATAATAATAATAATAATAATAAGAATAATATTCAGTGGAGCTCCACTTCAGGTTTTACTTGATACTCATTCCAAACTAAATGTTTATTTAAATATTAGTTTAAATGTCATATGATAAAAAAAAAGTGTTAAAGTTTGAGTGTACACTTACAATTAAGTGTTAAGTGTGTTTGTTTCTGTTTGGTTGTGATGAGTTTCTGTTGTACTCACACCAGCAAACCAAATCCAGTTCAGTCCGTCCATGAATACCAGTCCGGGTTTTGTAGCAGGTTTGCGTTGATGCTGCAAACAGAGAGTGAGACACAAACAGGTGACTGTGATCGTTTCATTAAAGACAAGAGATGAGAAGAAGACTGATGTCAGTGAAGAAACAAGGAAACAAAGTAACGTCAAACTTACATCTGTGATCTGTCCCTCTGGTGCTGCTGTCAACACAGGAGTTTAAATATTGGCACAATGGTCAGCCAATCAGGTGTGAAAGCTTGAAATGTTAGGGGCGGGGCTTATTATTGAAAACATGTGCGCTGTGACTGAGGAGCCTGGTGGTTCAGTGGCTGCGGTGCGCGTTGAGCCGGAGTGTGGATATGGAGTGTGCGCCTGTGTGCCGCGCCACGCCGCGCGGCTTAAGTGAAGACCGACACGCGCCGGGCTGAGGTGGGATCCTGGCGGGGCCGGGCGCACCGCACTTCCTTGTATCTAAAGAAAAAAAGAAAAGAATGCATTTGAAATTGTATTGTAGCTTGAGCATGCACATGAGTTCATTTGTCAGTGTGTGCCGTGATTTCATAGCGCTGTCCACGGTAATGAAATGAGCCTCGGTGTCGGCAGCGTCACGGGGCCACCTCATTTTATATTTCCAGATTGTGGCTATGTTTGCACTGAGTGTGTTTCTTTCATTTCAACAATGTAGCCATAATGGTCTCTGGTTTTATGAAGTTAATGTTGAGAATGTATCTTGTCTGCGGGGAATGAGGAGTTACTTCAACTTTAACCATTTAGGAAACCAATTAAGTTTATTAACTCAAACAATTTAAGCATACAAAAGTATTTGATTTGAGTACAAGTAACTCAAGTATTTGTTGTTAAAGTAACTTGGGTAAAGTGCATTGTACTAATTCCATTCAGTTAATGAAAACTACTAAGTATGTGACACTTATGTGAAACGGATTTATTTGAACTGAAATGATCTTCTTTATACAAATGTTAATACTTAAGTTGAATTGACTCTTTTCTTTCTACTAAATCAAATTATTACATTCTACTTCTGACAACTTCAAATGGAGAGCGTAGATCAGTGTGTGAGCCATTACAACCTGATTGTGAGGACCAGAGACACATGGTGAGTTTCAAAGGGAACTCCTGCAGGAACCTGATCTTCATTCACTACTGCCACCAGGGCCACTGCCCCTCTTGGGTTGCTTCCAACTCATCCTGAAAAGGGAACAAACACATGTTCAGTGTTTTCAGTGTATTCAGACAAATCATTCAACTTAAAAAAGAAAACATGATGTCATCATCACTACTTGCGATGCAATAGTCAAATAGAAGCACTGTCAATAAAAAGGTAAACATGTTGCATGTATTAGTTGTGAAATGTGGCGTTACACTGTACTCACATCTTATACCAAACTGAGAATACAAGTGCGTGTCCTCACTTAAACTGTGAGGACTGTACTCACGCCAGTAAACCGAATCCAGTCTGGGGTTTGTAGCAGGTTTGTAGGTTTGTGCGCCACGCCGCGCGGCTTAAGTGAAGACCGACACGCGCCAGGCCGAGGTGGGATCTCGGCAGGGCTGAGCGCTGTGGCTGCGGTACGTGTCGCAACTGAGGAGCCTGGTGGTTCAGCGGCTGCAGTGCGCGTCGCGCCGGAGTGTGGATATGGAGGGTGCGCCGCGGCTTAAGTGAAGACCGACACGCCCCGGGCCGCACCGCACTTCCTTGTATCTTAAAAAAAAGAAAAGAATGCATTTGAAATTGTATTGTAGCTTGAGCATGCGCATGATTTTATTTGTCAATGTGTGCCGTGATTTCATAGCGCTGTCCACGGTGCTGAAATGAGCCTCGCTGTCATATTAAAACTCTTTTCCAGATGAGGCATTGCTACAACGATGACTTTGACAGTGTGTGGGTGTCACCATCCTCTTTCACTCACTTGAGCTTCACTAAAGAGTGCAGGTCGTCTCTCTTTTAGTTCGGCAAGGAGGAGCTGAATTCACAGTTTCTTCATGCCCGAGTGCTGCATATGTTGATGGAGACCTGTGACATAAAACACAAAGAGCTACTGATGGTGCTACGTCTGTTTTTCACTAGACTACTCATAGATATCAGTACATCAACTGACAGTTAATGTATTATTTATTTGAACTTACAATTGTACATTTATATTCAAATTCATACACAAATATGAAAGAACTGTACACTATAGTGGCGGTGATTGACTGAACATCATATGTTGGGTGCACATTTAAACACAGGATCCAGGCAGCTTTCCAAGTTGCAATATTTTATTTCCAAGTAAACGGTAGTCGGTGATGAGGGGTAATGGTGGATGATTCTGTCTACATGAAAATGATAAAGGAAATATTACAATCTAGAAAGTATCAAATATACAATAAGAAATGAGGTTGTCTTAGACTAACATCAATAATACATCCACTCTTACTTTCCTCTCTTTAGCAAAGGATTAAACTCAGGAATCTAGTATAATGACACACAAGCAATAAGTAAGTCTTCATACAAGATGTAGTATCAACCAAATGAAACATTAAATGAGTGAACGTCCATAAAACTCACAGCCAGTGTCCCTTTGTTCTCGTGGATTGTTTGGAGGGAAAATAGGGGGGTCAAAGGGCGGAAGGGGCGGGTTATATAGGATTAGGGGTGTGGTCCAGGTAGGTGTGCCAGTGATGAGGCAGGTGAGGAGGAGACTTGGGATTTTAACAAATACATATACAATGGCCGTGCCACTTTAATATAAACCTAAAATTCGAAGGTAAAATCAATTATTAGTAATAATATACAAAGTGTTTACATTAAAAACAAAGTAACACGTCAACCACAAATCTATGGATCACACCAAGCATCTGTGAGACGTCTGAGCCAGCGGATCATTTCATCAGGACAGGCCGAGGTAACGCTGCTCTGCCCTGGGCACTGTGAGCACCGAGCGTCCGCAGAGGCGGAGCTGATCACCTCCGACAACGTACCGCGCTGAAATCAGTTCCAGGTTGGATATTCAACAGACATTCGCTCCAGATCCAACGGCACCCTCCTCCTTCTCCACCCCGAGATAGGTGCACGATCACGGCTTGTACAAAGTCCGACCCATCGCTCTCAACAACCGTGGTCTCATTTAGGGACCATCAACGAATTACCGTTAAAAATGGATTAAAAAAAATTATGGGAGGTACTAAAATGGAATAAAAAGAGGTGTGTCCTGACTAGGCAGTCTAGTTCTATGTTGCTGCACTGTTTTGGAATCTTTAGGGTCACATGGCCTGGACGCGATTGAGATAAAATGCTAATATTTGCATTAAAGAAATGATTGAAAGTAAATCAAGTATTTAAATGGAATATAAAGAGGTGTGTCCTGACTAGGCAGTCTAGTACTATGTTTGTACACTCATTTGGAGTCGTTGGGTCACATTGCCTGGAAGCTATTGAGCTAAAATGCTAATATTTACATTATTAAAATTATAAAAAAAATAAATGAGGTAATTAAATATTAGTTTAATGTCATATGATCAAAATTAAAGTGTTAACGTTCGACTCTACACTTAGATTCAAGTGTTAAGTGTGTTTGCGGTTTGTTTCTGTCTGGTTGTGATGACTTTCTGTTGTACTCACGCCAGTAAACCGAATCCAGTCTGGGGTTTGTAGCAGGTTTGTACTGTAGCAGGTTTGCATTGGTGCTGCAAACAGAGAGTGAGACACAAACATGGGACTGTGATGGTTTCATTAAAGACAAGAGATGAGAAGAAGACTGGAGTCAGTGAGAAAACAAGGAAACAAAGTAACGTCAAACTTACGTCTGTGATCTGTCAGCATCTCCTCTCCCTCTGGTGCGGCTGTCAACACAGGAGTTTAAATATTGGCACAATGGTCAGTCAATCAGGTGTGAAAGCTTGAAATGTTTGGGGCGGGGCTTATTATTGAAAACATGTGCGCTGTGACTGAGGAGCCTGGTGGTTCAGTGGCTGCGGTGCGCGTTGAGCCGGAGTGTGGATATGGAGTGTGCGCCTGTGTGCCGCGCCACGCCGCGCTGCTTAAGTGAAGACCGACACGCGCCGGGCTGAGGTGGGATCCTGGCGGGGCCGGGCGCACCGCACTTCCTTGTATCTAAAGAAAAAAAGAAAAGAATGCATTTGAAATTGTATTGTAGCTTGAGCATGCACATGAGTTCATTTGTCAATGTGTGCCGTGATTTCATAGCGCTGTCCACGGTGATGAAATGAGCCTCGGTGTCGGCAGGGTCACGGGGCCACCTCATTTTATATTTCCAGATTGTGGCTATGTTTGCAATGAGTGTGTTTCTTTCATTTCAACAATGTAGCCATAATGGTCTCTGGTTTTATGAAGTTAATGTTGAGAATGTATCTTGTCTGCGGGGAATGAGTTACTTCAACTTTAACCATTTAGGAAACCAATTAAGTTTATTAACTCAAACAATTTAAGCATACAAAAGTATTTGATTTGAGTACAAGTAACTCAAGTATTTGTTGTTCAAGTAACTTGGGTAAAGTGCATTGTACTAATTCCATTCAGTTAATGAAAACTACTAAGTATGTGACACTTATGTGAAACGGATTTATCTGAACTGAAATGATCTTCTTTATACAAATGTTAATACTTAAGTTGAATTGACTCTTTTCTTTCTACTAAATCAAATTATTACATTCTACTTCTGACAACTTCAAATGGAGAGCGTAGATCAGTGTGTGAGCCATTACAACCTGATTGTGAGGACCAGAGACACATGGTGAGTTTCAAAGGGAACTCCTGCAGGAACCTGATCTTCATTCACTACTGCCACCAGGGCCACTGCCCCTCTTGGGTTGCTTCCAACTCATCCTGAAAAGGGAACAAACACATGTGCAGTGTTTTCAGTGTATTCAGACAAATCATTCAACTTAAAAAAGAAAACATGATGTCATCATCACTACTTGCGATGCAATAGTCAAATAGAAGCACTGTCAATAAAAAGGTAAACATGTTGCATGTATTATTTGTGAAATGTGGCGTTGTTTGTAGTTTAGTGTGTTTCCGCGTTTTCACGGCAGGGATGGCGTCTGCTGAGACGCTGGTTCCGCGGCTGCTGTGCGTTTGGCGCTGCGGCGGCGGTGCGTGTCCTCACTTAAACTGTGAGGACTGTACTCATGAGTTTATTTGTCAATGTGTGCCGTGATTTCATAGCGCTGTCCACGGTGCTGAAATGAGCCTCGGTGTCGGCAGCGTCACAGGGTGACCTCATTTTATATTTCCAGATTGTGGCTATGTTTGCACTGAGTGTGTTTCTTTAATTTCAACAATGTAGCCATAATGGTCTCCAACAACGGTGAACAAAACAAACGCCACAGAAGCTGCAGTGCAAACTCCACCCACCTATAGCTGCAGAGGAAAAACTACATGTCTACTATAAACTGCTTTCTATATTCCTTCCTGGTTGGATTTAAACACACATCTGCCAATTTATTAGGTACACATTTTCTGTTTATGAACACACTGATTGAAGGAGCCAATCACATGGCAGTAAGTCATTGCATTTAGGCAGGTAGACATGATCAGGACGCCCAAATCAAGTTCAAACAGACTATCAGCATTAGGAAGAAAGGTGATTCAAGGAGCTTTTAATGTGGCATGGTTACTGGTAGTATTTTTACAAACTGCTTGCACAACCACGGTGTGACAAACAGAAAATATCCAGTGATGCCATGTTGAGGTCAAAGATCAGCAGAAAGGCCATGCTAAGAAAGCAAAAGGAACTCAAATCAGCGCAACCAAAGTGTGCAGAACACCATCTGAAGGCACAACACATTGAACCTTGCCGAAAAATGACTGCCTCCGACGGGAACGCGCATCGGTTAAGAGGTAGTGAGCGTAGGTCTACTGGTAGATATAATACTGTATACAGGGTACACCCTATAAGTCGTTGTTTGAAGGAGCGATACTGACCAAATTCATTGTACATGCACCTGTTTTCCTCGACTGCTAATGCTGAAAAGATAGAGAATGTAAGCCCTAACAATCCAGAGTTACAGGGTGCAGTCACTTCTCGGCAGGCCCTGCCGAAATGTGACAGCACCCTGTAACTCTTTATTGCAAGAAGCAATATTGACCAAATTCACTGTACATGCACCTGGTTTCCTCTACTTTCCTCTCCTCTACTGATTCTTCCAATTAGCCACTCACAGTGTGACTCCTGGCTGCTGAGTTAGTTAGCACCAGTTAGTTACTAGAAACCCAAGCCTTTTTAGATGATTTATATTAATAAATACACCATTAAATAATGACTTCAGTGTCATTAATTATTTAAATTAATAAATAGCCTTTTCAATAATTACTTACATCACATTGGTTTTCTTAGGTTACAAAATACTAACCTGGGTTTTTTTCGTCATCACTTAGTAACAACAATAATAATAATAATAATAATAAGAATAATATTCAGTGGAGCTCCACTTCAGGTTTTACTTGATACTCATTCCAAACTAAATGTTTATTTAAATATTAGTTTAAATGTCATATGATAAAAAAAAAGTGTTAAAGTTTGAGTGTACACTTACAATTAAGTGTTAAGTGTGTTTGTTTCTGTTTGGTTGTGATGAGTTTCTGTTGTACTCACACCAGCAAACCAAATCCAGTTCAGTCCGTCCATGAATACCAGTCCGGGTTTTGTAGCAGGTTTGCGTTGATGCTGCAAACAGAGAGTGAGACACAAACAGGTGACTGTGATCGTTTCATTAAAGACAAGAGATGAGAAGAAGACTGATGTCAGTGAAGAAACAAGGAAACAAAGTAACGTCAAACTTACATCTGTGATCTGTCCCTCTGGTGCTGCTGTCAACACAGGAGTTTAAATATTGGCACAATGGTCAGCCAATCAGGTGTGAAAGCTTGAAATGTTTGGGGCGGGGCTTATTATTGAAAACATGTGCGCTGTGACTGAGGAGCCTGGTGGTTCAGTGGCTGCGGTGCGCGTTGAGCCGGAGTGTGGATATGGAGTGTGCGCCTGTGTGCCGCGCCACGCCGCGCGGCTTAAGTGAAGACCGACACGCGCCGGGCTGAGGTGGGATCCTGGCGGGGCCGGGCGCACCGCACTTCCTTGTATCTAAAGAAAAAAAGAAAAGAATGCATTTGAAATTGTATTGTAGCTTGAGCATGCACATGAGTTCATTTGTCAGTGTGTGCCGTGATTTCATAGCGCTGTCCACGGTAATGAAATGAGCCTCGGTGTCGGCAGCGTCACGGGGCCACCTCATTTTATATTTCCAGATTGTGGCTATGTTTGCACTGAGTGTGTTTCTTTCATTTCAACAATGTAGCCATAATGGTCTCTGGTTTTATGAAGTTAATGTTGAGAATGTATCTTGTCTGCGGGGAATGAGGAGTTACTTCAACTTTAACCATTTAGGAAACCAATTAAGTTTATTAACTCAAACAATTTAAGCATACAAAAGTATTTGATTTGAGTACAAGTAACTCAAGTATTTGTTGTTAAAGTAACTTGGGTAAAGTGCATTGTACTAATTCCATTCAGTTAATGAAAACTACTAAGTATGTGACACTTATGTGAAACGGATTTATTTGAACTGAAATGATCTTCTTTATACAAATGTTAATACTTAAGTTGAATTGACTCTTTTCTTTCTACTAAATCAAATTATTACATTCTACTTCTGACAACTTCAAATGGAGAGCGTAGATCAGTGTGTGAGCCATTACAACCTGATTGTGAGGACCAGAGACACATGGTGAGTTTCAAAGGGAACTCCTGCAGGAACCTGATCTTCATTCACTACTGCCACCAGGGCCACTGCCCCTCTTGGGTTGCTTCCAACTCATCCTGAAAAGGGAACAAACACATGTGCAGTGTTTTCAGTGTATTCAGACAAATCATTCAACTTAAAAAAGAAAACATGATGTCATCATCACTACTTGCGATGCAATAGTCAAATAGAAGCACTGTCAATAAAAAGGTAAACATGTTGCATGTATTAGTTGTGAAATGTGGCGTTACACTGTACTCACATCTTATACCAAACTGAGAATACAAGTGCGTGTCCTCACTTAAACTGTGAGGACTGTACTCACGCCAGTAAACCGAATCCAGTCTGGGGTTTGTAGCAGGTTTGTAGGTTTGTGCGCCACGCCGCGCGGCTTAAGTGAAGACCGACACGCGCCAGGCCGAGGTGGGATCTCGGCAGGGCTGAGCGCTGTGGCTGCGGTACGTGTCGCAACTGAGGAGCCTGGTGGTTCAGCGGCTGCAGTGCGCGTCGCGCCGGAGTGTGGATATGGAGGGTGCGCCGCGGCTTAAGTGAAGACCGACACGCCCCGGGCCGCACCGCACTTCCTTGTATCTTAAAAAAAAGAAAAGAATGCATTTGAAATTGTATTGTAGCTTGAGCATGCGCATGATTTTATTTGTCAATGTGTGCCGTGATTTCATAGCGCTGTCCACGGTGCTGAAATGAGCCTCGCTGTCATATTAAAACTCTTTTCCAGATGAGGCATTGCTACAACGATGACTTTGACAGTGTGTGGGTGTCACCATCCTCTTTCACTCACTTGAGCTTCACTAAAGAGTGCAGGTCGTCTCTCTTTTAGTTCGGCAAGGAGGAGCTGAATTCACAGTTTCTTCATGCCCGAGTGCTGCATATGTTGATGGAGACCTGTGACATAAAACACAAAGAGCTACTGATGGTGCTACGTCTGTTTTTCACTAGACTACTCATAGATATCAGTACATCAACTGACAGTTAATGTATTATTTATTTGAACTTACAATTGTACATTTATATTCAAATTCATACACAAATATGAAAGAACTGTACACTATAGTGGCGGTGATTGACTGAACATCATATGTTGGGTGCACATTTAAACACAGGATCCAGGCAGCTTTCCAAGTTGCAATATTTTATTTCCAAGTAAACGGTAGTCGGTGATGAGGGGTAATGGTGGATGATTCTGTCTACATGAAAATGATAAAGGAAATATTACAATCTAGAAAGTATCAAATATACAATAAGAAATGAGGTTGTCTTAGACTAACATCAATAATACATCCACTCTTACTTTCCTCTCTTTAGCAAAGGATTAAACTCAGGAATCTAGTATAATGACACACAAGCAATAAGTAAGTCTTCATACAAGATGTAGTATCAACCAAATGAAACATTAAATGAGTGAACGTCCATAAAACTCACAGCCAGTGTCCCTTTGTTCTCGTGGATTGTTTGGAGGGAAAATAGGGGGGTCAAAGGGCGGAAGGGGCGGGTTATATAGGATTAGGGGTGTGGTCCAGGTAGGTGTGCCAGTGATGAGGCAGGTGAGGAGGAGACTTGGGATTTTAACAAATACATATACAATGGCCGTGCCACTTTAATATAAACCTAAAATTCGAAGGTAAAATCAATTATTAGTAATAATATACAAAGTGTTTACATTAAAAACAAAGTAACACGTCAACCACAAATCTATGGATCACACCAAGCATCTGTGAGACGTCTGAGCCAGCGGATCATTTCATCAGGACAGGCCGAGGTAACGCTGCTCTGCCCTGGGCACTGTGAGCACCGAGCGTCCGCAGAGGCGGAGCTGATCACCTCCGACAACGTACCGCGCTGAAATCAGTTCCAGGTTGGATATTCAACAGACATTCGCTCCAGATCCAACGGCACCCTCCTCCTTCTCCACCCCGAGATAGGTGCACGATCACGGCTTGTACAAAGTCCGACCCATCGCTCTCAACAACCGTGGTCTCATTTAGGGACCATCAACGAATTACCGTTAAAAATGGATTAAAAAAAATTATGGGAGGTACTAAAATGGAATAAAAAGAGGTGTGTCCTGACTAGGCAGTCTAGTTCTATGTTGCTGCACTGTTTTGGAATCTTTAGGGTCACATGGCCTGGACGCGATTGAGATAAAATGCTAATATTTGCATTAAAGAAATGATTGAAAGTAAATCAAGTATTTAAATGGAATATAAAGAGGTGTGTCCTGACTAGGCAGTCTAGTACTATGTTTGTACACTCATTTGGAGTCGTTGGGTCACATTGCCTGGAAGCTATTGAGCTAAAATGCTAATATTTACATTATTAAAATTATAAAAAAAATAAATGAGGTAATTAAATATTAGTTTAATGTCATATGATCAAAATTAAAGTGTTAACGTTCGACTCTACACTTAGATTCAAGTGTTAAGTGTGTTTGCGGTTTGTTTCTGTCTGGTTGTGATGACTTTCTGTTGTACTCACGCCAGTAAACCGAATCCAGTCTGGGGTTTGTAGCAGGTTTGTACTGTAGCAGGTTTGCATTGGTGCTGCAAACAGAGAGTGAGACACAAACATGGGACTGTGATGGTTTCATTAAAGACAAGAGATGAGAAGAAGACTGGAGTCAGTGAGAAAACAAGGAAACAAAGTAACGTCAAACTTACGTCTGTGATCTGTCAGCATCTCCTCTCCCTCTGGTGCGGCTGTCAACACAGGAGTTTAAATATTGGCACAATGGTCAGTCAATCAGGTGTGAAAGCTTGAAATGTTTGGGGCGGGGCTTATTATTGAAAACATGTGCGCTGTGACTGAGGAGCCTGGTGGTTCAGTGGCTGCGGTGCGCGTTGAGCCGGAGTGTGGATATGGAGTGTGCGCCTGTGTGCCGCGCCACGCCGCGCTGCTTAAGTGAAGACCGACACGCGCCGGGCTGAGGTGGGATCCTGGCGGGGCCGGGCGCACCGCACTTCCTTGTATTTAAAGAAAAAAAGAAAAGAATGCATTTGAAATTGTATTGTAGCTTGAGCATGCACATGAGTTCATTTGTCAATGTGTGCCGTGATTTCATAGCGCTGTCCACGGTGATGAAATGAGCCTCGGTGTCGGCAGGGTCACGGGGCCACCTCATTTTATATTTCCAGATTGTGGCTATGTTTGCAATGAGTGTGTTTCTTTCATTTCAACAATGTAGCCATAATGGTCTCTGGTTTTATGAAGTTAATGTTGAGAATGTATCTTGTCTGCGGGGAATGAGTTACTTCAACTTTAACCATTTAGGAAACCAATTAAGTTTATTAACTCAAACAATTTAAGCATACAAAAGTATTTGATTTGAGTACAAGTAACTCAAGTATTTGTTGTTCAAGTAACTTGGGTAAAGTGCATTGTACTAATTCCATTCAGTTAATGAAAACTACTAAGTATGTGACACTTATGTGAAACGGATTTATCTGAACTGAAATGATCTTCTTTATACAAATGTTAATACTTAAGTTGAATTGACTCTTTTCTTTCTACTAAATCAAATTATTACATTCTACTTCTGACAACTTCAAATGGAGAGCGTAGATCAGTGTGTGAGCCATTACAACCTGATTGTGAGGACCAGAGACACATGGTGAGTTTCAAAGGGAACTCCTGCAGGAACCTGATCTTCATTCACTACTGCCACCAGGGCCACTGCCCCTCTTGGGTTGCTTCCAACTCATCCTGAAAAGGGAACAAACACATGTTCAGTGTTTTCAGTGTATTCAGACAAATCATTCAACTTAAAAAAGAAAACATGATGTCATCATCACTACTTGCGATGCAATAGTCAAATAAAAGCACTGTCAATAAAAAGGTAAACATGTTGCATGTATTATTTGTGAAATGTGGCGTTGTTTGTAGTTTAGTGTGTTTCCGCGTTTTCATGGCAGGGATGGCGTCTGCTGAGACGCTGGTTCCGCGGCTGCTGTGCGTTTGGCGCTGCGGCGGCGGTACTGTCGTGTTTGCGCTGACTGTGTGCCCCGCCGCGCGGCTAAAGTGAGGACCGACACGCGCCGGGCCGAGGTGGGATCTCGGTGCCGTGTGCTGTGGCTGCGGTACGTGTCGCAACTGAGGAGCCTGGTGGTTCAGCGGCTGCGGTGCGCGTCGCGCCGTTGTGCGGATATGGAGGGTGCGCCTGTGCGCTGCGCCACGCCGCGCAGCTTAAGTGAAGACCGACACGCGCCGGGCCGAGGCGGGGCCGGGCGCACCGCAATTTTTTTATGAAGTTAATGTTGAGAATGTATCTTGAATGTACGCGGTTCCGGTGCCGTGCGCTGCGGCGGCGGTACCTGTCGTAACTGGGGAGCCTGGTGGTTCCGCGGCCGCGGTGCGTGTCCTCACTTAAACTGTGAGGACTGTACTCAGGCCAGTAAACTAACCTGATCTTCATTCACTACTGCCACCAGGGCCACTGCCCCTCTTGGGTTGCTTCCAACTCATCCTGAAAAGGGAACAAACACATGTGCAGTGTTTTCAGTGTATTCAGACAAATCATTCAACTTAAAAAAGAAAACATGATGTCATCATCACTACTTGCGATGCAATAGTCAAATAGAAGCACTGTCAATAAAAAGGTAAACATGTTGCATGTATTATTTGTGAAATGTGGCGTTGTTTGTAGTTTAGTGTGTTTCCGCGTTTTCACGGCAGGGATGGCGTCTGCTGAGACGCTGGTTCCGCGGCTGCTGTGCGTTTGGCGCTGCGGCGGCGGTGCGTGTCCTCACTTAAACTGTGAGGACTGTACTCATGAGTTTATTTGTCAATGTGTGCCGTGATTTCATAGCGCTGTCCACGGTGCTGAAATGAGCCTCGGTGTCGGCAGCGTCACAGGGTGACCTCATTTTATATTTCCAGATTGTGGCTATGTTTGCACTGAGTGTGTTTCTTTAATTTCAACAATGTAGCCATAATGGTCTCCAACAACGGTGAACAAAACAAACGCCACAGAAGCTGCAGTGCAAACTCCACCCACCTATAGCTGCAGAGGAAAAACTACATGTCTACTATAAACTGCTTTCTATATTCCTTCCTGGTTGGATTTAAACACACATCTGCCAATTTATTAGGTACACATTTTCTGTTTATGAACACACTGATTGAAGGAGCCAATCACATGGCAGTAAGTCATTGCATTTAGGCAGGTAGACATGATCAGGACGCCCAAATCAAGTTCAAACAGACTATCAGCATTAGGAAGAAAGGTGATTCAAGGAGCTTTTAATGTGGCATGGTTACTGGTAGTATTTTTACAAACTGCTTGCACAACCACGGTGTGACAAACAGAAAATATCCAGTGATGCCATGTTGAGGTCAAAGATCAGCAGAAAGGCCATGCTAAGAAAGCAAAAGGAACTCAAATCAGCGCAACCAAAGTGTGCAGAACACCATCTGAAGGCACAACACATTGAACCTTGCCGAAAAATGACTGCCTCCGACGGGAACGCGCATCGGTTCAGAGGTAGTGAGCGTAGGTCTACTGGTAGATATAATACTGTATACAGGGTACACCCTATAAGTCGTTGTTTGAAGGAGCGATACTGACCACATTCATTGTACATGCACCTGTTTTCCTCGACTGCTAATGCTGAAAAGATAGAGAATGTAAGCCCTAACAATCCAGAGTTACAGGGTGCAGTCACTTCTCGGCAGGCCCTGCCGAAATGTGACAGCACCCTGTAACTCTTTATTGCAAGAAGCAATATTGACCAAATTCACTGTACATGCACCTGGTTTCCTCTACTTTCCTCTCCTCTACTGATTCTTCCAATTAGCCACTCACAGTGTGACTCCTGGCTGCTGAGTTAGTTAGCACCAGTTAGTTACTAGAAACCCAAGCCTTTTTAGATGATTTATATTAATAAATACACCATTAAATAATGACTTCAGTGTCATTAATTATTTAAATTAATAAATAGCCTTTTCAATAATTACTTACATCACATTGGTTTTCTTAGGTTACAAAATACTGACCTGGGTTTTTTTCGTCATCACTTAGTAACAACAATAATAATAAGAATAATATTCAGTGGAGCTCCACTTCAGGTTTTACTTGATACTCATTCCAAACTAAATGTTTATTTAAATATTAGTTTAAATGTCATATGATAAAAAAAAAGTGTTAAAGTTTGAGTGTACACTTACAATTAAGTGTTAAGTGTGTTTGTTTCTGTTTGGTTGTGATGACTTTCTGTTGTACTCACACCAGGAAACCGAATCCAGTTCAGTCCGTCCATGAATACCAGTCCGGGTTTTGTAGCAGGTTTGCGTTGATGCTGCAAACAGAGAGTGAGACACAAACAGGTGACTGTGATCGTTTCATTAAAGACAAGAGATGAGAAGAAGACTGATGTCAGTGAAGAAACAAGGAAACAAAGTAACGTCAAACTTACATCTGTGATCTGTCCCTCTGGTGCGGCTGTCAACACAGGAGTTTAAATATTGGCACAATGGTCAGCCAATCAGGTGTGAAAGCTTGAAATGTTTGGGGCGGGGCTTATTATTGAAAACATGTGCGCTGTGACTGAGGAGCCTGGTGGTTCAGTGGCTGCGGTGCGCGTTGAGCCGGAGTGTGGATATGGAGTGTGCGCCTGTGTGCCGCGCCACGCCGCGCGGCTTAAGTGAAGACCGACACGCCCCGGGCTGAGGTGGGATCCTGGCGGGGCCGGGCGCACCGCACTTCCTTGTATCTAAAGAAAAAAAGAAAAGAATGCATTTGAAATTGTATTGTAGCTTGAGTATGCACATGAGTTCATTTGTCAATGTGTGCCGTGATTTCATAGCGCTGTCCACGGTGATGAAATGAGCCTCGGTGTCGGCAGCGTCACGGGGCCACCTCATTTTATATTTCCAGATTGTGGCTATGTTTGCACTGAGTGTGTTTCTTTCATTTCAACAATGTAGCCATAATGGTCTCTGGTTTTATGAAGTTAATGTTGAGAATGTATCTTGTCTGCGGGGAATGAGTTACTTCAACTTTAACCATTTAGGAAACCAATTAAGTTTATTAACTCAAACAATTTAAGCATACAAAAGTATTTGATTTGAGTACAAGTAACTCAAGTATTTGTTGTTAAAGTAACTTGGGTAAAGTGCATTGTACTAATTCCATTCAGTTAATGAAAACTACTAAGTATGTGACACTTATGTGAAACGGATTTATCTGAACTGAAATGATCTTCTTTATACAAATGTTAATACTTAAGGCGAATTGACTCTTTTCTTTCTACTAAATCAAATTATTACATTCTACTTCTGACAACTTCAAATGGAGAGCGTAGATCAGTGTGTGAGCCATTACAACCTGATTGTGAGGACCAGAGACACATGGTGAGTTTCAAAGGGAACTCCTGCAGGAACCTGATCTTCATTCACTACTGCCACCAGGGCCACTGCCCCTCTTGGGTTGCTTCCAACTCATCCTGAAAAGGGAACAAACACATGTTCAGTGTTTTCAGTGTATTCAGACAAATCATTCAACTTAAAAAAGAAAACATGATGTCATCATCACTACTTGCGATGCAATAGTCAAATAGAAGCACTGTCAATAAAAAGGTAAACATGTTGCATGTATTAGTTGTGAAATGTGGCGTTACACTGTACTCACATCTTATACCAAACTGAGAATACAAGTGCGTGTCCTCACTTAAACTGTGAGGACTGTACTCACGCCAGTAAACCGAATCCAGTCTGGGGTTTGTAGCAGGTTTGTAGGTTTGTGCGCCACGCCGCGCGGCTTAAGTGAAGACCGACACGCGCCAGGCCGAGGTGGGATCTCGGCAGGGCTGGGCGCTGTGGCTGCGGTACGTGTCGCAACTGAGGAGCCTGGTGGTTCAGCGGCTGCAGTGCGCGTCGCGCCGGAGTGTGGATATGGAGGGTGCGCCGCGGCTTAAGTGAAGACCGACACGCGCCGGGCCGCACCGCACTTCCTTGTATCTTAAAAAAAAGAAAAGAATGCATTTGAAATTGTATTGTAGCTTGAGCATGCGCATGATTTTATTTGTCAATGTGTGCCGTGATTTCATAGCGCTGTCCACGGTGCTGAAATGAGCCTCGCTGTCATATTAAAACTCTTTTCCAGATGAGGCATTGCTACAACGATGACTTTGACAGTGTGTGGGTGTCACCATCCTCTTTCACTCACTTGAGCTTCACTAAAGAGTGCAGGTCGTCTCTCTTTTAGTTCGGCAAGGAGGAGCTGAATTCACAGTTTCTTCATGCCCGAGTGCTGCATATGTTGATGGAGACCTGTGACATAAAACACAAAGAGCTACTGATGGTGCTACGTCTGTTTTTCACTAGACTACTCATAGATATCAGTACATCAACTGACAGTTAATGTATTATTTATTTGAACTTACAATTGTACATTTATATTCAAATACATACACAAATATGAAAGAACTGTACACTATAGTGGCGGTGATTGACTGAACATCATATGTTGGGTGCACATTTAAACACAGGATCCAGGCAGCTTTCCAAGTTGCAATATTTTATTTCCAAGTAAACGGTAGTCGGTGATGAGGGGTAATGGTGGATGATTCTGTCTATATGAAAATGATAAAGGAAATATTACAATCTAGAAAGTATCAAATATACAATAAGAAATGAGGTTGTTTTAGACTAACATCAATAATACATCCACTCTTACTTTCCTCTCTTTAGCAAAGGATTAAACTCAGGAATCTAGTATAATGACACACAAGCAATAAGTAAGTCTTCATACAAGATGTAGTATCAACCAAATGAATCATTAAATGAGTGAACGTCCATAAAACTCACAGCCAGTGTCCCTTTGTTCTCGTGGATTGTTTGGAGGGAAAATAGGGGGGTCAAAGGGCGGAAGGGGCAGGTTATATAGGATTAGGGGTGTGGTCCAGGTAGGTGTGCCAGTGATGAGGCAGGTGAGGAGGAGACTTGGGATTTTAACAAATACATATACAATGGCCGTGCCACTTTAATATAAACCTAAAATTCGAAGGTAAAATCAATTATTAGTAATAATATACAAAGTGTTTACATTAAAAACAAAGTAACACGTCAACCACAAATCTATGGATCACACCAAGCATCTGTGAGACGTCTGAGCCAGCGGATCATTTCATCAGGACAGGCCGAGGTAGCGCTGCTCTGCCCTGGGCACTGTGAGCACCGAGCGTCCGCAGAGGCGGAGCTGATCACCTCCGACAACGTACCGCGCTGAAATCAGTTCCAGGTTGGATATTCAACAGACATTCGCTCCAGATCCAACGGCACCCTCCTCCTTCTCCACCCCGAGATAGGTGCACGATCACGGCTTGTACAAAGTCCGACCCATCGCTCTCAACAACCGTGGTCTCATTTAGGGACCATCAACGAATTACCGTTAAAAATGGATTAAAAAAAATTATGGGAGGTACTAAAACGGAATAAAAAGAGGTGTGTCCTGACTAGGCAGTCTAGTTCTATGTTGCTGCACTGTTTTGGAATCTTTAGGGTCACATGGCCTGGACGCGATTGAGATAAAATGCTAATATTTGCATTAAAGAAATGATTGAAAGTAAATCAAGTATTTAAATGGAATATAAAGAGGTGTGTCCTGACTAGGCAGTCTAGTACTATGTTTGTACACTCATTTGGAGTCGTTGGGTCACATTGCCTGGAAGCTATTGAGCTAAAATGCTAATATTTACATTATTAAAATTATAAAAAAAATAAATGAGGTAATTAAATATTAGTTTAATGTCATATGATCAAAATTAAAGTGTTAACGTTCGACTCTACACTTAGATTCAAGTGTTAAGTGTGTTTGCGGTTTGTTTCTGTCTGGTTGTGATGACTTTCTGTTGTACTCACGCCAGTAAACCGAATCCAGTCTGGGGTTTGTAGCAGGTTTGTACTGTAGCAGGTTTGCATTGGTGCTGCAAACAGAGAGTGAGACACAAACATGGGACTGTGATGGTTTCATTAAAGACAAGAGATGAGAAGAAGACTGGAGTCAGTGAGAAAACAAGGAAACAAAGTAACGTCAAACTTACGTCTGTGATCTGTCAGCATCTCCTCTCCCTCTGGTGCGGCTGTCAACACAGGAGTTTAAATATTGGCACAATGGTCAGTCAATCAGGTGTGAAAGCTTGAAATGTTTGGGGCGGGGCTTATTATTGAAAACATGTGCGCTGTGACTGAGGAGCCTGGTGGTTCAGTGGCTGCGGTGCGCGTTGAGCCGGAGTGTGGATATGGAGTGTGCGCCTGTGTGCCACGCCGCGCGGCTTAAGTGAAGACCGACGCGCGCCGGGCTGAGGTGGGATCCTGGCGGGGCCGGGCGCACCGCACTTCCTTGTATCTAAAAAAAAAGAGAAAAGAATGCATTTGAAATTGTATTGTAGCTTGAGCATGCACATGAGTTCATTTGTCAATGTGTGCAGTGATTTCATAGCGCTGTCCACGGTGATGAAATGAGCCTCGGTGTCGGCAGGGTCACGGGGCCACCTCATTTTATATTTCCAGATTGTGGCTATGTTTGCACTGAGTGTGTTTCTTTCATTTCAACAATGTAGCCATAATGGTCTCTGGTTTTATGAAGTTAATGTTGAGAATGTATCTTGTCTGCGGGGAATGAGTTACTTCAACTTTAACCATTTAGGAAACCAATTAAGTTTATTAACTCAAACAATTTAAGCATACAAAAGTATTTGATTTGAGTACAAGTAACTCAAGTATTTGTTGTTAAAGTAACTTGGGTAAAGTGCATTGTACTAATTCCATTCAGTTAATGAAAACTACTAAGTATGTGACACTTATGTGAAACGGATTTATCTGAACTGAAATGATCTTCTTTATACAAATGTTAATACTTAAGTTGAATTGACTCTTTTCTTTCTACTAAATCAAATTATTACATTCTACTTCTGACAACTTCAAATGGAGAGCGTAGATCAGTGTGTGAGCCATTACAACCTGATTGTGAGGACCAGAGACACATGGTGAGTTTCAAAGGGAACTCCTGCAGGAACCTGATCTTCATTCACTACTGCCACCAGGGCCACTGCCCCTCTTGGGTTGCTTCCAACTCATCCTGAAAAGGGAACAAACACATGTTCAGTGTTTTCAGTGTATTCAGACAAATCATTCAACTTAAAAAAGAAAACATGATGTCATCATCACTACTTGCGATGCAATAGTCAAATAGAAGCACTGTCAATAAAAAGGTAAACATGTTGCATGTATTAGTTGTGAAATGTGGCGTTACACTGTACTCACATCTTATACCAAACTGAGAATACAAGTGCGTGTCCTCACCTAAACTGTGAGGACTGTACTCACGCCAGTAAACCGAATCCAGTCTGGGGTTTGTAGGTTTGTGCGCCACGCCGCGCGGCTTAAGTGAAGACCGCCACGCGCCAGGCCGAGGTGGGATCTCGGCAGGGCTGAGCGCTGTGGCTGCGGTACGTGTCGCAACTGAGGAGCCTGGTGGTTCAGCGGCTGCAGTGCGCGTCGCGCCGGAGTGTGGATATGGAGGGTGCGCCGCGGCTTAAGTGAAGACCGACACGCGCCGGGCCGCACCGCACTTCCTTGTATCTTAAAAAAAAGAAAAGAATGCATTTGAAATTGTATTGTAGCTTGAGCATGCGCATGATTTTATTTGTCAATGTGTGCCGTGATTTCATAGCGCTGTCCACGGTGCTGAAATGAGCCTCGCTGTCATATTAAAACTCTTTTCCAGATGAGGCATTGCTACAACGATGACTTTGACAGTGTGTGGGTGTCACCATCCTCTTTCACTCACTTGAGCTTCACTAAAGAGTGCAGGTCGTCTCTCTTTTAGTCCGGCAAGGAGGAGCTGAATTCACAGTTTCTTCATGCCCGAGTGCTGCATATGTTGATGGAGACCTGTGACATAAAACACAAAGAGCTACTGATGGTGCTACGTCTGTTTTTCACTAGACTACTCATAGATATCAGTACATCAACTGACAGTTAATGTATTATTTATTTGAACTTACAATTGTACATTTATATTCAAATACATACACAAATATGAAAGAACTGTACACTATAGTGGCGGTGATTGACTGAACATCATATGTTGGGTGCACATTTAAACACAGGATCCAGGCAGCTTTCCAAGTTGCAAAATTTTATTTCCAAGTAAACGGTAGTCGGTGATGAGGGGTAATGGTGGATGATTCTGTCTATATGAAAATGATAAAGGAAATATTACAATCTAGAAAGTATCAAATATACAATAAGAAATGAGGTTGTCTTAGACTAACATCAATAATACATCCACTCTTACTTTCCTCTCTTTAGCAAAGGATTAAACTCAGGAATCTAGTATAATGACACACAAGCAATAAGTAAGTCTTCATACAAGATGTAGTATCAACCAAATGAAACATTAAATGAGTGAACGTCCATAAAACTCACAGCCAGTGTCACTTTGTTCTCGTGGATTGTTTGGAGGGAAAATAGGGGGGTCAAAGGGCGGAAGGGGCGGGTTATATAGGATTAGGGGTGTGGTCCAGGTAGGTGTGCCAGTGATGAGGCAGGTGAGGAGGAGACTTGGGATTTTAACAAATACATATACAATGGCCGTGCCACTTTAATATAAACCTAAAATTCGAAGGTAAAATCAATTATTAGTAATAATATACAAAGTGTTTACATTAAAAACAAAGTAACACGTCAACCACAAATCTATGGATCACACCAAGCATCTGAGAGACGTCTGAGCCAGCGGATCATTTCATCAGGACAGGCCGAGGTAACGCTGCTCTGCCCTGGGCACTGTGAGCACCGAGCGTCCGCAGAGGTCGGAGCTGATCACCTCCGACAACGTACCGCGCTGAAATCAGTTCCAGGTTGGATATTCAACAGACATTCGCTCCAGATCCAACGGCACCCTCCTCCTTCTCCACCCCGAGATAGGTGCACGATCACGGCTTGTACAAAGTCCGACCCATCGCTCTCAACAACCGTGGTCTCATTTAGGGACCATCAACGAATTACCGTTAAAAATGGATTAAAAAAAATTATGGGAGGTACTAAAATGGAATAAAAAGAGGTGTGTCCTGACTAGGCAGTCTAGTTCTATGTTGCTGCACTGTTTTGGAATCTTTAGGGTCACATGGCCTCGACGCGATTGAGATAAAATGCTAATATTTGCATTAAAGAAATGATTGAAAGTAAATCAAGTATTTAAATGGAATATAAAGAGGTGTGTCCTGACTAGGCAGTCTAGTACTATGTTTGTACACTCATTTGGAGTCTTTGGGTCACATTGCCTGGAAGCTATTGAGCTAAAATGCTAATATTTACATTATTAAAATTATAAAAAAAATAAATGAGGTAATTAAATATTAGTTTAATGTCATATGATCAAAATTAAAGTGTTAACGTTCGACTCTACACTTAGATTCAAGTGTTAAGTGTGTTTGCGGTTTGTTTCTGTCTGGTTGTGATGACTTTCTGTTGTACTCACGCCAGTAAACCGAATCCAGTCTGGGGTTTGTAGCAGGTTTGTACTGTAGCAGGTTTGCATTGGTGCTGCAAACAGAGAGTGAGACACAAACATGGGGCTGTGATGGTTTCATTAAAGACAAGAGATGAGAAGAAGACTGGAGTCAGTGAGAAAACAAGGAAACAAAGTAACGTCAAACTTACGTCTGTGATCTGTCAGCATCTCCTCTCCCTCTGGTGCGGCTGTCAACACAGGAGTTTAAATATTGGCACAATGGTCAGCCAATCAGGTGTGAAAGCTTGAAATGTTTGGGGCGGGGCTTATTATTGAAAACATGTGCGCTGTGACTGAGGAGCCTGGTGGTTCAGTGGCTGCGGTGCGCGTTGAGCCGGAGTGTGGATATGGAGTGTGCGCCTGTGTGCCACGCCGCGCGGCTTAAGTGAAGACCGACGCGCGCCGGGCTGAGGTGGGATCCTGGCGGGGCCGGGTGCACCGCACTTCCTTGTATCTAAAAAAAAAGAGAAAAGAATGCATTTGAAATTGTATTGTAGCTTGAGCATGCACATGAGTTCATTTGTCAATGTGTGCCGTGATTTCATAGCGCTGTCCACGGTGATGAAATGAGCCTCGGTGTCGGCAGGGTCACGGGGCCACCTCATTTTATATTTCCAGATTGTGGCTATGTTTGCACTGAGTGTGTTTCTTTCATTTCAACAATGTAGCCATAATGGTCTCTGGTTTTATGAAGTTAATGTTGAGAATGTGTCTTGTCTGCGGGGAATGAGTTACTTCAACTTTAACCATTTAGGAAACCAATTAAGTTTATTAACTCAAACAATTTAAGCATACAAAAGTATTTGATTTGAGTACAAGTGACTCAAGTATTTGTTGTTAAAGTAACTTGGGTAAAGTGCATTGTACTAATTCCATTCAGTTAATGAAAACTACTAAGTATGTGACACTTATGTGAAACGGATTTATCTGAACTGAAATGATCTTCTTTATACAAATGTTAATACTTAAGTTGAATTGACTCTTTTCTTTCTACTAAATCAAATTATTACATTCTACTTCTGACAACTTCAAATGGAGAGCGTAGATCAGTGTGTGAGCCATTACAACCTGATTGTGAGGACCAGAGACACATGGTGAGTTTCAAAGGGAACTCCTGCAGGAACCTGATCTTCATTCACTACTGCCACCAGGGCCACTGCCCCTCTTGGGTTGCTTCCAACTCATCCTGAAAAGGGAACAAACACATGTTCAGTGTTTTCAGTGTATTCAGACAAATCATTCAACTTAAAAAAGAAAACATGATGTCATCATCACTACTTGCGATGCAATAGTCAAATAGAAGCACTGTCAATAAAAAGGTAAACATGTTGCATGTATTATTTGTGAAATGTGGCGTTGTTTGTAGTTTAGTGTGTTTCCGCGTGTTCACGGCAGGGATGGCGTCTGCTGAGACGCTGATTCCGCGGCTGCTGTGCGTTTGGCGCTGCGGTGGCGGTACGTGTCGTGTTTGCGCTGACTGTGTGCCCCGCCGCGCGGCTTAAGTGAGGACCGACACGCGCCGGGCCGAGGTGGGATCTCGGTGCCGTGTGCTGTGGCTGCGGTACGTGTCGCAACTGAGGAGCCTGGTGGTTCAGCGGCAGCGGTGCGCCGGAGTGTGGATATGGAGTGGCTCGGGAACAAACACATTTTCAGTGTTTTCAGTGTATTCAGACAAATCATTCAACTTAAAAAAGAAAACATGATGTCATCATCACTACTTGCGATGCAATAGTCAAATAGAAGCACTGTCAATAAAAAGGTAAACATGTTGCATGTATTATTTGTGAAATGTGGCGTTGTTTGTAGTTTAGTGTGTTTCCGCGTTTTCACGGCAGGGATGGCGTCTGCTGAGACGCTGGTTCCGCGGCTGCTGTGCGTTTGGCGCTGCGGCGGCGGTACGTGTCGTGTTTGCGCTGACTGTGTGCCCCGCCGCGCGGCTTAAGTGAGGACCGACACGCGCCGGGCCGAGGTGGGATCTCGGTGCCGTGTGCTGTGGCTGCGGTACGTGTGGCAACTGAGGAGCCTGGTGGTTCAGCGGCTGCGGTGCGCGTCGCGCCGTTGTGCGGATATGGAGGGTGCGCCTGTGCGCTGCGCCACGCCGCGCGGCTTAAGTGAAGACCGACACGCGCCGGGCCGAGGCGGGGCCGGGCGCACCGCACTTTTTTTATGAAGTTAATGTTGAGAATGTATCTTGAATGTATCTCGGTTTGCGCGGGCTCCGTGGCTGCTGTGCGCTCCGTGCGCTCCGCGGCTGCGGTTCCGGTGCCGTGCGCTGCGGCGGCGGTACCTGTCGTAACTGGGGAGCCTTGTGGTTCCGCGGCCGCGGTGCGTGTCCTCACTTAAACTGTGAGGACTGTACTCAGGCCAGTAAACTAACCTGATCTTCATTCACTACTGCCACCAGGGCCACTGCCCCTCTTGGGTTGCTTCCAACTCATCCTGAAAAGGGAACAAACACATGTTCAGTGTTTTCAGTGAATTCAGACAAATCATTCAACTTAAAAAAGAAAACATGATGTCATCATCACTACTTGCGATGCAATAGTCAAATAGAAGCACTGTCAATAAAAAGGTAAACATGTTGCATGTATTATTTGTGAAATGTGGCGTTGTTTGTAGTTTAGTGTGTTTCCGCGTTTTCACGGCAGGGATGGCGTCTGCTGAGACGCTGGTTCCGCGGCTGCTGTGCGTTTGGCGCTGCGGCGGCGGTACGTGTCGTGTTTGCGCTGACTGTGTGCCCCGCCGCGCGGCTTAAGTGAGGACCGACACGCGCCGGGCCGAGGTGGGATCTCGGTGCCGTGTGCTGTGGCTGCGGTACGTGTGGCAACTGAGGAGCCTGGTGGTTCAGCGGCTGCGGTGCGCGTCGCGCCGTTGTGCGGATATGGAGGGTGCGCCTGTGCGCTGCGCCACGCCGCGCGGCTTAAGTGAAGACCGACACGCGCCGGGCCGAGGCGGGGCCGGGCGCACCGCACTTTTTTTATGAAGTTAATGTTGAGAATGTATCTTGAATGTATCTCGGTTTGCGCGGGCTCCGTGGCTGCTGTGCGCTCCGTGCGCTCCGCGGCTGCGGTTCCGGTGCCGTGCGCTGCAGCGGCGGTACCTGTCGTAACTGGGGAGCCTTGTGGTTCCGCGGCCGCGGTGCGTGTCCTCACTTAAACTGTGAGGACTGTACTGAGGCCAGTAAACTAACCTGATCTTCATTCACTACTGCCACCAGGGCCACTGCCCCTCTTGGGTTGCTTCCAACTCATCCTGAAAAGGGAACAAACACATGTTCAGTGTTTTCAGTGTATTCAGACAAATCATTCAACTTAAAAAAGAAAACATGATGTCATCATCACTACTTGCGATGCAATAGTCAAATAGAAGCACTGTCAATAAAAAGGTAAACATGTTGCATGTATTATTTGTGAAATGTGGCGTTGTTTGTAGTTTAGTGTGTTTCCGCGTTTTCACGGCAGGGATGGCGTCTGCTGAGACGCTGGTTCCGCGGCTGCTGTGCGTTTGGCGCTGCGGTGGCGGTACGTGTCGTGTTTGCGCTGACTGTGTGCCCCGCCGCGCGGCTTAAGTGAGGACCGACACGCGCCGGGCCGAGGTGGGATCTCGGTGCCGTGTGCTGTGGCTGCGGTACGTGTGGCAACTGAGGAGCCTGGTGGTTCAGCGGCTGCGGTGCGCGTCGCGCCGTTGTGCGGATATGGAGGGTGCGCCTGTGCGCTGCGCCACGCCGCGCGGCTTAAGTGAAGACCGACACGCGCCGGGCTGAGGTGGGATCCTGGCGGGGCCGGGCGCACCGCACTTCCTTGTATCTAAAGAAAAAAAGAAAAGAATGCATTTGAAATTGTAATGTAGCTTGAGCATGCACATGAGTTCATTTGTCAATGTGTGCCGTGATTTCATAGCGCTGTCCACGGTGATGAAATGAGCCTCGGTGTCGGCAGCGTCACGGGGCCACCTCATTTTATATTTCCAGATTGTGGCTATGTTTGCACTGAGTGTGTTTCTTTCATTTCAACAATGTAGCCATAATGGTCTCTGGTTTTATGAAGTTAATGTTGAGAATGTATCTTGTCTGCGGGGAATGAGTTACTTCAACTTTAACCATTTAGGAAACCAATTAAGTTTATTAACTCAAACAATTTAAGCATACAAAAGTATTTGATTTGAGTACAAGTAACTCAAGTATTTGTTGTTAAAGTAACTTGGGTAAAGTGCATTGTACTAATTCCATTCAGTTAATGAAAACTACTAAGTATGTGACACTTATGTGAAACGGATTTATCTGAACTGAAATGATCTTCTTTATACAAATGTTAATACTTAAGTTGAATTGACTCTTTTCTTTCTACTAAATCAAATTATTACATTCTACTTCTGACAACTTCAAATGGAGAGCGTAGATCAGTGTGTGAGCCATTACAACCTGATTGTGAGGACCAGAGACACATGGTGAGTTTCAAAGGGAACTCCTGCAGGAACCTGATCTTCATTCACTACTGCCACCAGGGCCACTGCCCCTCTTGGGTTGCTTCCAACTCATCCTGAAAAGGGAACAAACACATGTTCAGTGTTTTCAGTGTATTCAGACAAATCATTCAACTTAAAAAAGAAAACATGATGTCATCATCACTACTTGCGATGCAATAGTCAAATAGAAGCACTGTCAATAAAAAGGTAAACATGTTGCATGTATTATTTGTGAAATGTGGCGTTGTTTGTAGTTTAGTGTGTTTCCGCGTTTTCACGGCAGGGATGGCGTCTGCTGAGACGCTGGTTCCGCGGCTGCTGTGCGTTTGGCGCTGCGGCGGCGGTACGTGTCGTGTTTGCGCTGACTGTGTGCCCCGCCGCGCGGCTTAAGTGAGGACCGACACGCGCCGGGCCGAGGTGGGATCTCGGTGCCGTGTGCTGTGGCTGCGGTACGTGTGGCAACTGAGGAGCCTGGTGGTTCAGCGGCTGCGGTGCGCGTCGCGCCGTTGTGCGGATATGGAGGGTGCGCCTGTGCGCTGCGCCACGCCGCGCGGCTTAAGTGCAGACCGACACGCGCCGGGCCGAGGCGGGGCCGGGCGCACCGCACTTTTTTTATGAAGTTAATGTTGAGAATGTATCTTGAATGTATCTCGGTTTGCGCGGGCTCCGTGGCTGCTGTGCGCTCCGTGCGCTCCGCGGCTGCAGTTCCGGTGCCGTGCGCTGCAGCGGCGGTACCTGTCGTAACTGGGGAGCCTTGTGGTTCCGCGGCCGCGGTGCGTGTCCTCACTTAAACTGTGAGGACTGTACTGAGGCCAGTAAACTAACCTGATCTTCATTCACTACTGCCACCAGGGCCACTGCCCCTCTTGGGTTGCTTCCAACTCATCCTGAAAAGGGAACAAACACATGTTCAGTGTTTTCAGTGTATTCAGACAAATCATTCAACTTAAAAAAGAAAACATGATGTCATCATCACTACTTGCGATGCAATAGTCAAATAGAAGCACTGTCAATAAAAAGGTAAACATGTTGCATGTATTATTTGTGAAATGTGGCGTTGTTTGTAGTTTAGTGTGTTTCCGCGTTTTCACGGCAGGGATGGCGTCTGCTGAGACGCTGATTCCGCGGCTGCTGTGCGTTTGGCGCTGCGGTGGCGGTACGTGTCGTGTTTGCGCTGACTGTGTGCCCCGCCGCGCGGCTTAAGTGAGGACCGACACGCGCCGGGCCGAGGTGGGATCTCGGTGCCGTGTGCTGTGGCTGCGGTACGTGTCGCAACTGAGGAGCCTGGTGGTTCAGCGGCAGCGGTGCGCCGGAGTGTGGATATGGAGTGGCTCGGGAACAAACACATGTTCAGTGTTTTCAGTGTATTCAGACAAATCATTCAACTTAAAAAAGAAAACATGATGTCATCATCACTACTTGCGATGCAATAGTCAAATAGAAGCACTGTCAATAAAAAGGTAAACATGTTGCATGTATTATTTGTGAAATGTGGCGTTGTTTGTAGTTTAGTGTGTTTCCGCGTTTTCACGGCAGGGATGGCGTCTGCTGAGACGCTGGTTCCGCGGCTGCTTTGCGTTTGGCGCTGCGGCGGCGGTACGTGTCGTGTTTGCGCTGACTGTGTGCCCCGCCGCGCGGCTTAAGTGAGGACCGACACGCGCCGGGCCGAGGTGGGATCTCGGTGCCGTGTGCTGTGGCTGCGGTACGTGTGGCAACTGAGGAGCCTGGTGGTTCAGCGGCTGCGGTGCGCGTCGCGCCGTTGTGCGGATATGGAGGGTGCGCCTGTGCGCTGCGCCACGCCGCGCGGCTTAAGTGCAGACCGACACGCGCCGGGCCGAGGCGGGGCCGGGCGCACCGCACTTTTTTTATGAAGTTAATGTTGAGAATGTATCTTGAATGTATCTCGGTTTGCGCAGGCTCCGTGGCTGCTGTGCGCTCCGTGCGCTCCGCGGCTGCAGTTCCGGTGCCGTGCGCTGCAGCGGCGGTACCTGTCGTAACTGGGGAGCCTTGTGGTTCCGCAGCCGCGGTGCGTGTCCTCACTTAAACTGTGAGGACTGTACTGAGGCCAGTAAACTAACCTGATCTTCATTCACTACTGCCACCAGGGCCACTGCCCCTCTTGGGTTGCTTCCAACTCATCCTGAAAAGGGAACAAACACATGTTCAGTGTTTTCAGTGTATTCAGACAAATCATTCAACTTAAAAAAGAAAACATGATGTCATCATCACTACTTGCGATGCAATAGTCAAATAGAAGCACTGTCAATAAAAAGGTAAACATGTTGCATGTATTATTTGTGAAATGTGGCGTTGTTTGTAGTTTAGTGTGTTTCCGCGTTTTCACGGCAGGGATGGCGTCTGCTGAGACGCTGATTCCGCGGCTGCTGTGCGTTTGGCGCTGCGGTGGCGGTACGTGTCGTGTTTGCGCTGACTGTGTGCCCCGCCGCGCGGCTTAAGTGAGGACCGACACGCGCCGGGCCGAGGTGGGATCTCGGTGCCGTGTGCTGTGGCTGCGGTACGTGTCGCAACTGAGGAGCCTGGTGGTTCAGCGGCAGCGGTGCGCCGGAGTGTGGATATGGAGTGGCTCGGGAACAAACACATGTTCAGTGTTTTCAGTGTATTCAGACAAATCATTCAACTTAAAAAAGAAAACATGATGTCATCATCACTACTTGCGATGCAATAGTCAAATAGAAGCACTGTCAATAAAAAGGTAAACATGTTGCATGTATTATTTGTGAAATGTGGCGTTGTTTGTAGTTTAGTGTGTTTCCGCGTTTTCACGGCAGGGATGGCGTCTGCTGAGACGCTGGTTCCGCGGCTGCTGTGCGTTTGGCGCTGCGGCGGCGGTACGTGTCGTGTTTGCGCTGACTGTGTGCCCCGCCGCGCGGCTTAAGTGAGGACCGACACGCGCCGGGCCGAGGTGGGATCTCGGTGCCGTGTGCTGTGGCTGCGGTACGTGTGGCAACTGAGGAGCATGGTGGTTCAGCGGCTGCGGTGCGCGTCGCGCCGTTGTGCGGATATGGAGGGTGCGCCTGTGCGCTGCGCCACGCCGCGCGGCTTAAGTGAAGACCGACACGCGCCGGGCCGAGGCGGGGCCGGGCGCACCGCACTTTTTTTATGAAGTTAATGTTGAGAATGTATCTTGAATGTATCTCGGTTTGCGCGGGCTCCGTGGCTGCTGTGCGCTACGCAGCTGCAGTGCGCTCCGCGGCTGCGGTTCCGGTGCCGTGCGCTGCGGCGGCGGTACCTGTCGTAACTGGGGAGCCTGGTGGTTCCGCGGCCGCGGTGCGTGTCCTCACTTAAACTGTGAGGACTGTACTCATGAGTTTATTTGTCAATGTGTGCCGTGATTTCATAGCGCTGTCCACGGTGCTGAAATGAGCCTCGGTGTCGGCAGCGTCACAGGGTGACCTCATTTTATATTTCCAGATTGTGGCTATGTTTGCACTGAGTGTGTTTCTTTAATTTCAACAATGTAGCCATAATGGTCTCCAACAACGGTGAACAAAACAAACGCCACAGAAGCTGCAGTGCAAACTCCACCCACCTATAACTGCAGAGGAAAAACTACATGTCTACTATAAACTGCTTTCTATATTCCTTCCTGGTTGGATTTAAACACACATCTGCCAATTTATTAGGTACACATTTTCTGTTTATGAACACACTGATTGAAGGAGCCAATCACATGGCAGTAAGTCATTGCATTTAGGCAGGTAGACATGATCAGGACGCCCAAATCAAGTTCAAACAGACTATCAGCATTAGGAAGAAAGGTGATTCAAGGAGCTTTTAATGTGGCATGGTTACTGGTAGTATTTTTACAAACTGCTTGCACAACCACGGTGTGACAAACAGAAAATATCCAGTGATGCCATGTTGAGGTCAAAGATCAGCAGAAAGGCCATGCTAAGAAAGCAAAAGGAACTCAAATCAGCGCAACCAAAGTGTGCAGAACACCATCTGAAGGCACAACACATTGAACCTTGCCGAAAAATGACTGCCTCCGACGGGAACGCGCATCGGTTAAGAGGTAGTGAGCGTAGGTCTACTGGTAGATATAATACTGTATACAGGGTACACCCTATAAGTCGTTGTTTGAAGGAGCGATACTGACCAAATTCATTGTACATGCACCTGTTTTCCTCGACTGCTAATGCTGAAAAGATAGAGAATGTAAGCCCTAACAATCCAGAGTTACAGGGTGCAGTCACTTCTCGGCAGGCCCTGCCGAAATGTGACAGCACCCTGTAACTCTTTATTGCAAGAAGCAATATTGACCAAATTCACTGTACATGCACCTGGTTTCCTCTACTTTCCTCTCCTCTACTGATTCTTCCAATTAGCCACTCACAGTGTGACTCCTGGCTGCTGAGTTAGTTAGCACCAGTTAGTTACTAGAAACCCAAGCCTTTTTAGATGATTTATATTAATAAATACACCATTAAATAACGACTTAAGTGTCATTAATTATTTAAATTAATAAATAGCCTTTTCAATAATTACTTACATCACATTGGTTTTCTTAGGTTACAAAATACTGACCTGGGTTTTTTTCGTCATCACTTAGTAACAATAATAATAATAATAATAATAATAATATTCAGTGGAGCTCCACTTCAGGTTTTACTTGATACTCATTCCAAACTAAATGTTTATTTAAATATTAGTTTAAATGTCATATGATAAAAAAAAGTGTTAAAGTTTGAGTGTACACTTACAATTAAGTGTTAAGTGTGTTTGTTTCTGTTTGGTTGTGATGAGTTTCTGTTGTACTCACACCATCAAACCGAATCCAGTTCAGTCCGTCCATGAATACCAGTCCGGGTTTTGTAGCAGGTTTGCGTTGATGCTGCAAACAGAGAGTGAGACACAAACAGGTGACTGTGATCGTTTCATTAAAGACAAGAGATGAGAAGAAGACTGATGTCAGTGAATAAACAAGGAAACAAAGTAACGTCAAACTTACGTCTGTGATCTGTCCCTCTGGTGCGGCTGTCAACACAGGAGTTTAAATATTGGCACAATGGTCAGCCAATCAGGTGTGAAAGCTTGAAATGTTTGGGGCGGGGCTTATTATTGAAAACATGTGCGCTGTGACTGAGGAGCCTGGTGGTTCAGTGGCTGCGGTGCGCGTTGAGCCGGAGTGTGGATATGGAGTGTGCGCCTGTGTGCCGCGCCACGCCGCGCGGCTTAAGTGAAGACCGACACGCGCCGGGCTGAGGTGGGATCCTGGCGGGGCCGGGCGCACCGCACTTCCTTGTATCTAAAAAAAAGAAGAAAAGAATGCATTTGAAATTGTATTGTAGCTTGAGCATGCACATGAGTTCATTTGTCAATGTGTGCCGTGATTTCATAGCGCTGTCCACGGTGATGAAATGAGCCTCGGTGTCGGCAGGGTCACGGGGCCACCTCATTTTATATTTCCAGATTGTGGCTATGTTTGCACTGAGTGTGTTTCTTTCATTTCAACAATGTAGCCATAATGGTCTCTGGTTTTATGAAGTTAATGTTGAGAATGTATCTTGTCTGCGGGGAATGAGTTACTTCAACTTTAACCATTTAGGAAACCAATTAAGTTTATTAACTCAAACAATTTAAGCATACAAAAGTATTTGATTTGAGTACAAGTAACTCAAGTATTTGTTGTTAAAGTAACTTGGGTAAAGTGCATTGTACTAATTCCATTCAGTTAATGAAAACTACTAAGTATGTGACACTTATGTGAAACGGATTTATCTGAACTGAAATGATCTTCTTTATACAAATGTTAATACTTAAGTTGAATTGACTCTTTTCTTTCTACTAAATCAAATTATTACATTCTACTTCTGACAACTTCAAATGGAGAGCGTAGATCAGTGTGTGAGCCATTACAACCTGATTGTGAGGACCAGAGACACATGGTGAGTTTCAAAGGGAACTCCTGCAGGAACCTGATCTTCATTCACTACTGCCACCAGGGCCACTGCCCCTCTTGGGGCTGCTTCCAACTCATCCTGAAAAGGGAACAAACACATGTTCAGTGTTTTCAGTGTATTCAGACAAATCATTCAACTTAAAAAAGAAAACATGATGTCATCATCACTACTTGCGATGCAATAGTCAAATAGAAGCACTGTCAATAAAAAGGTAAACATGTTGCATGTATTAGTTGTGAAATGTGGCGTTACACTGTACTCACATCTTATACCAAACTGAGAATACAAGTGCGTGTCCTCACTTAAACTGTGAGGACTGTACTCACGCCAGTAAACCGAATCCAGTCTGGGGTTTGTAGCAGGTTTGTAGGTTTGTGCGCCACGCCGCGCGACTTAAGTGAAGACCGCCACGCGCCAGGCCGAGGTGGGATCTCGGCAGGGCTGGGCGCTGTGGCTGCGGTACGTGTCGCAACTGAGGAGCCTGGTGGTTCAGCGGCTGCAGTGCGCGTCGCGCCGGAGTGTGGATATGGAGGGTGCGCCGCGGCTTAAGTGAAGACCGACACGCGCCGGGCCGCACCGCACTTCCTTGTATCTTAAAAAAAAGAAAAGAATGCATTTGAAATTGTATTGTAGCTTGAGCATGCGCATGATTTTATTTGTCAATGTGTGCCGTGATTTCATAGCGCTGTCCACGGTGCTGAAATGAGCCTCGCTGTCATATTAAAACTCTTTTCCAGATGAGGCATTGCTACAACGATGACTTTGACAGTGTGTGGGTGTCACCATCCTCTTTCACTCACTTGAGCTTCACTAAAGAGTGCAGGTCGTCTCTCTTTTAGTTCGGCAAGGAGGAGCTGAATTCACAGTTTCTTCATGCCCGAGTGCTGCATATGTTGATGGAGACCTGTGACATAAAACACAAAGAGCTACTGATGGTGCTACGTCTGTTTTTCACTAGACTACTCATAGATATCAGTACATCAACTGACAGTTAATGTATTATTTATTTGAACTTACAATTGTACATTTATATTCAAATACATACACAAATATGAAAGAACTGTACACTATAGTGGCGGTGATTGACTGAACATCATATGTTGGGTGCACATTTAAACACAGGATCCAGGCAGCTTTCCAAGTTGCAATATTTTATTTCCAAGTAAACGGTAGTCGGTGATGAGGGGTAATGGTGGATGATTCTGTCTATATGAAAATGATAAAGGAAATATTACAATCTAGAAAGTATCAAATATACAATAAGAAATGAGGTTGTCTTAGACTAACATCAATAATACATCCACTCTTACTTTCCTCTCTTTAGCAAAGGATTAAACTCAGGAATCTAGTATAATGACACACAAGCAATAAGTAAGTCTTCATACAAGATGTAGTATCAACCAAATGAATCATTAAATGAGTGAACGTCCATAAAACTCACAGCCAGTGTCCCTTTGTTCTCGTGGATTGTTTGGAGGGAAAATAGGGGGGTCAAAGGGCGGAAGGGGCGGGTTATATAGGATTAGGGGTGTGGTCCAGGTAGGTGTGCCAGTGATGAGGCAGGTGAGGAGGAGACTTGGGATTTTAACAAATACATATACAATGGCCGTGCCACTTTAATATAAACCTAAAATTCGAAGGTAAAATCAATTATTAGTAATAATATACAAAGTGTTTACATTAAAAACAAAGTAACACGTCAACCACAAATCTATGGATCACACCAAGCATCTGAGAGACGTCTGAGCCAGCGGATCATTTCATCAGGACAGGCCGAGGTAACGCTGCTCTGCCCTGGGCACTGTGAGCACCGAGCGTCCGCAGAGGTCGGAGCTGATCACCTCCGACAACGTACCGCGCTGAAATCAGTTCCAGGTTGGATATTCAACAGACATTCGCTCCAGATCCAACGGCACCCTCCTCCTTCTCCACCCCGAGATAGGTGCACGATCACGGCTTGTACAAAGTCCGACCCATCGCTCTCAACAACCGTGGTCTCATTTAGGGACCATCAACGAATTACCGTTAAAAATGGATTAAAAAAAATTATGGGAGGTACTAAAATGGAATAAAAAGAGGTGTGTCCTGACTAGGCAGTCTAGTTCTATGTTGCTGCACTGTTTTGGAATCTTTAGGGTCACATGGCCTGGACGCGATTGAGATAAAATGCTAATATTTGCATTAAAGAAATGATTGAAAGTAAATCAAGTATTTAAATGGAATATAAAGAGGTGTGTCCTGACTAGGCAGTCTAGTACTATGTTTGTACACTCATTTGGAGTCTTTGGGTCACATTGCCTGGAAGCTATTGAGCTAAAATGCTAATATTTACATTATTAAAATTATAAAAAAAATAAATGAGGTAATTAAATATTAGTTTAATGTCATATGATCAAAATTAAAGTGTTAACGTTCGACTCTACACTTAGATTCAAGTGTTAAGTGTGTTTGCGGTTTGTTTCTGTCTGGTTGTGATGACTTTCTGTTGTACTCACGCCAGTAAACCGAATCCAGTCTGGGGTTTGTAGCAGGTTTGTACTGTAGCAGGTTTGCATTGGTGCTGCAAACAGAGAGTGAGACACAAACATGGGGCTGTGATGGTTTCATTAAAGACAAGAGATGAGAAGAAGACTGGAGTCAGTGAGAAAACAAGGAAACAAAGTAACGTCAAACTTACGTCTGTGATCTGTCAGCATCTCCTCTCCCTCTGGTGCGGCTGTCAACACAGGAGTTTAAATATTGGCACAATGGTCAGCCAATCAGGTGTGAAAGCTTGAAATGTTTGGGGCGGGGCTTATTATTGAAAACATGTGCGCTGTGACTGAGGAGCCTGGTGGTTCAGTGGCTGCGGTGCGCGTTGAGCCGGAGTGTGGATATGGAGTGTGCGCCTGTGTGCCGCGCCACGCCGCGCGGCTTAAGTGAAGACCGACACGCGCCGGGCTGAGGTGGGATCCTGGCGGGGCCGGGCGCACCGCACTTCCTTGTATCTAAAGAAAAAAAGAAAAGAATGCATTTGAAATTGTATTGTAGCTTGAGCATGCACATGAGTTCATTTGTCAATGTGTGCCGTGATTTCATAGCGCTGTCCACGGTGATGAAATGAGCCTCGGTGTCGGCAGGGTCACGGGGCCACCTCATTTTATATTTCCAGATTGTGGCTATGTTTGCACTGAGTGTGTTTCTTTCATTTCAACAATGTAGCCATAATGGTCTCTGGTTTTATGAAGTTAATGTTGAGAATGTATCTTGTCTGCGGGGAATGAGTTACTTCAACTTTAACCATTTAGGAAACCAATTAAGTTTATTAAGTCAAACAATTTAAGCATACAAAAGTATTTGATTTGAGTACAAGTAACTCAAGTATTTGTTGTTAAAGTAACTTGGGTAAAGTGCATTGTACTAATTCCATTCAGTTAATGAAAACTACTAAGTATGTGACACTTATGTGAAACGGATTTATCTGAACTGAAATGATCTTCTTTATACAAATGTTAATACTTAAGTTGAATTGACTCTTTTCTTTCTACTAAATCAAATTATTACATTCTACTTCTGACAACTTCAAATGGAGAGCGTAGATCAGTGTGTGAGCCATTACAACCTGATTGTGAGGACCAGAGACACATGGTGAGTTTCAAAGGGAACTCCTGCAGGAACCTGATCTTCATTCACTACTGCCACCAGGGCCACTGCCCCTCTTGGGGCTGCTTCCAACTCATCCTGAAAAGGGAACAAACACATGTTCAGTGTTTTCAGTGTATTCAGACAAATCATTCAACTTAAAAAAGAAAACATGATGTCATCATCACTACTTGCGATGCAATAGTCAAATAGAAGCACTGTCAATAAAAAGGTAAACATGTTGCATGTATTAGTTGTGAAATGTGGCGTTACACTGTACTCACATCTTATACCAAACTGAGAATACAAGTGCGTGTCCTCACTTAAACTGTGAGGACTGTACTCACACCAGTAAACCGAATCCAGTCTGGGGTTTGTAGCAGGTTTGTAGCAGGTTTGTAGGTTTGTGCGCCACGCCGCGCGACTTAAGTGAAGACCGACACGCGCCAGGCCGAGGTGGGATCTCGGCAGGGCTGGGCGCTGTGGCTGCGGTACGTGTCGCAACTGAGGAGCCTGGTGGTTCAGCGGCTGCAGTGCGCGTCGCGCCGGAGTGTGGATATGGAGGGTGCGCCGCGGCTTAAGTGAAGACCGACACGCGCCGGGCCGCACCGCACTTCCTTGTATCTTAATAAAAAGAAAAGAATGCATTTGAAATTGTATTGTAGCTTGAGCATGCGCATGATTTTATTTGTCAATGTGTGCCGTGATTTCATAGCGCTGTCCACGGTGCTGAAATGAGCCTCGCTGTCATATTAAAACTCTTTTCCAGATGAGGCATTGCTACAACGATGACTTTGACAGTGTGTGGGTGTCACCATCCTCTTTCACTCACTTGAGCTTCACTAAAGAGTGCAGGTCGTCTCTCTTTTAGTTCGGCAAGGAGGAGCTGAATTCACAGTTTCTTCATGCCCGAGTGCTGCATATGTTGATGGAGACCTGTGACATAAAACACAAAGAGCTACTGATGGTGCTACGTCTGTTTTTCACTAGACTACTCATAGATATCAGTACATCAACTGACAGTTAATGTATTATTTATTTGAACTTACAATTGTACATTTATATTCAAATACATACACAAATATGAAAGAACTGTACACTATAGTGGCGGTGATTGACTGAACATCATATGTTGGGTGCACATTTAAACACAGGATCCAGGCAGCTTTCCAAGTTGCAATATTTTATTTCCAAGTAAACGGTAGTCGGTGATGAGGGGTAATGGTGGATGATTCTGTCTATATGAAAATGATAAAGGAAATATTACAATCTAGAAAGTATCAAATATACAATAAGAAATGAGGTTGTCTTAGACTAACATCAATAATACATCCACTCTTACTTTCCTCTCTTTAGCAAAGGATTAAACTCAGGAATCTAGTATAATGACACACAAGCAATAAGTAAGTCTTCATACAAGATGTAGTATCAACCAAATGAATCATTAAATGAGTGAACGTCCATAAAACTCACAGCCAGTGTCCCTTTGTTCTCGTGGATTGTTTGGAGGGAAAATAGGGGGGTCAAAGGGCGGAAGGGGCGGGTTATATAGGATTAGGGGTGTGGTCCAGGTAGGTGTGCCAGTGATGAGGCAGGTGAGGAGGAGACTTGGGATTTTAACAAATACATATACAATGGCCGTGCCACTTTAATATAAACCTAAAATTCGAAGGTAAAATCAATTATTAGTAATAATATACAAAGTGTTTACATTAAAAACAAAGTAACACGTCAACCACAAATCTATGGATCACACCAAGCATCTGAGAGACGTCTGAGCCAGCGGATCATTTCATCAGGACAGGCCGAGGTAACGCTGCTCTGCCCTGGGCACTGTGAGCACCGAGCGTCCGCAGAGGTCGGAGCTGATCACCTCCGACAACGTACCGCGCTGAAATCAGTTCCAGGTTGGATATTCAACAGACATTCGCTCCAGATCCAACGGCACCCTCCTCCTTCTCCACCCCGAGATAGGTGCACGATCACGGCTTGTACAAAGTCCGACCCATCGCTCTCAACAACCGTGGTCTCATTTAGGGACCATCAACGAATTACCGTTAAAAATGGATTAAAAAAAATTATGGGAGGTACTAAAATGGAATAAAAAGAGGTGTGTCCTGACTAGGCAGTCTAGTTCTATGTTGCTGCACTGTTTTGGAATCTTTAGGGTCACATGGCCTGGACGCGATTGAGATAAAATGCTAATATTTGCATTAAAGAAATGATTGAAAGTAAATCAAGTATTTAAATGGAATATAAAGAGGTGTGTCCTGACTAGGCAGTCTAGTACTATGTTTGTACACTCATTTGGAGTCTTTGGGTCACATTGCCTGGAAGCTATTGAGCTAAAATGCTAATATTTACATTATTAAAATTATAAAAAAAATAAATGAGGTAATTAAATATTAGTTTAATGTCATATGATCAAAATTAAAGTGTTAACGTTCGACTCTACACTTAGATTCAAGTGTTAAGTGTGTTTGCGGTTTGTTTCTGTCTGGTTGTGATGACTTTCTGTTGTACTCACGCCAGTAAACCGAATCCAGTCTGGGGTTTGTAGCAGGTTTGTACTGTAGCAGGTTTGCATTGGTGCTGCAAACAGAGAGTGAGACACAAACATGGGGCTGTGATGGTTTCATTAAAGACAAGAGATGAGAAGAAGACTGGAGTCAGTGAGAAAACAAGGAAACAAAGTAACGTCAAACTTACGTCTGTGATCTGTCAGCATCTCCTCTCCCTCTGGTGCGGCTGTCAACACAGGAGTTTAAATATTGGCACAATGGTCAGCCAATCAGGTGTGAAAGCTTGAAATGTTTGGGGCGGGGCTTATTATTGAAAACATGTGCGCTGTGACTGAGGAGCCTGGTGGTTCAGTGGCTGCGGTGCGCGTTGAGCCGGAGTGTGGATATGGAGTGTGCGCCTGTGTGCCGCGCCACGCCGCGCGGCTTAAGTGAAGACCGACACGCGCCGGGCTGAGGTGGGATCCTGGCGGGGCCGGGCGCACCGCACTTCCTTGTATCTAAAGAAAAAAAGAAAAGAATGCATTTGAAATTGTATTGTAGCTTGAGCATGCACATGAGTTCATTTGTCAATGTGTGCCGTGATTTCATAGCGCTGTCCACGGTGATGAAATGAGCCTCGGTGTCGGCAGCGTCACGGGGCCACCTCATTTTATATTTCCAGATTGTGGCTATGTTTGCACTGAGTGTGTTTCTTTCATTTCAACAATGTAGCCATAATGGTCTCTGGTTTTATGAAGTTAATGTTGAGAATGTATCTTGTCTGCGGGGAATGAGTTACTTCAACTTTAACCATTTAGGAAACCAATTAAGTTTATTAACTCAAACAATTTAAGCATACAAAAGTATTTGATTTGAGTACAAGTAACTCAAGTATTTGTTGTTAAAGTAACTTGGGTAAAGTGCATTGTACTAATTCCATTCAGTTAATGAAAACTACTAAGTATGTGACACTTATGTGAAACGGATTTATCTGAACTGAAATGATCTTCTTTATACAAATGTTAATACTTAAGGCGAATTGACTCTTTTCTTTCTACTAAATCAAATTATTACATTCTACTTCTGACAACTTCAAATGGAGAGCGTAGATCAGTGTGTGAGCCATTACAACCTGATTGTGAGGACCAGAGACACATGGTGAGTTTCAAAGGGAACTCCTGCAGGAACCTGATCTTCATTCACTACTGCCACCAGGGCCACTGCCCCTCTTGGGTTGCTTCCAACTCATCCTGAAAAGGGAACAAACACATGTTCAGTGTTTTCAGTGTATTCAGACAAATCATTCAACTTAAAAAAGAAAACATGATGTCATCATCACTACTTGCGATGCAATAGTCAAATAGAAGCACTGTCAATAAAAAGGTAAACATGTTGCATGTATTATTTGTGAAATGTGGCGTTGTTTGTAGTTTAGTGTGTTTCCGCGTTTTCACGGCAGGGATGGCGTCTGCTGAGACGCTGATTCCGCGGCTGCTGTGCGTTTGGCGCTGCGGTGGCGGTACGTGTCGTGTTTGCGCTGACTGTGTGCCCCGCCGCGCGGCTTAAGTGAGGACCGACACGCGCCGGGCCGAGGTGGGATCTCGGTGCCGTGTGCTGTGGCTGCGGTACGTGTCGCAACTGAGGAGCCTGGTGGTTCAGCGGCAGCGGTGCGCCGGAGTGTGGATATGGAGTGGCTCGGGAACAAACACATGTTCAGTGTTTTCAGTGTATTCAGACAAATCATTCAACTTAAAAAAGAAAACATGATGTCATCATCACTACTTGCGATGCAATAGTCAAATAGAAGCACTGTCAATAAAAAGGTAAACATGTTGCATGTATTATTTGTGAAATGTGGCGTTGTTTGTAGTTTAGTGTGTTTCCGCGTTTTCACGGCAGGGATGGCGTCTGCTGAGACGCTGGTTCCGCGGCTGCTGTGCGTTTGGCGCTGCGGCGGCGGTACGTGTCGTGATTGCGCTGACTGTGTGCCCCGCCGCGCGGCTTAAGTGAGGACCGACACGCGCCGGGCCGAGGTGGGATCTCGGTGCCGTGTGCTGTGGCTGCGGTACGTGTGGCAACTGAGGAGCCTGGTGGTTCAGCGGCTGCGGTGCGCGTCGCGCCGTTGTGCGGATATGGAGGGTGCGCCTGTGCGCTGCGCCACGCCGCGCGGCTTAAGTGAAGACCGACACGCGCCGGGCCGAGGCGGGGCCGGGCGCACCGCACTTTTTTTATGAAGTTAATGTTGAGAATGTATCTTGAATGTATCTCGGTTTGCGCGGGCTCCGTGGCTGCTGTGCGCTCCGTGCGCTCCGCGGCTGCGGTTCCGGTGCCGTGCGCTGCGGCGGCGGTACCTGTCATAACTGGGGAGCCTGGTAGTTCCGCGGCCGCGGTGCGTGTCCTCACTTAAACTGTGAGGACTGTACTCATGAGTTTATTTGTCAATGTGTGCCGTGATTTCATAGCGCTGTCCACGGTGCTGAAATGAGCCTCGGTGTCGGCAGCGTCACAGGGTGACCTCATTTTATATTTCCAGATTGTGGCTATGTTTGCACTGAGTGTGTTTCTTTAATTTCAACAATGTAGCCATAATGGTCTCCAACAACGGTGAACAAAACAAACGCCACAGAAGCTGCAGTGCAAACTCCACCCACCTATAGCTGCAGAGGAAAAACTACATGTCTACTATAAACTGCTTTCTATATTCCTTCCTGGTTGGATTTAAACACACATCTGCCAATTTATTAGGTACACATTTTCTGTTTATGAACACACTGATTGAAGGAGCCAATCACATGGCAGTAAGTCATTGCATTTAGGCAGGTAGACATGATCAGGACGCCCAAATCAAGTTCAAACAGACTATCAGCATTAGGAAGAAAGGTGATTCAAGGAGCTTTTAATGTGGCATGGTTACTGGTAGTATTTTTACAAACTGCTTGCACAACCACGGTGTGACAAACAGAAAATATCCAGTGATGCCATGTTGAGGTCAAAGATCAGCAGAAAGGCCATGCTAAGAAAGCAAAAGGAACTCAAATCAGCGCAACCAAAGTGTGCAGAACACCATCTGAAGGCACAACACATTGAACCTTGCCGAAAAATGACTGCCTCCGACGGGAACGCGCATCGGTTAAGAGGTAGTGAGCGTAGGTCTACTGGTAGATATAATACTGTATACAGGGTACACCCTATAAGTCGTTGTTTGAAGGAGCGATACTGACCAAATTCATTGTACATGCACCTGTTTTCCTCGACTGCTAATGCTGAAAAGATAGAGAATGTAAGCCCTAACAATCCAGAGTTACAGGGTGCAGTCACTTCTCGGCAGGCCCTGCCGAAATGTGACAGCACCCTGTAACTCTTTATTGCAAGAAGCAATATTGACCAAATTCACTGTACATGCACCTGGTTTCCTCTACTTTCCTCTCCTCTACTGATTCTTCCAATTAGCCACTCACAGTGTGACTCCTGGCTGCTGAGTTAGTTAGCACCAGTTAGTTACTAGAAACCCAAGCCTTTTTAGATGATTTATATTAATAAATACACCATTAAATAATGACTTCAGTGTCATTAATTATTTAAATTAATAAATAGCCTTTTCAATAATTACTTACATCACATTGGTTTTCTTAGGTTACAAAATACTAACCTGGGTTTTTTTCGTCATCACTTAGTAACAATAATAATAATAATAATAATAATAATAAGAATAATATTCAGTGGAGCTCCACTTCAGGTTTTACTTGATACTCATTCCAAACTAAATGTTTATTTAAATATTAGTTTAAATGTCATATGATAAAAAAAAAGTGTTAAAGTTTGAGTGTACACTTACAATTAAGTGTTAAGTGTGTTTGTTTCTGTTTGGTTGTGATGAGTTTCTGTTGTACTCACACCAGCAAACCAAATCCAGTTCAGTCCGTCCATGAATACCAGTCCGGGTTTTGTAGCAGGTTTGCGTTGATGCTGCAAACAGAGAGTGAGACACAAACAGGTGACTGTGATCGTTTCATTAAAGACAAGAGATGAGAAGAAGACTGATGTCAGTGAAGAAACAAGGAAACAAAGTAACGTCAAACTTACATCTGTGATCTGTCCCTCTGGTGCGGCTGTCAACACAGGAGTTTAAATATTGGCACAATGGTCAGCCAATCAGGTGTGAAAGCTTGAAATGTTTGGGGCGGGGCTTATTATTGAAAACATGTGCGCTGTGACTGAGGAGCCTGGTGGTTCAGTGGCTGCGGTGCGCGTTGAGCCGGAGTGTGGATATGGAGTGTGCGCCTGTGTGCCGTGCCACGCCGCGCAGCTTAAGTGAAGACCGACACGCGCCGGGCTGAGGTGGGATCCTGGCGGGGCCGGGCGCACCGCACTTCCTTGTATCTAAAGAAAAAAAGAAAAGAATGCATTTGAAATTGTATTGTAGCTTGAGCATGCACATGAGTTCATTTGTCAATGTGTGCCGTGATTTCATAGCGCTGTCCACGGTGATGAAATGAGCCTCGGTGTCGGCAGGGTCACGGGGCCACCTCATTTTATATTTCCAGATTGTGGCTATGTTTGCACTGAGTGTGTTTCTTTCATTTCAACAATGTAGCCATAATGGTCTCTGGTTTTATGAAGTTAATGTTGAGAATGTATCTTGTCTGCGGGGTATGAGTTACTTCAACTTTAACCATTTAGGAAACCAATTAAGTTTATTAACTCAAACAATTTAAGCATACAAAAGTATTTGATTTGAGTACAAGTAACTCAAGTATTTGTTGTTAAAGTAACTTGGGTAAATTGCATTGTACTAATTCCATTCAGTTAATGAAAACTACTAAGTATGTGACACTTATGTGAAACGGATTTATCTGAACTGAAATGATCTTCTTTATACAAATGTTAATACTTAAGTTGAATTGACTCTTTTCTTTCTACTAAATCAAATTATTACATTCTACTTCTGACAACTTCAAATGGAGAGCGTAGATCAGTGTGTGAGCCATTACAACCTGATTGTGAGGACCAGAGACACATGGTGAGTTTCAAAGGGAACTCCTGCAGGAACCTGATCTTCATTCACTACTGCCACCAGGGCCACTGCCCCTCTTGGGTTGCTTCCAACTCATCCTGAAAAGGGAACAAACACATGTGCAGTGTTTTCAGTGTATTCAGACAAATCATTCAACTTAAAAAAGAAAACATGATATCATCATCACTACTTGTGATGCAATAGTCAAATAGAAGCACTGTCAATAAAAAGGTAAACATGTTGCATGTATTATTTGTGAAATGTGGCGTTGTTTGTAGTTTAGTGTGTTTCCGCGTTTTCACGGCAGGGATGGCGTCTGCTGAGACGCTGGTTCCGCGGCTGCTGTGCGTTTGGCGCTGCGGCGGCGGTGCGTGTCCTCACTTAAACTGTGAGGACTGTACTCATGAGTTTATTTGTCAATGTGTGCCGTGATTTCATAGCGCTGTCCACGGTGCTGAAATGAGCCTCGGTGTCGGCAGCGTCACAGGGTGACCTCATTTTATATTTCCAGATTGTGGCTATGTTTGCACTGAGTGTGTTTCTTTAATTTCAACAATGTAGCCATAATGGTCTCCAACAACGGTGAACAAAACAAACGCCACAGAAGCTGCATTGCAAACTCCACCCACCTATAGCTGCAGAGGAAAAACTACATGTCTACTAAAAACTGCTTTCTATATTCCTTCCTGGTTGGATTTAAACACACATCTGCCTATTTATTAGGTACACATTTTCTGTTTATGAACACACTGATTGAAGGAGCCAATCACATGGCAGTAAGTCATTGCATTTAGGCAGGTAGACATGATCAGGACGCCCAAATCAAGTTCAAACAGACTATCAGCATTAGGAAGAAAGGTGATTCGAGGAGCTTTTAATGTGGCATGGTTACTGGTAGTATTTTTACAAACTGCTTGCACAACCACGGTGTGACAAACAGAAAATATCCAGTGATGCCATGTTGAGGTCAAAGATCAGCAGAAAGGCCATGCTAAGAAAGCAAAAGGAACTCAAATCAGCGCAACCAAAGTGTGCAGAACACCATCTGAAGGCACAACACATTGAACCTTGCCGAAAAATGACTGCCTCCGACGGGAACGCGCATCGGTTAAGAGGTAGTGAGCGTAGGTCTACTGGTAGATATAATACTGTATACAGGGTAAACCCTATAAGTCGTTGTTTGAAGGAGCGATACTGACCAAATTCATTGTACATGCACCTGTTTTCCTCGACTGCTAATGTTGAAAAGATAGAGAATGTAAGCCCTAACAATCCAGAGTTACAGGGTGCAGTCACTTCTCGGCAGGCCCTGCCGAGAAGTGACTGCACCCTGTAACTCTTTATTGCAAGAAGCAATATTGACCAAATTCACTGTACATGCACCTGGTTTCCTCTACTTTCCTCTCCTCTACTGATTCTTCCAATTAGCCACTCACAGTGTGACTCCTGGCTGCTGAGTTAGTTAGCACCAGTTAGTTACTAGAAACCCAAGCCTTTTTAGATGATTTATATTAATAAATACACCATTAAATAATGACTTAAGTGTCATTAATTATTTAAATTAATAAATAGCCTTTTCAATAATTACTTACATCACATTGGTTTTCTTAGGTTACAAAATACTGACCTGGGTTTTTTTCGTCATCACTTAGTAACAACAAGAATAATAATAATAATAATAATAATAAGAATAATATTCAGTGGAGCTCCACTTCAGGTTTTACTTGATACTCATTCCAAACTAAATGTTTATTCAAATATTAGTTTAAATGTCATATGATTAAAAAAAAGTGTTAAAGTTTGAGTGTACACTTACAATTAAGTGTTAAGTGTGTTTGTTTCTGTTTGGTTGTGATGAGTTTCTGTTGTACTCACACCAGCAAACCGAATCCAGTTCAGTCCGTCCATGAATACCAGTCCGGGTTTTGTAGCAGGTTTGCGTTGATGCTGCAAACAGAGTGAGACACAAACAGGTGACTGTGATCGTTTCATTAAAGACAAGAGATGAGAAGAAGACTGATGTCAGTGAAGAAACAAGGAAACAAAGTAACGTCAAACTTACATCTGTGATCTGTCCCTCTGGTGCGGCTGTCAACACAGGAGTTTAAATATTGGCACAATGGTCAGCCAATCAGGTGTGAAAGCTTGAAATGTTTGGGGCGGGGCTTATTATTGAAAACATGTGCGCTGTGACTGAGGAGCATGGTGGTTCAGTGGCTGCGGTGCGCGTTGAGCCGGAGTGTGGATATGGAGTGTGCGCCTGTGTGCCACGCCGCGCGGCTTAAGTGAAGACCGACACGCGCCGGGCTGAGGTGGGATCCTGGCGGGGCCGGGCGCACCGCACTTCCTTGTATCTAAAAAAAAAGAGAAAAGAATGCATTTGAAATTGTATTGTAGCTTGAGCATGCACATGAGTTCATTTGTCAATGTGTGCCGTGATTTCATAGCGCTGTCCACGGTGCTGAAATGAGCCTCGCTGTCATATTAAAACTCTTCTCCAGATGAGGCATTGCTACAACGATGACTTTGACAGTGTGTGGGTGTCACCATCCTCTTTCACTCACTTGAGCTTCACTAAAGAGTGCAGGTCGTCTCTCTTTTAGTTCGGCAAGGAGGAGCTGAATTCACAGTTTCTTCATGCCCGAGTGCTGCATATGTTGATGGAGACCTGTGACATAAAACACAAAGAGCTACTGATGGTGCTACGTCTGTTTTTCACTAGACTACTCATAGATATCAGTACATCAACTGACAGTTAATGTATTATTTATTTGAACTTACAATTGTACATTTATATTCAAATACATACACAAATATGAAAGAACTGTACACTATAGTGGCGGTGATTGACTGAACATCATATGTTGGGTGCACATTTAAACACAGGATCCAGGGAGCTTTCCAAGTTGCAATATTTTATTTCCAAGTAAACGGTAGTCGGTGATGAGGGGTAATGGTGGATGATTCTGTCTATATGAAAATGATAAAGGAAATATTACAATCTAGAAAGTATCAAATATACAATAAGAAATGAGGTTGTCTTAGACTAACATCAATAATACATCCACTCTTACTTTCCTCTCTTTAGCAAAGGATTAAACTCAGGAATCTAGTATAATGACACACAAGCAATAAGTAAGTCTTCATACAAGATGTAGTATCAACCAAATGAATCATTAAATGAGTGAACGTCCATAAAACTCACAGCCAGTGTCCCTTTGTTCTCGTGGATTGTTTGGAGGGAAAATAGGGGGGTCAAAGGGCGGAAGGGGCGGGTTATATAGGATTAGGGGTGTGGTCCAGGTAGGTGGGCCAGTGATGAGGCAGGTGAGGAGGAGACTTGGGATTTTAACAAATACATATACAATGGCCGTGCCACTTTAATATAAACCTAAAATTCGAAGGTAAAATCAATTATTAGTAATAATATACAAAGTGTTTACATTAAAAACAAAGTAACATGTCAACCACAAATCTATGGATCACAGCAAGCATCTGAGAGACGTCTGAGCCAGAGGATCATTTCATCAGGACAGGCCGAGGTAACGCTGCTCTGCCCTGGGCACTGTGAGCACCGAGTGTCCGCAGAGGCGGAGCTGATCACCTCCGACAACGTACCGCGCTGAAATCAGTTCCAGGTTGGATATTCAACAGACATTCGCTCCAGATCCAGCGGCACCCTCCTCCTTCTCCACCCCGAGATAGGTGCACGATCACGGCTTGTACAAAGTCCGACCCATCGCTCTCAACAACCGTGGTCTCATTTAGGGACCATCAACGAATTACCGTTAAAAATGGATTAAAAAAAATTATGGGAGGTACTAAAATGGAATAAAAAGAGGTGTGTCCTGACTAGGCAGTCTAGTTCTATGTTGCTGCACTGTTTTGGAATCTTTAGGGTCACATGGCCTGGACGCGATTGAGATAAAATGCTAATATTTGCATTAAAGAAATGATTGAAAGTAAATCAAGTATTTAAATGGAATATAAAGAGGTGTGTCCTGACTAGGCAGTCTAGTACTATGTTTGTACACTCACTTGGAGTCTTTGGGTCACATTGCCTGGAAGCTATTGAGCTAAAATGCTAATATTTACATTATTAAAATTATAGAAAAAATAAATGAGGTAATTAAATATTAGTTTAATGTCATATGATCAAAATTAAAGTGTTAACGTTCGATTCTACACTTAGATTCAAGTGTTAAGTGTGTTTGCGGTTTGTTTCTGTCTGGTTGTGATGACTTTCTGTTGTACTCACGCCAGTAAACCGAATCCAGTCTGGGGTTTGTAGCAGGTTTGTACTGTAGCAGATTTGCATTGGTGCTGCAAACAGAGAGTGAGACACAAACATGGGACTGTGATGGTTTCATTAAAGACAAGAGATGAGATGAAGAATGGAGTCAGTGAGAAAACAAGGAAACAAAGTAACGTCAAACTTACGTCTGTGATCTGTCAGCATCTCCTCTCCCTCTGGTGCGGCTGTCAACACAGGAGTTTAAATATTGGCACAATGGTCAGCCAATCAGGTGTGAAAGCTTGAAATGTTTGGGGCGGGGCTTATTATTGAAAACATGTGCGCTGTGACTGAGGAGCCTGGTGGTTCAGTGGCTGCGGTGCGCGTTGAGCCGGAGTGTGGATATGGAGTGTGCGCCTGTGTGCCGCGCCACGCCGCGCGGCTTAAGTGAAGACCGACCCGCGCCGGGCTGAGGTGGGATCCTGGCGGGGCCGGGCGCACCGCACTTCCTTGTATCTAAAGAAAAAAAGAAAAGAATGCATTTGAAATTGTATTGTAGCTTGAGCATGCACATGAGTTCATTTGTCAATGTGTGCCGTGATTTCATAGCGCTGTCCACGGTGATGAAATGAGCCTCGGTGTCGGCAGCGTCACGGGGCCACCTCATTTTATATTTCCAGATTGTGGCTATGTTTGCACTGAGTGTGTTTCTTTAATTTCAACAATGTAGCCATAATGGTCTCTGGTTTTATGAAGTTAATGTTGAGAATGTATCTTGTCTGCGGGGAATGAGTTACTTCAACTTTAACCATTTAGGAAACCAATTAAGTTTATTAACTCAAACAATTTAAGCATACAAAAGTATTTGATTTGAGTACAAGTAACTCAAGTATTTGTTGTTAAAGTAACTTGGGTAAAGTGCATTGTACTAATTCCATTCAGTTAATGAAAACTACTAAGTATGTGACACTTATGTGAAACGGATTTATCTGAACTGAAATGATCTTCTTTATACAAATGTTAATACTTAAGTTGAATTGACTCTTTTCTTTCTACTAAATCAAATTATTACATTCTACTTCTGACAACTTCAAATGGAGAGCGTAGATCAGTGTGTGAGCCATTACAACCTGATTGTGAGGACCAGAGACACATGGTGAGTTTCAAAGGGAACTCCTGCAGGAACCTGATCTTCATTCACTACTGCCACCAGGGCCACTGCCCCTCTTGGGTTGCTTCCAACTCATCCTGAAAAGGGAACAAACACATGTTCAGTGTTTTCAGTGTATTCAGACAAATCATTCAACTTAAAAAAGAAAACATGATGTCATCATCACTACTTGCGATGCAATAGTCAAATAGAAGCACTGTCAATAAAAAGGTAAACATGTTGCATGTATTATTTGTGAAATGTGGCGTTGTTTGTAGTTTAGTGTGTTTCCGCGTTTTCATGGCAGGGATGGCGTCTGCTGAGACGCTGGTTCCGCGGCTGCTGTGCGTTTGGCGCTGCGGCGGCGGTACGTGTCGTGTTTGCGCTGACTGTGTGCCCCGCCGCGCGGCTTAAGTGAGGACCGACACGCGCCGGGCCGAGGTGGGATCTCGGTGCCGTGTGCTGTGGCTGCGGTACGTGTGGCAACTGAGGAGCCTGGTGGTTCAGCGGCTGCGGTGCGCGTCGCGCCGTTGTGCGGATATGGATTGTGCGCCTGTGCGCTGCGCCACGCCGCGCGGCTTAAGTGAAGACCGACACGCGCCGGGCCGAGGCGGGGCCGGGCGCACCGCACTTTTTTTATGAAGTTAATGTTGAGAATGTATCTTGAATGTATCTCGGTTTGCGCGGGCTCCGTGGCTGCTGTGCGCTCCGTGCGCTCCGCGGCTGCGGTTCCGGTGCCGTGCGCTGCGGCGGCGGTACCTCTCGTAACTGGGGAGCCTTGTGGTTCCGCGGCCGCGGTGCGTGTCCTCACTTAAACTGTGAGGACTGTACTCAGGCCAGTAAACTAACCTGATCTTCATTCACTACTGCCACCAGGGCCACTGCCCCTCTTGGGTTGCTTCCAACTCATCCTGAAAAGGGAACAAACACATGTTCAGTGTTTTCAGTGTATTCAGACAAATCATTCAACTTAAAAAAGAAAACATGATGTCATCATCACTACTTGCGATGCAATAGTCAAATAGAAGCACTGTCAATAAAAAGGTAAACATGTTGCATGTATTATTTGTGAAATGTGGCGTTGTTTGTAGTTTAGTGTGTTTCCGCGTTTTCACGGCAGGGATGGCGTCTGCTGAGACGCTGGTTCCGCGGCTGCTGTGCGTTTGGCGCTGCGGCGGCGGTACGTGTCGTGTTTGCGCTGACTGTGTGCCCCGCCGCGCGGCTTAAGTGAGGACCGACACGCGCCGGGCCGAGGTGGGATCTCGGTGCCGTGTGCTGTGGCTGCGGTACGTGTGGCAACTGAGGAGCCTGGTGGTTCAGCGGCTGCGGTGCGCGTCGCGCCGTTGTGCGGATATGGAGGGTGCGCCTGTGCGCTGCGCCACGCCGCGCGGCTTAAGTGAAGACCGACACGCGCCGGGCCGAGGCGGGGCCGGGCGCACCGCACTTTTTTTATGAAGTTAATGTTGAGAATGTATCTTGAATGTATCTCGGTTTGCGCGGGCTCCGTGGCTGCTGTGCGCTCCGTGCGCTCCGCGGCTGCGGTTCCGGTGCCGTGCGCTGCGGCGGCGGTACCTCTCGTAACTGGGGAGCCTTGTGGTTCCGCGGCCGCGGTGCGTGTCCTCACTTAAACTGTGAGGACTGTACTCAGGCCAGTAAACTAACCTGATCTTCATTCACTACTGCCACCAGGGCCACTGCCCCTCTTGGGTTGCTTCCAACTCATCCTGAAAAGGGAACAAACACATGTTCAGTGTTTTCAGTGTATTCAGACAAATCATTCAACTTAAAAAAGAAAACATGATGTCATCATTACTACTTGCGATGCAATAGTCAAATAGAAGCACTGTCAATAAAAAGGTAAACATGTTGCATGTATTATTTGTGAAATGTGGCGTTGTTTGTAGTTTAGTGTGTTTCCGCGTTTTCACGGCAGGGATGGCGTCTGCTGAGACGCTGATTCCGCGGCTGCTGTGCGTTTGGCGCTGCGGTGGCGGTACGTGTCGTGTTTGCGCTGACTGTGTGCCCCGCCGCGCGGCTTAAGTGAGGACCGACACGCGCCGGGCCGAGGTGGGATCTCGGTGCCGTGTGCTGTGACTGCGGTACGTGTCGCAACTGAGGAGCCTGGTGGTTCAGCGGCAGCGGTGCGCCGGAGTGTGGATATGGAGTGGCTCGGGAACAAACACATGTTCAGTGTTTTCAGTGTATTCAGACAAATCATTCAACTTAAAAAAGAAAACATGATGTCATCATCACTACTTGCGATGCAATAGTCAAATAGAAGCACTGTCAATAAAAAGGTAAACATGTTGCATGTATTATTTGTGAAATGTGGCGTTGTTTGTAGTTTAGTGTGTTTCCGCGTTTTCACGGCAGGGATGGCGTCTGCTGAGACGCTGGTTCCGCGGCTGCTGTGCGTTTGGCGCTGCAGCGGCGGTACGTGTCGTGTTTGCGCTGACTGTGTGCCCCGCCGCGCGGCTTAAGTGAGGACCGACACGCGCCGGGCCGAGGTGGGATCTCGGTGCCGTGTGCTGTGGCTGCGGTACGTGTGGCAACTGAGGAGCCTGGTGGTTCAGCGGCTGCGGTGCGCGTCGCGCCGTTGTGCGGATATGGAGGGTGCGCCTGTGCGCTGCGCCACGCCGCGCGGCTTAAGTGAAGACCGACACGCGCCGGGCCGAGGCGGGGCCGGGCGCACCGCACTTTTTTTATGAAGTTAATGTTGAGAATGTATCTTGAATGTATCTCGGTTTGCGCGGGCTCCGTGGCTGCTGTGCGCTCCGTGCGCTCCGCGGCTGCGGTTCCGGTGCCGTGCGCTGCGGCGGCGGTACCTGTCGTAACTGGGGAGCCTGGTGGTTCCGCGGCCGCGGTGCGTGTCCTCACTTAAACTGTGAGGACTGTACTCATGAGTTTATTTGTCAATGTGTGCCGTGATTTCATAGCGCTGTCCACGGTGCTGAAATGAGCCTCGGTGTCGGCAGCGTCACAGGGTGACCTCATTTTATATTTCCAGATTGTGGCTATGTTTGCACTGAGTGTGTTTCTTTAATTTCAACAATGTAGCCATAATGGTCTCCAACAACGGTGAACAAAACAAACGCCACAGAAGCTGCAGTGCAAACTCCACCCACCTATAGCTGCAGAGGAAAAACTACATGTCTACTATAAACTGCTTTCTATATTCCTTCCTGGTTGGATTTAAACACACATCTGCCAATTTATTAGGTACACATTTTCTGTTTATGAACACACTGATTGAAGGAGCCAATCACATGGCAGTAAGTCATTGCATTTAGGCAGGTAGACATGATCAGGACGCCCAAATCAAGTTCAAACAGACTATCAGCATTAGGAAGAAAGGTGATTCAAGGAGCTTTTAATGTGGCATGGTTACTGGTAGTATTTTTACAAACTGCTTGCACAACCACGGTGTGACAAACAGAAAATATCCAGTGATGCCATGTTGAGGTCAAAGATCAGCAGAAAGGCCATGCTAAGAAAGCAAAAGGAACTCAAATCAGCGCAACCAAAGTGTGCAGAACACCATCTGAAGGCACAACACATTGAACCTTGCCGAAAAATGACTGCCTCCGACGGGAACGCGCATCGGTTAAGAGGTAGTGAGCGTAGGTCTACTGGTAGATATAATACTGTATACAGGGTACACCCTATAAGTCGTTGTTTGAAGGAGGGATACTGACCAAATTCATTGTACATGCACCTGTTTTCCTCGACTGCTAATGCTGAAAAGATAGAGAATGTAAGCCCTAACAATCCAGAGTTACAGGGTGCAGTCACTTCTCGGCAGGCCCTGCCGAAATGTGACAGCACCCTGTAACTCTTTATTGCAAGAAGCAATATTGACCAAATTCACTGTACATGCACCTGGTTTCCTCTACTTTCCTCTCCTCTACTGATTCTTCCAATTAGCCACTCACAGTGTGACTCCTGGCTGCTGAGTTAGTTAGCACCAGTTAGTTACTAGAAACCCAAGCCTTTTTAGATGATTTATATTAATAAATACACCATTAAATAATGACTTCAGTGTCATTAATTATTTAAATTAATAAATAGCCTTTTCAATAATTACTTACATCACATTGGTTTTCTTAGGTTACAAAATACTAACCTGGGTTTTTTTCGTCATCACTTAGTAACAATAATAATAATAATAATAATAATAAGAATAATATTCAGTGGAGCTCCACTTCAGGTTTTACTTGATACTCATTCCAAACTAAATGTTTATTTAAATATTAGTTTAAATGTCATATGATAAAAAAAAGTGTTAAAGTTTGAGTGTACACTTACAATTAAGTGTTAAGTGTGTTTGTTTCTGTTTGGTTGTGATGAGTTTCTGTTGTACTCACACCAGCAAACCAAATCCAGTTCAGTCCGTCCATGAATACCAGTCCGGGTTTTGTAGCAGGTTTGCGTTGATGCTGCAAACAGAGAGTGAGACACAAACAGGTGACTGTGATCGTTTCATTAAAGACAAGAGATGAGAAGAAGACTGATGTCATTGAAGGAACAAGGAAACAAAGTAACGTCAAACTTACATCTGTGATCTGTCCCTCTGGTGCGGCTGTCAACACAGGAGTTTAAATATTGGCACAATGGTCAGCCAATCAGGTGTGAAAGCTTGAAATGTTTGGGGCGGGGCTTATTATTGAAAACATGTGCGCTGTGACTGAGGAGCCTGGTGGTTCAGTGGCTGCGGTGCGCGTTGAGCCGGAGTGTGGATATGGAGTGTGCGCCTGTGTGCCGCGCCACGCCGCGCGGCTTAAGTGAAGACCGACACGCGCCGGGCTGAGGTGGGATCCTGGCGGGGCCGGGCGCACCGCACTTCCTTGTATCTAAAGAAAAAAAGAAAAGAATGCATTTGAAATTGTATTGTAGCTTGAGCATGCACATGAGTTCATTTGTCAATGTGTGCCGTGATTTCATAGCGCTGTCCACGGTGATGAAATGAGCCTCGGTGTCGGCAGGGTCACGGGGCCACCTCATTTTATATTTCCAGATTGTGGCTATGTTTGCACTGAGTGTGTTTCTTTCATTTCAACAATGTAGCCATAATGGTCTCTGGTTTTATGAAGTTAATGATGAGAATGTATCTTGTCTGCGGGGAATGAGTTACTTCAACTTTAACCATTTAGGAAACCAATTAAGTTTATTAACTCAAACAATTTAAGCATACAAAAGTATTTGATTTGAGTACAAGTAACTCAAGTATTTGTTGTTAAAGTAACTTGGGTAAAGTGCATTGTACTAATTCCATTCAGTTAATGAAAACTACTAAGTATGTGACACTTATGTGAAACGGATTTATCTGAACTGAAATGATCTTCTTTATACAAATGTTAATACTTAAGTTGAATTGACTCTTTTCTTTCTACTAAATCAAATTATTACATTCTACTTCTGACAACTTCAAATGGAGAGCGTAGATCAGTGTGTGAGCCATTACAACCTGATTGTGAGGACCAGAGACACATGGTGAGTTTCAAAGGGAACTCCTGCAGGAACCTGATCTTCATTCACTACTGCCACCAGGGCCACTGCCCCTCTTGGGTTGCTTCCAACTCATCCTGAAAAGGGAACAAACACATGTTCAGTGTTTTCAGTGTATTCAGACAAATCATTCAACTTAAAAAAGAAAACATGATGTCATCATCACTACTTGCGATGCAATAGTCAAATAGAAGCACTGCCAATAAAAAGGTAAACATGTTGCATGTATTATTTGTGAAATGTGGCGTTGTTTGTAGTTTAGTGTGTTTCCGCGTTTTCACGGCAGGGATGGCGTCTGCTGAGACGCTGATTCCGCGGCTGCTGTGCGTTTGGCGCTGCGGTGGCGGTACGTGTCGTGTTTGCGCTGACTGTGTGCCCCGCCGCGCGGCTTAAGTGAGGACCGACACGCGCCGGGCCGAGGTGGGATCTCGGTGCCGTGTGCTGTGGCTGCGGTACGTGTGGCAACTGAGGAGCCTGGTGGTTCAGCGGCTGCGGTGCGCGTCGCGCCGTTGTGCGGATATGGAGGGTGCGCCTGTGCGCTGCGCCACGCCGCGCGGCTTAAGTGAAGACCGACACGCGCCGGGCCGAGGCGGGGCCGGGCGCACCGCACTTTTTTTATGAAGTTAATGTTGAGAATGTATCTTGAATGTATCTCGGTTTGCGCGGGCTCCGTGGCTGCTGTGCGCTCCGTGCGCTCCGCGGCTGCGGTTCCGGTGCCGTGCGCTGCGGCGGCGGTACCTCTCGTAACTGGGGAGCCTTGTGGTTCCGCGGCCGCGGTGCGTGTCCTCACTTAAACTGTGAGGACTGTACTCAGGCCAGTAAACTAACCTGATCTTCATTCACTACTGCCACCAGGGCCACTGCCCCTCTTGGGTTGCTTCCAACTCATCCTGAAAAGGGAACAAACACATGTTCAGTGTTTTCAGTGTATTCAGACAAATCATTCAACTTAAAAAAGAAAACATGATGTCATCATTACTACTTGCGATGCAATAGTCAAATAGAAGCACTGTCAATAAAAAGGTAAACATGTTGCATGTATTATTTGTGAAATGTGGCGTTGTTTGTAGTTTAGTGTGTTTCCGCGTTTTCACGGCAGGGATGGCGTCTGCTGAGACGCTGATTCCGCGGCTGCTGTGCGTTTGGCGCTGCGGTGGCGGTACGTGTCGTGTTTGCGCTGACTGTGTGCCCCGCCGCGCGGCTTAAGTGAGGACCGACACGCGCCGGGCCGAGGTGGGATCTCGGTGCCGTGTGCTGTGGCTGCGGTACGTGTCGCAACTGAGGAGCCTGGTGGTTCAGCGGCAGCGGTGCGCCGGAGTGTGGATATGGAGTGGCTCGGGAACAAACACATGTTCAGTGTTTTCAGTGTATTCAGACAAATCATTCAACTTAAAAAAGAAAACATGATGTCATCATCACTACTTGCGATGCAATAGTCAAATAGAAGCACTGTCAATAAAAAGGTAAACATGTTGCATGTATTATTTGTGAAATGTGGCGTTGTTTGTAGTTTAGTGTGTTTCCGCGTTTTCACGGCAGGGATGGCGTCTGCTGAGACGCTGGTTCCGCGGCTGCTGTGCGTTTGGCGCTGCAGCGGCGGTACGTGTCGTGTTTGCGCTGACTGTGTGCCCCGCCGCGCGGCTTAAGTGAGGACCGACACGCGCCGGGCCGAGGTGGGATCTCGGTGCCGTGTGCTGTGGCTGCGGTACGTGTGGCAACTGAGGAGCCTGGTGGTTCAGCGGCTGCGGTGCGCGTCGCGCCGTTGTGCGGATATGGAGGGTGCGCCTGTGCGCTGCGCCACGCCGCGCGGCTTAAGTGAAGACCGACACGCGCCGGGCCGAGGCGGGGCCGGGCGCACCGCACTTTTTTTATGAAGTTAATGTTGAGAATGTATCTTGAATGTATCTCGGTTTGCGCGGGCTCCGTGGCTGCTGTGCGCTCCGTGCGCTCCGCGGCTGCGGTTCCGGTGCCGTGCGCTGCGGCGGCGGTACCTGTCGTAACTGGGGAGCCTGGTGGTTCCGCGGCCGCGGTGCGTGTCCTCACTTAAACTGTGAGGACTGTACTCATGAGTTTATTTGTCAATGTGTGCCGTGATTTCATAGCGCTGTCCACGGTGCTGAAATGAGCCTCGGTGTCGGCAGCGTCACAGGGTGACCTCATTTTATATTTCCAGATTGTGGCTATGTTTGCACTGAGTGTGTTTCTTTAATTTCAACAATGTAGCCATAATGGTCTCCAACAACGGTGAACAAAACAAACGCCACAGAAGCTGCAGTGCAAACTCCACCCACCTATAGCTGCAGAGGAAAAACTACATGTCTACTATAAACTGCTTTCTATATTCCTTCCTGGTTGGATTTAAACACACATCTGCCAATTTATTAGGTACACATTTTCTGTTTATGAACACACTGATTGAAGGAGCCAATCACATGGCAGTAAGTCATTGCATTTAGGCAGGTAGACATGATCAGGACGCCCAAATCAAGTTCAAACAGACTATCAGCATTAGGAAGAAAGGTGATTCAAGGAGCTTTTAATGTGGCATGGTTACTGGTAGTATTTTTACAAACTGCTTGCACAACCACGGTGTGACAAACAGAAAATATCCAGTGATGCCATGTTGAGGTCAAAGATCAGCAGAAAGGCCATGCTAAGAAAGCAAAAGGAACTCAAATCAGCGCAACCAAAGTGTGCAGAACACCATCTGAAGGCACAACACATTGAACCTTGCCGAAAAATGACTGCCTCCGACGGGAACGCGCATCGGTTAAGAGGTAGTGAGCGTAGGTCTACTGGTAGATATAATACTGTATACAGGGTACACCCTATAAGTCGTTGTTTGAAGGAGGGATACTGACCAAATTCATTGTACATGCACCTGTTTTCCTCGACTGCTAATGCTGAAAAGATAGAGAATGTAAGCCCTAACAATCCAGAGTTACAGGGTGCAGTCACTTCTCGGCAGGCCCTGCCGAAATGTGACAGCACCCTGTAACTCTTTATTGCAAGAAGCAATATTGACCAAATTCACTGTACATGCACCTGGTTTCCTCTACTTTCCTCTCCTCTACTGATTCTTCCAATTAGCCACTCACAGTGTGACTCCTGGCTGCTGAGTTAGTTAGCACCAGTTAGTTACTAGAAACCCAAGCCTTTTTAGATGATTTATATTAATAAATACACCATTAAATAATGACTTCAGTGTCATTAATTATTTAAATTAATAAATAGCCTTTTCAATAATTACTTACGTCACATTGGTTTTCTTAGGTTACAAAATACTAACCTGGGTTTTTTTCGTCATCACTTAGTAACAATAATAATAATAATAATAATAATAAGAATAATATTCAGTGGAGCTCCACTTCAGGTTTTACTTGATACTCATTCCAAACTAAATGTTTATTTAAATATTAGTTTAAATGTCATATGATAAAAAAAAGTGTTAAAGTTTGAGTGTACACTTACAATTAAGTGTTAAGTGTGTTTGTTTCTGTTTGGTTGTGATGAGTTTCTGTTGTACTCACACCAGCAAACCAAATCCAGTTCAGTCCGTCCATGAATACCAGTCCGGGTTTTGTAGCAGGTTTGCGTTGATGCTGCAAACAGAGAGTGAGACACAAACAGGTGACTGTGATCGTTTCATTAAAGACAAGAGATGAGAAGAAGACTGATGTCATTGAAGGAACAAGGAAACAAAGTAACGTCAAACTTACATCTGTGATCTGTCCCTCTGGTGCGGCTGTCAACACAGGAGTTTAAATATTGGCACAATGGTCAGCCAATCAGGTGTGAAAGCTTGAAATGTTTGGGGCGGGGCTTATTATTGAAAACATGTGCGCTGTGACTGAGGAGCCTGGTGGTTCAGTGGCTGCGGTGCGCGTTGAGCCGGAGTGTGGATATGGAGTGTGCGCCTGTGTGCCGCGCCACGCCGCGCGGCTTAAGTGAAGACCGACACGCGCCGGGCTGAGGTGGGATCCTGGCGGGGCCGGGCGCACCGCACTTCCTTGTATCTAAAGAAAAAAAGAAAAGAATGCATTTGAAATTGTATTGTAGCTTGAGCATGCACATGAGTTCATTTGTCAATGTGTGCCGTGATTTCATAGCGCTGTCCACGGTGATGAAATGAGCCTCGGTGTCGGCAGGGTCACGGGGCCACCTCATTTTATATTTCCAGATTGTGGCTATGTTTGCACTGAGTGTGTTTCTTTCATTTCAACAATGTAGCCATAATGGTCTCTGGTTTTATGAAGTTAATGATGAGAATGTATCTTGTCTGCGGGGAATGAGTTACTTCAACTTTAACCATTTAGGAAACCAATTAAGTTTATTAACTCAAACAATTTAAGCATACAAAAGTATTTGATTTGAGTACAAGTAACTCAAGTATTTGTTGTTAAAGTAACTTGGGTAAAGTGCATTGTACTAATTCCATTCAGTTAATGAAAACTACTAAGTATGTGACACTTATGTGAAACGGATTTATCTGAACTGAAATGATCTTCTTTATACAAATGTTAATACTTAAGTTGAATTGACTCTTTTCTTTCTACTAAATCAAATTATTACATTCTACTTCTGACAACTTCAAATGGAGAGCGTAGATCAGTGTGTGAGCCATTACAACCTGATTGTGAGGACCAGAGACACATGGTGAGTTTCAAAGGGAACTCCTGCAGGAACCTGATCTTCATTCACTACTGCCACCAGGGCCACTGCCCCTCTTGGGTTGCTTCCAACTCATCCTGAAAAGGGAACAAACACATGTTCAGTGTTTTCAGTGTATTCAGACAAATCATTCAACTTAAAAAAGAAAACATGATGTCATCATCACTACTTGCGATGCAATAGTCAAATAGAAGCACTGCCAATAAAAAGGTAAACATGTTGCATGTATTATTTGTGAAATGTGGCGTTGTTTGTAGTTTAGTGTGTTTCCGCGTTTTCACGGCAGGGATGGCGTCTGCTGAGACGCTGATTCCGCGGCTGCTGTGCGTTTGGCGCTGCGGTGGCGGTACGTGTCGTGTTTGCGCTGACTGTGTGCCCCGCCGCGCGGCTTAAGTGAGGACCGACACGCGCCGGGCCGAGGTGGGATCTCGGTGCCGTGTGCTGTGGCTGCGGTACGTGTGGCAACTGAGGAGCCTGGTGGTTCAGCGGCTGCGGTGCGTGTCGCGCCGTTGTGCGGATATGGAGGGTGCGCCTGTGCGCTGCGCCACGCCGCGCGGCTTAAGTGAAGACCGACACGCGCCGGGCCGAGGCGGGGCCGGGCGCACCGCACTTTTTTTATGAAGTTAATGTTGAGAATGTATCTTGAATGTATCTCGGTTTGCGCGGGCTCCGTGGCTGCTGTGCGCTCCGTGCGCTCCGCGGCGGCGGTACCTGTCGTAACTGGGTAGCCTTGTGGTTCCGCGGCCGCGGTGCGTGTCCTCACTTAAACTGTGAGGACTGTACTCAGGCCAGTAAACTAACCTGATCTTCATTCACTACTGCCACCAGGGCCACTGCCCCTCTTGGGTTGCTTCCAACTCATCCTGAAAAGGGAACAAACACATGTTCAGTGTTTTCAGTGTATTCAGACAAATCATTCAACTTAAAAAAGAAAACATGATGTCATCATCACTACTTGCGATGCAATAGTCAAATAGAAGCACTGTCAATAAAAAGGTAAACATGTTGCATGTATTATTTGTGAAATGTGGCGTTGTTTGTAGTTTAGTGTGTTTCCGCGTTTTCACGGCAGGGATGGCGTCTGCTGAGACGCTGGTTCCGCGGCTGCTGTGCGTTTGGCGCTGCGGCGGCGGTACGTGTCGTGTTTGCGCTGACTGTGTGCCCCGCCGCGCGGCTTAAGTGAGGACCGACACGCGCCGGGCCGAGGTGGGATCTCGGTGCCGTGTGCTGTGGCTGCGGTACGTGTGGCAACTGAGGAGCCTGGTGGTTCAGCGGCTGCGGTGCGCGTCGCGCCGTTGTGCGGATATGGAGGGTGCGCCTGTGCGCTGCGCCACGCCGCGCGGCTTAAGTGAAGACCGACACGCGCCGGGCCGAGGCGGGGCCGGGCGCACCGCACTTTTTTTATGAAGTTAATGTTGAGAATGTATCTTGAATGTATCTCGGTTTGCGCGGGCTCCGTGGCTGCTGTGCGCTCCGTGCGCTCCGCGGCTGCGGTTCCGGTGCCGTGCGCTGCGGCGGCGGTACCTCTCGTAACTGGGGAGCCTTGTGGTTCCGCGGCCGCGGTGCGTGTCCTCACTTAAACTGTGAGGACTGTACTCAGGCCAGTAAACTAACCTGATCTTCATTCACTACTGCCACCAGGGCCACTGCCCCTCTTGGGTTGCTTCCAACTCATCCTGAAAAGGGAACAAACACATGTTCAGTGTTTTCAGTGTATTCAGACAAATCATTCAACTTAAAAAAGAAAACATGATGTCATCATCACTACTTGCGATGCAATAGTCAAATAGAAGCACTGTCAATAAAAAGGTAAACATGTTGCATGTATTATTTGTGAAATGTGGCGTTGTTTGTAGTTTAGTGTGTTTCCGCGTTTTCACGGCAGGGATGGCGTCTGCTGAGACGCTGGTTCCGCGGCTGCTGTGCGTTTGGCGCTGCGGCGGCGGTACGTGTCGTGTTTGCGCTGACTGTGTGCCCCGCCGCGCGGCTTAAGTGAGGACCGACACGCGCCGGGCCGAGGTGGGATCTCGGTGCCGTGTGCTGTGGCTGCGGTACGTGTGGCAACTGAGGAGCCTGGTGGTTCAGCGGCTGCGGTGCGCGTCGCGCCGTTGTGCGGATATGGAGGGTGCGCCTGTGCGCTGCGCCACGCCGCGCGGCTTAAGTGAAGACCGACACGCGCCGGGCCGAGGCGGGGCCGGGCGCACCGCACTTTTTTTATGAAGTTAATGTTGAGAATGTATCTTGAATGTATCTCGGTTTGCGCGGGCTCCGTGGCTGCTGTGCGCTCCGTGCGCTCCGCGGCTGCGGTTCCGGTGCCGTGCGCTGCGGCGGCGGTACCTGTCGTAACTGGGGAGCCTTGTGGTTCTGCGGCCGCGGTGCGTGTCCTCACTTAAACTGTGAGGACTGTACTCAGGCCAGTAAACTAACCTGATCTTCATTCACTACTGCCACCAGGGCCACTGCCCCTCTTGGGTTGCTTCCAACTCATCCTGAAAAGGGAACAAACACATGTTCAGTGTTTTCAGTGTATTCAGACAAATCATTCAACTTAAAAAAGAAAACATGATGTCATCATCACTACTTGCGATGCAATAGTCAAATAGAAGCACTGTCAATAAAAAGGTAAACATGTTGCATGTATTATTTGTGAAATGTGGCGTTGTTTGTAGTTTAGTGTGTTTCCGCGTTTTCACGGCAGGGATGGCGTCTGCTGAGACGCTGATTCCGCGGCTGCTGTGCGTTTGGCGCTGCGGTGGCGGTACGTGTCGTGTTTGCGCTGACTGTGTGCCCCGCCGCGCGGCTTAAGTGAGGACCGACACGCGCCGGGCCGAGGTGGGATCTCGGTGCCGTGTGCTGTGGCTGCGGTACGTGTCGCAACTGAGGAGCCTGGTGGTTCAGCGGCAGCGGTGCGCCGGAGTGTGGATATGGAGTGGCTCGGGAACAAACACATGTTCAGTGTTTTCAGTGTATTCAGACAAATCATTCAACTTAAAAAAGAAAACATGATGTCATCATCACTACTTGCGATGCAATAGTCAAATAGAAGCACTGTCAATAAAAAGGTAAACATGTTGCATGTATTATTTGTGAAATGTGGCGTTGTTTGTAGTTTAGTGTGTTTCCGCGTTTTCACGGCAGGGATGGCGTCTGCTGAGACGCTGGTTCCGCGGCTGCTGTGCGTTTGGCGCTGCGGCGGCGGTGCGTGTCCTCACTTAAACTGTGAGGACTGTACTCATGAGTTTATTTGTCAATGTGTGCCGTGATTTCATAGCGCTGTCCACGGTGCTGAAATGAGCCTCGGTGTCGGCAGCGTCACAGGGTGACCTCATTTTATATTTCCAGATTGTGGCTATGTTTGCACTGAGTGTGTTTCTTTAATTTCAACAATGTAGCCATAATGGTCTCCAACAACGGTGAACAAAACAAACGCCACAGAAGCTGCAGTGCAAACTCCACCCACCTATAACTGCAGAGGAAAAACTACATGTCTACTATAAACTGCTTTCTATATTCCTTCCTGGTTGGATTTAAACACACATCTGCCAATTTATTAGGTACACATTTTCTGTTTATGAACACACTGATTGAAGGAGCCAATCACATGGCAGTAAGTCATTGCATTTAGGCAGGTAGACATGATCAGGACGCCCAAATCAAGTTCAAACAGACTATCAGCATTAGGAAGAAAGGTGATTCAAGGAGCTTTTAATGTGGCATGGTTACTGGTAGTATTTTTACAAACTGCTTGCACAACCACGGTGTGACAAACAGAAAATATCCAGTGATGCCATGTTGAGGTCAAAGATCAGCAGAAAGGCCATGCTAAGAAAGCAAAAGGAACTCAAATCAGCGCAACCAAAGTGTGCAGAACACCATCTGAAGGCACAACACATTGAACCTTGCCGAAAAATGACTGCCTCCGACGGGAACGCGCATCGGTTAAGAGGTAGTGAGCGTAGGTCTACTGGTAGATATAATACTGTATACAGGGTACACCCTATAAGTCGTTGTTTGAAGGAGCGATACTGACCAAATTCATTGTACATGCACCTGTTTTCCTCGACTGCTAATGCTGAAAAGATAGAGAATGTAAGCCCTAACAATCCAGAGTTACAGGGTGCAGTCACTTCTCGGCAGGCCCTGCCGAAATGTGACAGCACCCTGTAACTCTTTATTGCAAGAAGCAATATTGACCAAATTCACTGTACATGCACCTGGTTTCCTCTACTTTCCTCTCCTCTACTGATTCTTCCAATTAGCCACTCACAGTGTGACTCCTGGCTGCTGAGTTAGTTAGCACCAGTTAGTTACTAGAAACCCAAGCCTTTTTAGATGATTTATATTAATAAATACACCATTAAATAACGACTTAAGTGTCATTAATTATTTAAATTAATAAATAGCCTTTTCAATAATTACTTACATCACATTGGTTTTCTTAGGTTACAAAATACTGACCTGGGTTTTTTTCGTCATCACTTAGTAACAATAATAATAATAATAATAATAATAATAATAATAATAATAATAATATTCAGTGGAGCTCCACTTCAGGTTTTACTTGATACTCATTCCAAACTAAATGTTTATTTAAATATTAGTTTAAATGTCATATGATAAAAAAAAGTGTTAAAGTTTGAGTGTACACTTACAATTAAGTGTTAAGTGTGTTTGTTTCTGTTTGGTTGTGATGAGTTTCTGTTGTACTCACACCATCAAACCGAATCCAGTTCAGTCCGTCCATGAATACCAGTCCGGGTTTTGTAGCAGGTTTGCGTTGATGCTGCAAACAGAGAGTGAGACACAAACAGGTGACTGTGATCGTTTCATTAAAGACAAGAGATGAGAAGAAGACTGATGTCAGTGAATAAACAAGGAAACAAAGTAACGTCAAACTTACATCTGTGATCTGTCCCTCTGGTGCGGCTGTCAACACAGGAGTTTAAATATTGGCACAATGGTCAGCCAATCAGGTGTGAAAGCTTGAAATGTTTGGGGCGGGGCTTATTATTGAAAACATGTGCGCTGTGACTGAGGAGCCTGGTGGTTCAGTGGCTGCGGTGCGCGTTGAGCCGGAGTGTGGATATGGAGTGTGCGCCTGTGTGCCGCGCCACGCCGCGCGGCTTAAGTGAAGACCGACCCGCGCCGGGCTGAGGTGGGATCCTGGCGGGGCCGGGCGCACCGCACTTCCTTGTATCTAAAGAAAAAAAGAAAAGAATGCATTTGAAATTGTATTGTAGCTTGAGCATGCACATGAGTTCATTTGTCAATGTGTGCCGTGATTTCATAGCGCTGTCCACGGTGATGAAATGAGCCTCGTGTCGGCAGCGTCACGGGGCCACCTCATTTTATATTTCCAGATTGTGGCTATGTTTGCACTGAGTGTGTTTCTTTCATTTCAACAATGTAGCCATAATGGTCTCTGGTTTTATGAAGTTAATGTTGAGAATGTATCTTGTCTGCGGGGAATGAGTTACTTCAACTTTAACCATTTAGGAAACCAATTAAGTTTATTAACTCAAACAATTTAAGCATACAAAAGTATTTGATTTGAGTACAAGTAACTCAAGTATTTGTTGTTAAAGTAACTTGGGTAAAGTGCATTGTACTAATTCCATTCAGTTAATGAAAACTACTAAGTATGTGACACTTATGTGAAACGGATTTATCTGAACTGAAATGATCTTCTTTATACAAATGTTAATACTTAAGTTGAATTGACTCTTTTCTTTCTACTAAATCAAATTATTACATTCTACTTCTGACAACTTCAAATGGAGAGCGTAGATCAGTGTGTGAGCCATTACAACCTGATTGTGAGGACCAGAGACACATGGTGAGTTTCAAAGGGAACTCCTGCAGGAACCTGATCTTCATTCACTACTGCCACCAGGGCCACTGCCCCTCTTGGGTTGCTTCCAACTCATCCTGAAAAGGGAACAAACACATGTTCAGTGTTTTCAGTGTATTCAGACAAATCATTCAACTTAAAAAAGAAAACATGATGTCATCATCACTACTTGCGATGCAATAGTCAAATAGAAGCACTGTCAATAAAAAGGTAAACATGTTGCATGTATTATTTGTGAAATGTGGCGTTGTTTGTAGTTTAGTGTGTTTCCGCGTTTTCACGGCAGGGATGGCGTCTGCTGAGACGCTGATTCCGCGGCTGCTGTGCGTTTGGCGCTGCGGTGGCGGTACGTGTCGTGTTTGCGCTGACTGTGTGCCCCGCCGCGCGGCTTAAGTGAGGACCGACACGCGCCGGGCCGAGGTGGGATCTCGGTGCCGTGTGCTGTGGCTGCGGTACGTGTCGCAACTGAGGAGCCTGGTGGTTCAGCGGCAGCGGTGCGCCGGAGTGTGGATATGGAGTGGCTCGGGAACAAACACATGTTCAGTGTTTTCAGTGTATTCAGACAAATCATTCAACTTAAAAAAGAAAACATGATGTCATCATCACTACTTGCGATGCAATAGTCAAATAGAAGCACTGTCAATAAAAAGGTAAACATGTTGCATGTATTATTTGTGAAATGTGGCGTTGTTTGTAGTTTAGTGTGTTTTCCGCGTTTTCACGGCAGGGATGGCGTCTGCTGAGACGCTGGTTCCGCGGCTGCTGTGCGTTTGGCGCTGCGGCGGCGGTACGTGTCGTGTTTGCGCTGACTGTGTGCCCCGCCGCGCGGCTTAAGTGAGGACCGACGCGCGCCGGGCCGAGGTGGGATCTCGGTGCCGTGTGCTGTGGCTGCGGTACGTGTGGCAACTGAGGAGCCTGGTGGTTCAGCGGCTGCGGTGCGCGTCGCGCCGTTGTGCGGATATGGAGGGTGCGCCTGTGCGCTGCGCCACGCCGCGCGGCTTAAGTGAAGACCGACACGCGCCGGGCCGAGGCGGGGCCGGGCGCACCGCACTTTTTTTATGAAGTTAATGTTGAGAATGTATCTTGAATGTATCTCGGTTTGCGCAGGCTCCGTGGCTGCTGTGCGCTCCGTGCGCTCCGCGGCTGCGGTTCCGGTGCCGTGCGCTGCGGCGGCGGTACCTGTCGTAACTGGGGAGCCTGGTGGTTCCGCGGCCGCGGTGCGTGTCCTCACTTAAACTGTGAGGACTGTACTCAGGCCAGTAAACTAACCTGATCTTCATTCACTACTGCCACCAGGGCCACTGCCCCTCTTGGGTTGCTTCCAACTCATCCTGAAAAGGGAACAAACACATGTTCAGTGTTTTCAGTGTATTCAGACAAATCATTCAACTTAAAAAAGAAAACATGATGTCATCATCACTACTTGCGATGCAATAGTCAAATAGAAGCACTGTCAATAAAAAGGTAAACATGTTGCATGTATTATTTGTGAAATGTGGCGTTGTTTGTAGTTTAGTGTGTTTCCGCGTTTTCACGGCAGGGATGGCGTCTGCTGAGACGCTGATTCCGCGGCTGCTGTGCGTTTGGCGCTGCGGTGGCGGTACGTGTCGTGTTTGCGCTGACTGTGTGCCCCGCCGCGCGGCTTAAGTGAGGACCGACACGCGCCGGGCCGAGGTGGGATCTCGGTGCCGTGTGCTGTGGCTGCGGTACGTGTGGCAACTGAGGAGCCTGGTGGTTCAGCGGCTGCGGTGCGCGTCGCGCCGTTGTGCGGATATGGAGGGTGCGCCTGTGCGCTGCGCCACGCCGCGCGGCTTAAGTGAAGACCGACACGCACCGGGCCGAGGCGGGGCCGGGCGCACCGCACTTTTTTTATGAAGTTAATGTTGAGAATGTATCTTGAATGTATCTCGGTTTGCGCGGGCTCCGTGGCTGCTGTGCGCTCCGTGCGCTCCGCGGCTGCGGTTCCGGTGCCGTGCGCTGCGGCGGCGGTACCTGTCGTAACTGGGGAGCCTTGTGGTTCCGCGGCCGCGGTGCGTGTCCTCACTTAAACTGTGAGGACTGTACTCAGGCCAGTAAACTAACCTGATCTTCATTCACTACTGCCACCAGGGCCACTGCCCCTCTTGGGTTGCTTCCAACTCATCCTGAAAAGGGAACAAACACATGTTCAGTGTTTTCAGTGTATTCAGACAAATCATTCAACTTAAAAAAGAAAACATGATGTCATCATCACTACTTGCGATGCAATAGTCAAATAGAAGCACTGTCAATAAAAAGGTAAACATGTTGCATGTATTATTTGTGAAATGTGGCGTTGTTTGTAGTTTAGTGTGTTTCCGCGTTTTCACGGCAGGGATGGCGTCTGCTGAGACGCTGGTTCCGCGGCTGCTGTGCGTTTGGCGCTGCGGCGGCGGTACGTGTCGTGTTTGCGCTGACTGTGTGCCCCGCCGCGCGGCTTAAGTGAGGACCGACACGCGCCGGGCCGAGGTGGGATCTCGGTGCCGTGTGCTGTGGCTGCGGTACGTGTGGCAACTGAGGAGCCTGGTGGTTCAGCGGCTGCGGTGCGCGTCGCGCCGTTGTGCGGATATGGAGGGTGCGCCTGTGCGCTGCGCCACGCCGCGCGGCTTAAGTGAAGACCGACACGCGCCGGGCCGAGGCGGGGCCGGGCGCACCGCACTTTTTTTATGAAGTTAATGTTGAGAATGTATCTTGAATGTATCTCGGTTTGCGCGGGCTCCGTGGCTGCTGTGCGCTCCGTGCGCTCCGCGGCTGCGGTTCCGGTGCCGTGCGCTGCGGCGGCGGTACCTGTCGTAACTGGGGAGCCTTGTGGTTCTGCGGCCGCGGTGCGTGTCCTCACTTAAACTGTGAGGACTGTACTCAGGCCAGTAAACTAACCTGATCTTCATTCACTACTGCCACCAGGGCCACTGCCCCTCTTGGGTTGCTTCCAACTCATCCTGAAAAGGGAACAAACACATGTTCAGTGTTTTCAGTGTATTCAGACAAATCATTCAACTTAAAAAAGAAAACATGATGTCATCATCACTACTTGCGATGCAATAGTCAAATAGAAGCACTGTCAATAAAAAGGTAAACATGTTGCATGTATTATTTGTGAAATGTGGCGTTGTTTGTAGTTTAGTGTGTTTCCGCGTTTTCACGGCAGGGATGGCGTCTGCTGAGACGCTGATTCCGCGGCTGCTGTGCGTTTGGCGCTGCGGTGGCGGTACGTGTCGTGTTTGCGCTGACTGTGTGCCCCGCCGCGCGGCTTAAGTGAGGACCGACACGCGCCGGGCCGAGGTGGGATCTCGGTGCCGTGTGCTGTGGCTGCGGTACGTGTCGCAACTGAGGAGCCTGGTGGTTCAGCGGCAGCGGTGCGCCGGAGTGTGGATATGGAGTGGCTCGGGAACAAACACATGTTCAGTGTTTTCAGTGTATTCAGACAAATCATTCAACTTAAAAAAGAAAACATGATGTCATCATCACTACTTGCGATGCAATAGTCAAATAGAAGCACTGTCAATAAAAAGGTAAACATGTTGCATGTATTATTTGTGAAATGTGGCGTTGTTTGTAGTTTAGTGTGTTTCCGCGTTTTCACGGCAGGGATGGCGTCTGCTGAGACGCTGGTTCCGCGGCTGCTGTGCGTTTGGCGCTGCGGCGGCGGTACGTGTCGTGTTTGCGCTGACTGTGTGCCCCGCCGCGCGGCTTAAGTGAGGACCGACACGCGCCGGGCCGAGGTGGGATCTCGGTGCCGTGTGCTGTGGCTGCGGTACGTGTGGCAACTGAGGAGCCTGGTGGTTCAGCGGCTGCGGTGCGCGTCGCGCCGTTGTGCGGATATGGAGGGTGCGCCTGTGCGCTGCGCCACGCCGCGCGGCTTAAGTGAAGACCGACACGCGCCGGGCCGAGGCGGGGCCGGGCGCACCGCACTTTTTTTATGAAGTTAATGTTGAGAATGTATCTTGAATGTATCTCGGTTTGCGCGGGCTCCGTGGCTGCTGTGCGCTCCGTGCGCTCCGCGGCTGCGGTTCCGGTGCCGTGCGCTGCGGCGGCGGTACCTGTCGTAACTGGGGAGCCTGGTGGTTCCGCGGCCGCGGTGCGTGTCCTCACTTAAACTGTGAGGACTGTACTCATGAGTTTATTTGTCAATGTGTGCCGTGATTTCATAGCGCTGTCCACGGTGCTGAAATGAGCCTCGGTGTCGGCAGCGTCACAGGGTGACCTCATTTTATATTTCCAGATTGTGGCTATGTTTGCACTGAGTGTGTTTCTTTAATTTCAACAATGTAGCCATAATGGTCTCCAACAACGGTGAACAAAACAAACGCCACAGAAGCTGCAGTGCAAACTCCACCCACCTATAACTGCAGAGGAAAAACTACATGTCTACTATAAACTGCTTTCTATATTCCTTCCTGGTTGGATTTAAACACACATCTGCCAATTTATTAGGTACACATTTTCTGTTTATGAACACACTGATTGAAGGAGCCAATCACATGGCAGTAAGTCATTGCATTTAGGCAGGTAGACATGATCAGGACGCCCAAATCAAGTTCAAACAGACTATCAGCATTAGGAAGAAAGGTGATTCAAGGAGCTTTTAATGTGGCATGGTTACTGGTAGTATTTTTACAAACTGCTTGCACAACCACGGTGTGACAAACAGAAAATATCCAGTGATGCCATGTTGAGGTCAAAGATCAGCAGAAAGGCCATGCTAAGAAAGCAAAAGGAACTCAAATCAGCGCAACCAAAGTGTGCAGAACACCATCTGAAGGCACAACACATTGAACCTTGCCGAAAAATGACTGCCTCCGACGGGAACGCGCATCGGTTAAGAGGTAGTGAGCGTAGGTCTACTGGTAGATATAATACTGTATACAGGGTACACCCTATAAGTCGTTGTTTGAAGGAGCGATACTGACCAAATTCATTGTACATGCACCTGTTTTCCTCGACTGCTAATGCTGAAAAGATAGAGAATGTAAGCCCTAACAATCCAGAGTTACAGGGTGCAGTCACTTCTCGGCAGGCCCTGCCGAAATGTGACAGCACCCTGTAACTCTTTATTGCAAGAAGCAATATTGACCAAATTCACTGTACATGCACCTGGTTTCCTCTACTTTCCTCTCCTCTACTGATTCTTCCAATTAGCCACTCACAGTGTGACTCCTGGCTGCTGAGTTAGTTAGCACCAGTTAGTTACTAGAAACCCAAGCCTTTTTAGATGATTTATATTAATAAATACACCATTAAATAACGACTTAAGTGTCATTAATTATTTAAATTAATAAATAGCCTTTTCAATAATTACTTACATCACATTGGTTTTCTTAGGTTACAAAATACTGACCTGGGTTTTTTTCGTCATCACTTAGTAACAATAATAATAATAATAATAATAATAATAATAATAATAATATTCAGTGGAGCTCCACTTCAGGTTTTACTTGATACTCATTCCAAACTAAATGTTTATTTAAATATTAGTTTAAATGTCATATGATAAAAAAAAGTGTTAAAGTTTGAGTGTACACTTACAATTAAGTGTTAAGTGTGTTTGTTTCTGTTTGGTTGTGATGAGTTTCTGTTGTACTCACACCATCAAACCGAATCCAGTTCAGTCCGCCCATGAATACCAGTCCGGGTTTTGTAGCAGGTTTGCGTTGATGCTGCAAACAGAGAGTGAGACACAAACAGGTGACTGTGATCGTTTCATTAAAGACAAGAGATGAGAAGAAGACTGATGTCAGTGAATAAACAAGGAAACAAAGTAACGTCAAACTTACATCTGTGATCTGTCCCTCTGGTGCGGCTGTCAACACAGGAGTTTAAATATTGGCACAATGGTCAGCCAATCAGGTGTGAAAGCTTGAAATGTTTGGGGCGGGGCTTATTATTGAAAACATGTGCGCTGTGACTGAGGAGCCTGGTGGTTCAGTGGCTGCGGTGCGCGTTGAGCCGGAGTGTGGATATGGAGTGTGCGCCTGTGTGCCGCGCCACGCCGCGCGGCTTAAGTGAAGACCGACCCGCGCCGGGCTGAGGTGGGATCCTGGCGGGGCCGGGCGCACCGCACTTCCTTGTATCTAAAGAAAAAAAGAAAAGAATGCATTTGAAATTGTATTGTAGCTTGAGCATGCACATGAGTTCATTTGTCAATGTGTGCCGTGATTTCATAGCGCTGTCCACGGTGATGAAATGAGCCTCGTGTCGGCAGCGTCACGGGGCCACCTCATTTTATATTTCCAGATTGTGGCTATGTTTGCACTGAGTGTGTTTCTTTCATTTCAACAATGTAGCCATAATGGTCTCTGGTTTTATGAAGTTAATGTTGAGAATGTATCTTGTCTGCGGGGAATGAGTTACTTCAACTTTAACCATTTAGGAAACCAATTAAGTTTATTAACTCAAACAATTTAAGCATACAAAAGTATTTGATTTGAGTACAAGTAACTCAAGTATTTGTTGTTAAAGTAACTTGGGTAAAGTGCATTGTACTAATTCCATTCAGTTAATGAAAACTACTAAGTATGTGACACTTATGTGAAACGGATTTATCTGAACTGAAATGATCTTCTTTATACAAATGTTAATACTTAAGTTGAATTGACTCTTTTCTTTCTACTAAATCAAATTATTACATTCTACTTCTGACAACTTCAAATGGAGAGCGTAGATCAGTGTGTGAGCCATTACAACCTGATTGTGAGGACCAGAGACACATGGTGAGTTTCAAAGGGAACTCCTGCAGGAACCTGATCTTCATTCACTACTGCCACCAGGGCCACTGCCCCTCTTGGGTTGCTTCCAACTCATCCTGAAAAGGGAACAAACACATGTTCAGTGTTTTCAGTGTATTCAGACAAATCATTCAACTTAAAAAAGAAAACATGATGTCATCATCACTACTTGCGATGCAATAGTCAAATAGAAGCACTGTCAATAAAAAGGTAAACATGTTGCATGTATTATTTGTGAAATGTGGCGTTGTTTGTAGTTTAGTGTGTTTCCGCGTTTTCACGGCAGGGATGGCGTCTGCTGAGACGCTGATTCCGCGGCTGCTGTGCGTTTGGCGCTGCGGTGGCGGTACGTGTCGTGTTTGCGCTGACTGTGTGCCCCGCCGCGCGGCTTAAGTGAGGACCGACACGCGCCGGGCCGAGGTGGGATCTCGGTGCCGTGTGCTGTGGCTGCGGTACGTGTGGCAACTGAGGAGCCTGGTGGTTCAGCGGCTGCGGTGCGCGTCGCGCCGTTGTGCGGATATGGAGGGTGCGCCTGTGCGCTGCGCCACGCCGCGCGGCTTAAGTGAAGACCGACACGCGCCGGGCCGAGGCGGGGCCGGGCGCACCGCACTTTTTTTATGAAGTTAATGTTGAGAATGTATCTTGAATGTATCTCGGTTTGCGCGGGCTCCGTGGCTGCTGTGCGCTCCGTGCGCTCCGCGGCTGCGGTTCCGGTGCCGTGCGCTGCAGCGGCGGTACCTGTCGTAACTGGGGAGCCTTGTGGTTCCGCGGCCGCGGTGCGTGTCCTCACTTAAACTGTGAGGACTGTACTGAGGCCAGTAAACTAACCTGATCTTCATTCACTACTGCCACCAGGGCCACTGCCCCTCTTGGGTTGCTTCCAACTCATCCTGAAAAGGGAACAAACACATGTTCAGTGTTTTCAGTGTATTCAGACAAATCATTCAACTTAAAAAAGAAAACATGATGTCATCATCACTACTTGCGATGCAATAGTCAAATAGAAGCACTGTCAATAAAAAGGTAAACATGTTGCATGTATTATTTGTGAAATGTGGCGTTGTTTGTAGTTTAGTGTGTTTCCGCGTTTTCACGGCAGGGATGGCGTCTGCTGAGACGCTGATTCCGCGGCTGCTGTGCGTTTGGCGCTGCGGTGGCGGTACGTGTCGTGTTTGCGCTGACTGTGTGCCCCGCCGCGCGGCTTAAGTGAGGACCGACACGCGCCGGGCCGAGGTGGGATCTCGGTGCCGTGTGCTGTGGCTGCGGTACGTGTCGCAACTGAGGAGCCTGGTGGTTCAGCGGCAGCGGTGCGCCGGAGTGTGGATATGGAGTGGCTCGGGAACAAACACATGTTCAGTGTTTTCAGTGTATTCAGACAAATCATTCAACTTAAAAAAGAAAACATGATGTCATCATCACTACTTGCGATGCAATAGTCAAATAGAAGCACTGTCAATAAAAAGGTAAACATGTTGCATGTATTATTTGTGAAATGTGGCGTTGTTTGTAGTTTAGTGTGTTTCCGCGTTTTCACGGCAGGGATGGCGTCTGCTGAGACGCTGGTTCCGCGGCTGCTGTGCGTTTGGCGCTGCGGCGGCGGTACGTGTCGTGATTGCGCTGACTGTGTGCCCCGCCGCGCGGCTTAAGTGAGGACCGACACGCGCCGGGCCGAGGTGGGATCTCGGTGCCGTGTGCTGTGGCTGCGGTACGTGTGGCAACTGAGGAGCCTGGTGGTTCAGCGGCTGCGGTGCGCGTCGCGCCGTTGTGCGGATATGGAGGGTGCGCCTGTGCGCTGCGCCACGCCGCGCGGCTTAAGTGAAGACCGACACGCACCGGGCCGAGGCGGGGCCGGGCGCACCGCACTTTTTTTATGAAGTTAATGTTGAGAATGTATCTTGAATGTATCTCGGTTTGCGCGGGCTCCGTGGCTGCTGTGCGCTCCGTGCGCTCCGCGGCTGCGGTTCCGGTGCCGTGCGCTGCGGCGGCGGTACCTCTCGTAACTGGGGAGCCTTGTGGTTCCGCGGCCGCGGTGCGTGTCCTCACTTAAACTGTGAGGACTGTACTCAGGCCAGTAAACTAACCTGATCTTCATTCACTACTGCCACCAGGGCCACTGCCCCTCTTGGGTTGCTTCCAACTCATCCTGAAAAGGGAACAAACACATGTTCAGTGTTTTCAGTGTATTCAGACAAATCATTCAACTTAAAAAAGAAAACATGATGTCATCATCACTACTTGCGATGCAATAGTCAAATAGAAGCACTGTCAATAAAAAGGTAAACATGTTGCATGTATTATTTGTGAAATGTGGCGTTGTTTGTAGTTTAGTGTGTTTCCGCGTTTTCACGGCAGGGATGGCGTCTGCTGAGACGCTGATTCCGCGGCTGCTGTGCGTTTGGCGCTGCGGTGGCGGTACGTGTCGTGTTTGCGCTGACTGTGTGCCCCGCCGCGCGGCTTAAGTGAGGACCGACACGCGCCGGGCCGAGGTGGGATCTCGGTGCCGTGTGCTGTGGCTGCGGTACCTGTCGCAACTGAGGAGCCTGGTGGTTCAGCGGCAGCGGTGCGCCGGAGTGTGGATATGGAGTGGCTCGGGAACAAACACATGTTCAGTGTTTTCAGTGTATTCAGACAAATCATTCAACTTAAAAAAGAAAACATGATGTCATCATCACTACTTGCGATGCAATAGTCAAATAGAAGCACTGTCAATAAAAAGGTAAACATGTTGCATGTATTATTTGTGAAATGTGGCGTTGTTTGTAGTTTAGTGTGTTTCCGCGTTTTCACGGCAGGGATGGCGTCTGCTGAGACGCTGGTTCCGCGGCTGCTGTGCGTTTGGCGCTGCGGCGGCGGTACGTGTCGTGATTGCGCTGACTGTGTGCCCCGCCGCGCGGCTTAAGTGAGGACCGACACGCGCCGGGCCGAGGTGGGATCTCGGTGCCGTGTGCTGTGGCTGCGGTACGTGTGGCAACTGAGGAGCCTGGTGGTTCAGCGGCTGCGGTGCGCGTCGCGCCGTTGTGCGGTTATGGAGGGTGCGCCTGTGCGCTGCGCCACGCCGCGCGGCTTAAGTGAAGACCGACACGCGCCGGGCCGAGGCGGGGCCGGGCGCACCGCACTTTTTTTATGAAGTTAATGTTGAGAATGTATCTTGAATGTATCTCGGTTTGCGCGGGCTCCGTGGTTGCTGTGCGCTCCGTGCGCTCCGCGGCTGCGGTTCCGGTGCCGTGCGCTGCGGCGGCGGTACCTGTCGTAACTGGGGAGCCTTGTGGTTCCGCGGCCGCGGTGCGTGTCCTCACTTAAACTGTGAGGACTGTACTCAGGCCAGTAAACTAACCTGATCTTCATTCACTACTGCCACCAGGGCCACTGCCCCTCTTGGGTTGCTTCCAACTCATCCTGAAAAGGGAACAAACACATGTTCAGTGTTTTCAGTGTATTCAGACAAATCATTCAACTTAAAAAAGAAAACATGATGTCATCATTACTACTTGCGATGCAATAGTCAAATAGAAGCACTGTCAATAAAAAGGTAAACATGTTGCATGTATTATTTGTGAAATGTGGCGTTGTTTGTAGTTTAGTGTGTTTCCGCGTTTTCACGGCAGGGATGGCGTCTGCTGAGACGCTGATTCCGCGGCTGCTGTGCGTTTGGCGCTGCAGTGGCGGTACGTGTCGTGTTTGCGCTGACTGTGTGCCCCGCCGCGCGGCTTAAGTGAGGACCGACACGCGCCGGGCCGAGGTGGGATCTCGGTGCCGTGTGCTGTGGCTGCGGTACGTGTCGCAACTGAGGAGCCTGGTGGTTCAGCGGCAGCGGTGCGCCGGAGTGTGGATATGGAGTGGCTCGGGAACAAACACATGTTCAGTGTTTTCAGTGTATTCAGACAAATCATTCAACTTAAAAAAGAAAACATGATGTCATCATCACTACTTGCGATGCAATAGTCAAATAGAAGCACTGTCAATAAAAAGGTAAACATGTTGCATGTATTATTTGTGAAATGTGGCGTTGTTTGTAGTTTAGTGTGTTTCCGCGTTTTCACGGCAGGGATGGCGTCTGCTGAGACGCTGGTTCCGCGGCTGCTGTGCGTTTGGCGCTGCGGCGGCGGTACGTGTCGTGTTTGCGCTGACTGTGTGCCCCGCCGCGCGGCTTAAGTGAGGACCGACACGCGCCGGGCCGAGGTGGGATCTCGGTGCCGTGTGCTGTGGCTGCGGTACGTGTGGCAACTGAGGAGCCTGGTGGTTCAGCGGCTGCGGTGCGCGTCGCGCCGTTGTGCGGATATGGAGGGTGCGCCTGTGCGCTGCGCCACGCCGCGCGGCTTAAGTGCAGACCGACACGCGCCGGGCCGAGGCGGGGCCGGGCGCACCGCACTTTTTTTATGAAGTTAATGTTGAGAATGTATCTTGAATGTATCTCGGTTTGCGCGGGCTCCGTGGCTGCTGTGCGCTCCGTGCGCTCCGCGGCTGCAGTTCCGGTGCCGTGCGCTGCAGCGGCGGTACCTGTCGTAACTGGGGAGCCTTGTGGTTCCGCGGCCGCGGTGCGTGTCCTCACTTAAACTGTGAGGACTGTACTGAGGCCAGTAAACTAACCTGATCTTCATTCACTACTGCCACCAGGGCCACTGCCCCTCTTGGGTTGCTTCCAACTCATCCTGAAAAGGGAACAAACACATGTTCAGTGTTTTCAGTGTATTCAGACAAATCATTCAACTTAAAAAAGAAAACATGATGTCATCATCACTACTTGCGATGCAATAGTCAAATAGAAGCACTGTCAATAAAAAGGTAAACATGTTGCATGTATTATTTGTGAAATGTGGCGTTGTTTGTAGTTTAGTGTGTTTCCGCGTTTTCACGGCAGGGATGGCGTCTGCTGAGACGCTGATTCCGCGGCTGCTGTGCGTTTGGCGCTGCGGTGGCGGTACGTGTCGTGTTTGCGCTGACTGTGTGCCCCGCCGCGCGGCTTAAGTGAGGACCGACACGCGCCGGGCCGAGGTGGGATCTCGGTGCCGTGTGCTGTGGCTGCGGTACGTGTCGCAACTGAGGAGCCTGGTGGTTCAGCGGCAGCGGTGCGCCGGAGTGTGGATATGGAGTGGCTCGGGAACAAACACATGTTCAGTGTTTTCAGTGTATTCAGACAAATCATTCAACTTAAAAAAGAAAACATGATGTCATCATCACTACTTGCGATGCAATAGTCAAATAGAAGCACTGTCAATAAAAAGGTAAACATGTTGCATGTATTATTTGTGAAATGTGGCGTTGTTTGTAGTTTAGTGTGTTTCCGCGTTTTCACGGCAGGGATGGCGTCTGCTGAGACGCTGGTTCCGCGGCTGCTTTGCGTTTGGCGCTGCGGCGGCGGTACGTGTCGTGTTTGCGCTGACTGTGTGCCCCGCCGCGCGGCTTAAGTGAGGACCGACACGCGCCGGGCCGAGGTGGGATCTCGGTGCCGTGTGCTGTGGCTGCGGTACGTGTGGCAACTGAGGAGCCTGGTGGTTCAGCGGCAGCGGTGCGCCGGAGTGTGGATATGGAGTGGCTCGGGAACAAACACATGTTCAGTGTTTTCAGTGTATTCAGACAAATCATTCAACTTAAAAAAGAAAACATGATGTCATCATCACTACTTGCGATGCAATAGTCAAATAGAAGCACTGTCAATAAAAAGGTAAACATGTTGCATGTATTATTTGTGAAATGTGGCGTTGTTTGTAGTTTAGTGTGTTTCCGCGTTTTCACGGCAGGGATGGCGTCTGCTGAGACGCTGGTTCCGCGGCTGCTGTGCGTTTGGCGCTGCGGCGGCGGTACGTGTCGTGTTTGCGCTGACTGTGTGCCCCGCCGCGCGGCTTAAGTGAGGACCGACACGCGCCGGGCCGAGGTGGGATCTCGGTGCCGTGTGCTGTGGCTGCGGTACGTGTGGCAACTGAGGAGCATGGTGGTTCAGCGGCTGCGGTGCGCGTCGCGCCGTTGTGCGGATATGGAGGGTGCGCCTGTGCGCTGCGCCACGCCGCGCGGCTTAAGTGAAGACCGACACGCGCCGGGCCGAGGCGGGGCCGGGCGCACCGAACTTTTTTTATGAAGTTAATGTTGAGAATGTATCTTGAATGTATCTCGGTTTGCGCGGGCTCCGTGGCTGCTGTGCGCTACGCGGCTGCAGTGCGCTCCGCGGCTGCGGTTCCGGTGCCGTGCGCTGCGGCGGCGGTACCTGTCGTAACTGGGGAGCCTGGTGGTTCCGCGGCCGCGGTGCGTGTCCTCACTTAAACTGTGAGGACTGTACTCATGAGTTTATTTGTCAATGTGTGCCGTGATTTCATAGCGCTGTCCACGGTGCTGAAATGAGCCTCGGTGTCGGCAGCGTCACAGGGTGACCTCATTTTATATTTCCAGATTGTGGCTATGTTTGCACTGAGTGTGTTTCTTTAATTTCAACAATGTAGCCATAATGGTCTCCAACAACGGTGAACAAAACAAACGCCACAGAAGCTGCAGTGCAAACTCCACCCACCTATAACTGCAGAGGAAAAACTACATGTCTACTATAAACTGCTTTCTATATTCCTTCCTGGTTGGATTTAAACACACATCTGCCAATTTATTAGGTACACATTTTCTGTTTATGAACACACTGATTGAAGGAGCCAATCACATGGCAGTAAGTCATTGCATTTAGGCAGGTAGACATGATCAGGACGCCCAAATCAAGTTCAAACAGACTATCAGCATTAGGAAGAAAGGTGATTCAAGGAGCTTTTAATGTGGCATGGTTACTGGTAGTATTTTTACAAACTGCTTGCACAACCACGGTGTGACAAACAGAAAATATCCAGTGATGCCATGTTGAGGTCAAAGATCAGCAGAAAGGCCATGCTAAGAAAGCAAAAGGAACTCAAATCAGCGCAACCAAAGTGTGCAGAACACCATCTGAAGGCACAACACATTGAACCTTGCCGAAAAATGACTGCCTCCGACGGGAACGCGCATCGGTTAAGAGGTAGTGAGCGTAGGTCTACTGGTAGATATAATACTGTATACAGGGTACACCCTATAAGTCGTTGTTTGAAGGAGCGATACTGACCAAATTCATTGTACATGCACCTGTTTTCCTCGACTGCTAATGCTGAAAAGATAGAGAATGTAAGCCCTAACAATCCAGAGTTACAGGGTGCAGTCACTTCTCGGCAGGCCCTGCCGAAATGTGACAGCACCCTGTAACTCTTTATTGCAAGAAGCAATATTGACCAAATTCACTGTACATGCACCTGGTTTCCTCTACTTTCCTCTCCTCTACTGATTCTTCCAATTAGCCACTCACAGTGTGACTCCTGGCTGCTGAGTTAGTTAGCACCAGTTAGTTACTAGAAACCCAAGCCTTTTTAGATGATTTATATTAATAAATACACCATTAAATAACGACTTAAGTGTCATTAATTATTTAAATTAATAAATAGCCTTTTCAATAATTACTTACATCACATTGGTTTTCTTAGGTTACAAAATACTGACCTGGGTTTTTTTCGTCATCACTTAGTAACAATAATAATAATAATAATAATAATAATAATAAGAATAATATTCAGTGGAGCTCCACTTCAGGTTTTACTTGATACTCATTCCAAACTAAATGTTTATTTAAATATTAGTTTAAATGTCATATGATAAAAAAAAAGTGTTAAAGTTTGAGTGTACACTTACAATTAAGTGTTAAGTGTGTTTGTTTCTGTTTGGTTGTGATGAGTTTCTGTTGTACTCACACCAGCAAACCAAATCCAGTTCAGTCCGTCCATGAATACCAGTCCGGGTTTTGTAGCAGGTTTGCGTTGATGCTGCAAACAGAGAGTGAGACACAAACAGGTGACTGTGATCGTTTCATTAAAGACAAGAGATGAGAAGAAGACTGATGTCAGTGAAGAAACAAGGAAACAAAGTAACGTCAAACTTACATCTGTGATCTGTCCCTCTGGTGCTGCTGTCAACACAGGAGTTTAAATATTGGCACAATGGTCAGCCAATCAGGTGTGAAAGCTTGAAATGTTAGGGGCGGGGCTTATTATTGAAAACATGTGCGCTGTGACTGAGGAGCCTGGTGGTTCAGTGGCTGCGGTGCGCGTTGAGCCGGAGTGTGGATATGGAGTGTGCGCCTGTGTGCCGCGCCACGCCGCGCGGCTTAAGTGAAGACCGACACGCGCCGGGCTGAGGTGGGATCCTGGCGGGGCCGGGCGCACCGCACTTCCTTGTATCTAAAGAAAAAAAGAAAAGAATGCATTTGAAATTGTATTGTAGCTTGAGCATGCACATGAGTTCATTTGTCAATGTGTGCCGTGATTTCATAGCGCTGTCCACGGTGATGAAATGAGCCTCGTGTCGGCAGCGTCACGGGGCCACCTCATTTTATATTTCCAGATTGTGGCTATGTTTGCACTGAGTGTGTTTCTTTCATTTCAACAATGTAGCCATAATGGTCTCTGGTTTTATGAAGTTAATGTTGAGAATGTATCTTGTCTGCGGGGAATGAGTTACTTCAACTTTAACCATTTAGGAAACCAATTAAGTTTATTAACTCAAACAATTTAAGCATACAAAAGTATTTGATTTGAGTACAAGTAACTCAAGTATTTGTTGTTAAAGTAACTTGGGTAAAGTGCATTGTACTAATTCCATTCAGTTAATGAAAACTACTAAGTATGTGACACTTATGTGAAACGGATTTATCTGAACTGAAATGATCTTCTTTATACAAATGTTAATACTTAAGTTGAATTGACTCTTTTCTTTCTACTAAATCAAATTATTACATTCTACTTCTGACAACTTCAAATGGAGAGCGTAGATCAGTGTGTGAGCCATTACAACCTGATTGTGAGGACCAGAGACACATGGTGAGTTTCAAAGGGAACTCCTGCAGGAACCTGATCTTCATTCACTACTGCCACCAGGGCCACTGCCCCTCTTGGGTTGCTTCCAACTCATCCTGAAAAGGGAACAAACACATGTTCAGTGTTTTCAGTGTATTCAGACAAATCATTCAACTTAAAAAAGAAAACATGATGTCATCATCACTACTTGCGATGCAATAGTCAAATAGAAGCACTGTCAATAAAAAGGTAAACATGTTGCATGTATTAGTTGTGAAATGTGGCGTTACACTGTACTCACATCTTATACCAAACTGAGAATACAAGTGCGTGTCCTCACTTAAACTGTGAGGACTGTACTCACGCCAGTAAACCGAATCCAGTCTGGGGTTTGTAGCAGGTTTGTAGGTTTGTGCGCCACGCCGCGCGGCTTAAGTGAAGACCGACACGCGCCAGGCCGAGGTGGGATCTCGGCAGGGCTGGGCGCTGTGGCTGCGGTACGTGTCGCAACTGAGGAGCCTGGTGGTTCAGCGGCTGCAGTGCGCGTCGCGCCGGAGTGTGGATATGGAGGGTGCGCCGCGGCTTAAGTGAAGACCGACACGCGCCGGGCCGCACCGCACTTCCTTGTATCTTAAAAAAAAGAAAAGAATGCATTTGAAATTGTATTGTAGCTTGAGCATGCGCATGATTTTATTTGTCAATGTGTGCCGTGATTTCATAGCGCTGTCCACGGTGCTGAAATGAGCCTCGCTGTCATATTAAAACTCTTTTCCAGATGAGGCATTGCTACAACAATGACTTTGACAGTGTGTGGGTGTCACCATCCTCTTTCACTCACTTGAGCTTCACTAAAGAGTGCAGGTCGTCTCTCTTTTAGTTCGGCAAGGAGGAGCTGAATTCACAGTTTCTTCATGCCCGAGTGCTGCATATGTTGATGGAGACCTGTGACATAAAACACAAAGAGCTACTGATGGTGCTACGTCTGTTTTTCACTAGACTACTCATAGATATCAGTACATCAACTGACAGTTAATGTATTATTTATTTGAACTTACAATTGTACATTTATATTCAAATACATACACAAATATGAAAGAACTGTACACTATAGTGGCGGTGATTGACTGAACATCATATGTTGGGTGCACATTTAAACACAGGATCCAGGCAGCTTTCCTAGTTGCAATATTTTATTTCCAAGTAAACGGTAGTCGGTGATGAGGGGTAATGGTGGATGATTCTGTCTATATGAAAATGATAAAGGAAATATTACAATCTAGAAAGTATCAAATATACAATAAGAAATGAGGTTGTCTTAGACTAACATCAATAATACATCCACTCTTACTTCCCTCTCTTTAGCAAAGGATTAAACTCAGGAATCTAGTATAATGACACACAAGCAATAAGTAAGTCTTCATACAAGATGTAGTATCAACCAAATGAATCATTAAATGAGTGAACGTCCATAAAACTCACAGCCAGTGTCCCTTTGTTCTCGTGGATTGTTTGGAGGGAAAATAGGGGGGTCAAAGGGCGGAAGGGGCGGGTTATATAGGATTAGGGGTGTGGTCCAGGTAGGTGTGCCAGTGATGAGGCAGGTGAGGAGGAGACTTGGGATTTTAACAAATACATATACAATGGCCGTGCCACTTTAATATAAACCTAAAATTCGAAGGTAAAATCAATTATTAGTAATAATATACAAAGTGTTTACATTAAAAACAAAGTAACACGTCAACCACAAATCTATGGATCACACCAAGCATCTGTGAGACGTCTGAGCCAGCGGATCATTTCATCAGGACAGGCCGAGGTAACGCTGCTCTGCCCTGGGCACTGTGAGCACCGAGCGTCCGCAGAGGCGGAGCTGATCACCTCCGACAACGTACCGCGCTGAAATCAGTTCCAGGTTGGATATTCAACAGACATTCGCTCCAGATCCAACGGCACCCTCCTCCTTCTCCACCCCGAGATAGGTGCACGATCACGGCTTGTACAAAGTCCGACCCATCGCTCTCAACAACCGTGGTCTCATTTAGGGACCATCAACGAATTACCGTTAAAAATGGATTAAAAAAAATTATGGGAGGTACTAAAATGGAATAAAAAGAGGTGTGTCCTGACTAGGCAGTCTAGTTCTATGTTGCTGCACTGTTTTGGAATCTTTAGGGTCACATGGCCTGGACGCGATTGAGATAAAATGCTAATATTTGCATTAAAGAAATGATTGAAAGTAAATCAAGTATTTAAATGGAATATAAAGAGGTGTGTCCTGACTAGGCAGTCTAGTACTATGTTTGTACACTCATTTGGAGTCGTTGGGTCACATTGCCTGGAAGCTATTGAGCTAAAATGCTAATATTTACATTATTAAAATTATAAAAAAAATAAATGAGGTAATTAAATATTAGTTTAATGTCATATGATCAAAATTAAAGTGTTAACGTTCGACTCTACACTTAGATTCAAGTGTTAAGTGTGTTTGCGGTTTGTTTCTGTCTGGTTGTGATGACTTTCTGTTGTACTCACGCCAGTAAACCGAATCCAGTCTGGGGTTTGTAGCAGGTTTGTACTGTAGCAGGTTTGCATTGGTGCTGCAAACAGAGAGTGAGACACAAACATGGGACTGTGATGGTTTCATTAAAGACAAGAGATGAGAAGAAGACTGGAGTCAGTGAGAAAACAAGGAAACAAAGTAACGTCAAACTTACGTCTGTGATCTGTCAGCATCTCCTCTCCCTCTGGTGCGGCTGTCAACACAGGAGTTTAAATATTGGCACAATGGTCAGTCAATCAGGTGTGAAAGCTTGAAATGTTTGGGGCGGGGCTTATTATTGAAAACATGTGCGCTGTGACTGAGGAGCCTGGTGGTTCAGTGGCTGCGGTGCGCGTTGAGCCGGAGTGTGGATATGGAGTGTGCGCCTGTGTGCCGCGCCACGCCGCGCTGCTTAAGTGAAGACCGACACGCGCCGGGCTGAGGTGGGATCCTGGCGGGGCCGGGCGCACCGCACTTCCTTGTATCTAAAGAAAAAAAGAAAAGAATGCATTTGAAATTGTATTGTAGCTTGAGCATGCACATGAGTTCATTTGTCAATGTGTGCCGTGATTTCATAGCGCTGTCCACGGTGATGAAATGAGCCTCGGTGTCGGCAGGGTCACGGGGCCACCTCATTTTATATTTCCAGATTGTGGCTATGTTTGCAATGAGTGTGTTTCTTTCATTTCAACAATGTAGCCATAATGGTCTCTGGTTTTATGAAGTTAATGTTGAGAATGTATCTTGTCTGCGGGGAATGAGTTACTTCAACTTTAACCATTTAGGAAACCAATTAAGTTTATTAACTCAAACAATTTAAGCATACAAAAGTATTTGATTTGAGTACAAGTAACTCAAGTATTTGTTGTTCAAGTAACTTGGGTAAAGTGCATTGTACTAATTCCATTCAGTTAATGAAAACTACTAAGTATGTGACACTTATGTGAAACGGATTTATCTGAACTGAAATGATCTTCTTTATACAAATGTTAATACTTAAGTTGAATTGACTCTTTTCTTTCTACTAAATCAAATTATTACATTCTACTTCTGACAACTTCAAATGGAGAGCGTAGATCAGTGTGTGAGCCATTACAACCTGATTGTGAGGACCAGAGACACATGGTGAGTTTCAAAGGGAACTCCTGCAGGAACCTGATCTTCATTCACTACTGCCACCAGGGCCACTGCCCCTCTTGGGTTGCTTCCAACTCATCCTGAAAAGGGAACAAACACATGTTCAGTGTTTTCAGTGTATTCAGACAAATCATTCAACTTAAAAAAGAAAACATGATGTCATCATCACTACTTGCGATGCAATAGTCAAATAGAAGCACTGTCAATAAAAAGGTAAACATGTTGCATGTATTAGTTGTGAAATGTGGCGTTACACTGTACTCACATCTTATACCAAACTGAGAATACAAGTGCGTGTCCTCACTTAAACTGTGAGGACTGTACTCACGCCAGTAAACCGAATCCAGTCTGGGGTTTGTAGCAGGTTTGTAGGTTTGTGCGCCACGCCGCGCGGCTTAAGTGAAGACCGACACGCGCCAGGCCGAGGTGGGATCTCGGCAGGGCTGAGCGCTGTGGCTGCGGTACGTGTCGCAACTGAGGAGCCTGGTGGTTCAGCGGCTGCAGTGCGCGTCGCGCCGGAGTGTGGATATGGAGGGTGCGCCGCGGCTTAAGTGAAGACCGACACGCCCCGGGCCGCACCGCACTTCCTTGTATCTTAAAAAAAAGAAAAGAATGCATTTGAAATTGTATTGTAGCTTGAGCATGCGCATGATTTTATTTGTCAATGTGTGCCGTGATTTCATAGCGCTGTCCACGGTGCTGAAATGAGCCTCGCTGTCATATTAAAACTCTTTTCCAGATGAGGCATTGCTACAACGATGACTTTGACAGTGTGTGGGTGTCACCATCCTCTTTCACTCACTTGAGCTTCACTAAAGAGTGCAGGTCGTCTCTCTTTTAGTTCGGCAAGGAGGAGCTGAATTCACAGTTTCTTCATGCCCGAGTGCTGCATATGTTGATGGAGACCTGTGACATAAAACACAAAGAGCTACTGATGGTGCTACGTCTGTTTTTCACTAGACTACTCATAGATATCAGTACATCAACTGACAGTTAATGTATTATTTATTTGAACTTACAATTGTACATTTATATTCAAATTCATACACAAATATGAAAGAACTGTACACTATAGTGGCGGTGATTGACTGAACATCATATGTTGGGTGCACATTTAAACACAGGATCCAGGCAGCTTTCCAAGTTGCAATATTTTATTTCCAAGTAAACGGTAGTCGGTGATGAGGGGTAATGGTGGATGATTCTGTCTACATGAAAATGATAAAGGAAATATTACAATCTAGAAAGTATCAAATATACAATAAGAAATGAGGTTGTCTTAGACTAACATCAATAATACATCCACTCTTACTTTCCTCTCTTTAGCAAAGGATTAAACTCAGGAATCTAGTATAATGACACACAAGCAATAAGTAAGTCTTCATACAAGATGTAGTATCAACCAAATGAAACATTAAATGAGTGAACGTCCATAAAACTCACAGCCAGTGTCCCTTTGTTCTCGTGGATTGTTTGGAGGGAAAATAGGGGGGTCAAAGGGCGGAAGGGGCGGGTTATATAGGATTAGGGGTGTGGTCCAGGTAGGTGTGCCAGTGATGAGGCAGGTGAGGAGGAGACTTGGGATTTTAACAAATACATATACAATGGCCGTGCCACTTTAATATAAACCTAAAATTCGAAGGTAAAATCAATTATTAGTAATAATATACAAAGTGTTTACATTAAAAACAAAGTAACACGTCAACCACAAATCTATGGATCACACCAAGCATCTGTGAGACGTCTGAGCCAGCGGATCATTTCATCAGGACAGGCCGAGGTAACGCTGCTCTGCCCTGGGCACTGTGAGCACCGAGCGTCCGCAGAGGCGGAGCTGATCACCTCCGACAACGTACCGCGCTGAAATCAGTTCCAGGTTGGATATTCAACAGACATTCGCTCCAGATCCAACGGCACCCTCCTCCTTCTCCACCCCGAGATAGGTGCACGATCACGGCTTGTACAAAGTCCGACCCATCGCTCTCAACAACCGTGGTCTCATTTAGGGACCATCAACGAATTACCGTTAAAAATGGATTAAAAAAAATTATGGGAGGTACTAAAATGGAATAAAAAGAGGTGTGTCCTGACTAGGCAGTCTAGTTCTATGTTGCTGCACTGTTTTGGAATCTTTAGGGTCACATGGCCTGGACGCGATTGAGATAAAATGCTAATATTTGCATTAAAGAAATGATTGAAAGTAAATCAAGTATTTAAATGGAATATAAAGAGGTGTGTCCTGACTAGGCAGTCTAGTACTATGTTTGTACACTCATTTGGAGTCGTTGGGTCACATTGCCTGGAAGCTATTGAGCTAAAATGCTAATATTTACATTATTAAAATTATAAAAAAAATAAATGAGGTAATTAAATATTAGTTTAATGTCATATGATCAAAATTAAAGTGTTAACGTTCGACTCTACACTTAGATTCAAGTGTTAAGTGTGTTTGCGGTTTGTTTCTGTCTGGTTGTGATGACTTTCTGTTGTACTCACGCCAGTAAACCGAATCCAGTCTGGGGTTTGTAGCAGGTTTGTACTGTAGCAGGTTTGCATTGGTGCTGCAAACAGAGAGTGAGACACAAACATGGGACTGTGATGGTTTCATTAAAGACAAGAGATGAGAAGAAGACTGGAGTCAGTGAGAAAACAAGGAAACAAAGTAACGTCAAACTTACGTCTGTGATCTGTCAGCATCTCCTCTCCCTCTGGTGCGGCTGTCAACACAGGAGTTTAAATATTGGCACAATGGTCAGTCAATCAGGTGTGAAAGCTTGAAATGTTTGGGGCGGGGCTTATTATTGAAAACATGTGCGCTGTGACTGAGGAGCCTGGTGGTTCAGTGGCTGCGGTGCGCGTTGAGCCGGAGTGTGGATATGGAGTGTGCGCCTGTGTGCCGCGCCACGCCGCGCTGCTTAAGTGAAGACCGACACGCGCCGGGCTGAGGTGGGATCCTGGCGGGGCCGGGCGCACCGCACTTCCTTGTATCTAAAGAAAAAAAGAAAAGAATGCATTTGAAATTGTATTGTAGCTTGAGCATGCACATGAGTTCATTTGTCAATGTGTGCCGTGATTTCATAGCGCTGTCCACGGTGATGAAATGAGCCTCGGTGTCGGCAGGGTCACGGGGCCACCTCATTTTATATTTCCAGATTGTGGCTATGTTTGCAATGAGTGTGTTTCTTTCATTTCAACAATGTAGCCATAATGGTCTCTGGTTTTATGAAGTTAATGTTGAGAATGTATCTTGTCTGCGGGGAATGAGTTACTTCAACTTTAACCATTTAGGAAACCAATTAAGTTTATTAACTCAAACAATTTAAGCATACAAAAGTATTTGATTTGAGTACAAGTAACTCAAGTATTTGTTGTTCAAGTAACTTGGGTAAAGTGCATTGTACTAATTCCATTCAGTTAATGAAAACTACTAAGTATGTGACACTTATGTGAAACGGATTTATCTGAACTGAAATGATCTTCTTTATACAAATGTTAATACTTAAGTTGAATTGACTCTTTTCTTTCTACTAAATCAAATTATTACATTCTACTTCTGACAACTTCAAATGGAGAGCGTAGATCAGTGTGTGAGCCATTACAACCTGATTGTGAGGACCAGAGACACATGGTGAGTTTCAAAGGGAACTCCTGCAGGAACCTGATCTTCATTCACTACTGCCACCAGGGCCACTGCCCCTCTTGGGTTGCTTCCAACTCATCCTGAAAAGGGAACAAACACATGTTCAGTGTTTTCAGTGTATTCAGACAAATCATTCAACTTAAAAAAGAAAACATGATGTCATCATCACTACTTGCGATGCAATAGTCAAATAGAAGCACTGTCAATAAAAAGGTAAACATGTTGCATGTATTATTTGTGAAATGTGGCGTTGTTTGTAGTTTAGTGTGTTTCCGCGTTTTCATGGCAGGGATGGCGTCTGCTGAGACGCTGGTTGCGCGGCTGCTGTGCGTTTGGCGCTGCGGCGGCGGTACGTGTCGTGTTTGCGCTGACTGTGTGCCCCGCCGCGCGGCTTAAGTGAGGACCGACACGCGCCGGGCCGAGGTGGGATCTCGGTGCCGTGTGCTGTGGCTGCGGTACGTGTCGCAACTGAGGAGCCTGGTGGTTCAGCGGCTGCGGTACGCGTCGCGCCGTTGTGCGGATATGGAGGGTGCGCCTGTGCGCTGCGCCACGCCGCGCAGCTTAAGTGAAGACCGACACGCGCCGGGCCGAGGCGGGGCCGGGCGCACCGCAATTTTTTTATGAAGTTAATGTTGAGAATGTATCTTGAATGTACGCGGTTCCGGTGCCGTGCGCTGCGGCGGCGGTACCTGTCGTAACTGGGGAGCCTGGTGGTTCCGCGGCCGCGGTGCGTGTCCTCACTTAAACTGTGAGGACTGTACTCAGGCCAGTAAACTAACCTGATCTTCATTCACTACTGCCACCAGGGCCACTGCCCCTCTTGGGTTGCTTCCAACTCATCCTGAAAAGGGAACAAACACATGTTCAGTGTTTTCAGTGTATTCAGACAAATCATTCAACTTAAAAAAGAAAACATGATGTCATCATCACTACTTGCGATGCAATAGTCAAATAAAAGCACTGTCAATAAAAAGGTAAACATGTTGCATGTATTATTTGTGAAATGTGGCGTTGTTTGTAGTTTAGTGTGTTTCCGCGTTTTCATGGCAGGGATGGCGTCTGCTGAGACGCTGGTTCCGCGGCTGCTGTGCGTTTGGCGCTGCGGCGGCGGTACTGTCGTGTTTGCGCTGACTGTGTGCCCCGCCGCGCGGCTAAAGTGAGGACCGACACGCGCCGGGCCGAGGTGGGATCTCGGTGCCGTGTGCTGTGGCTGCGGTACGTGTCGCAACTGAGGAGCCTGGTGGTTCAGCGGCTGCGGTGCGCGTCGCGCCGTTGTGCGGATATGGAGGGTGCGCCTGTGCGCTGCGCCACGCCGCGCAGCTTAAGTGAAGACCGACACGCGCCGGGCCGAGGCGGGGCCGGGCGCACCGCAATTTTTTTATGAAGTTAATGTTGAGAATGTATCTTGAATGTACGCGGTTCCGGTGCCGTGCGCTGCGGCGGCGGTACCTGTCGTAACTGGGGAGCCTGGTGGTTCCGCGGCCGCGGTGCGTGTCCTCACTTAAACTGTGAGGACTGTACTCAGGCCAGTAAACTAACCTGATCTTCATTCACTACTGCCACCAGGGCCACTGCCCCTCTTGGGTTGCTTCCAACTCATCCTGAAAAGGGAACAAACACATGTGCAGTGTTTTCAGTGTATTCAGACAAATCATTCAACTTAAAAAAGAAAACATGATGTCATCATCACTACTTGCGATGCAATAGTCAAATAGAAGCACTGTCAATAAAAAGGTAAACATGTTGCATGTATTATTTGTGAAATGTGGCGTTGTTTGTAGTTTAGTGTGTTTCCGCGTTTTCACGGCAGGGATGGCGTCTGCTGAGACGCTGGTTCCGCGGCTGCTGTGCGTTTGGCGCTGCGGCGGCGGTGCGTGTCCTCACTTAAACTGTGAGGACTGTACTCATGAGTTTATTTGTCAATGTGTGCCGTGATTTCATAGCGCTGTCCACGGTGCTGAAATGAGCCTCGGTGTCGGCAGCGTCACAGGGTGACCTCATTTTATATTTCCAGATTGTGGCTATGTTTGCACTGAGTGTGTTTCTTTAATTTCAACAATGTAGCCATAATGGTCTCCAACAACGGTGAACAAAACAAACGCCACAGAAGCTGCAGTGCAAACTCCACCCACCTATAGCTGCAGAGGAAAAACTACATGTCTACTATAAACTGCTTTCTATATTCCTTCCTGGTTGGATTTAAACACACATCTGCCAATTTATTAGGTACACATTTTCTGTTTATGAACACACTGATTGAAGGAGCCAATCACATGGCAGTAAGTCATTGCATTTAGGCAGGTAGACATGATCAGGACGCCCAAATCAAGTTCAAACAGACTATCAGCATTAGGAAGAAAGGTGATTCAAGGAGCTTTTAATGTGGCATGGTTACTGGTAGTATTTTTACAAACTGCTTGCACAACCACGGTGTGACAAACAGAAAATATCCAGTGATGCCATGTTGAGGTCAAAGATCAGCAGAAAGGCCATGCTAAGAAAGCAAAAGGAACTCAAATCAGCGCAACCAAAGTGTGCAGAACACCATCTGAAGGCACAACACATTGAACCTTGCCGAAAAATGACTGCCTCCGACGGGAACGCACATCGGTTCAGAGGTAGTGAGCGTAGGTCTACTGGTAGATATAATACTGTATACAGGGTACACCCTATAAGTCGTTGTTTGAAGGAGCGATACTGACCACATTCATTGTACATGCACCTGTTTTCCTCGACTGCTAATGCTGAAAAGATAGAGAATGTAAGCCCTAACAATCCAGAGTTACAGGGTGCAGTCACTTCTCGGCAGGCCCTGCCGAAATGTGACAGCACCCTGTAACTCTTTATTGCAAGAAGCAATATTGACCAAATTCACTGTACATGCACCTGGTTTCCTCTACTTTCCTCTCCTCTACTGATTCTTCCAATTAGCCACTCACAGTGTGACTCCTGGCTGCTGAGTTAGTTAGCACCAGTTAGTTACTAGAAACCCAAGCCTTTTTAGATGATTTATATTAATAAATACACCATTAAATAATGACTTCAGTGTCATTAATTATTTAAATTAATAAATAGCCTTTTCAATAATTACTTACATCACATTGGTTTTCTTAGGTTACAAAATACTGACCTGGGTTTTTTTCGTCATCACTTAGTAACAACAATAATAATAAGAATAATATTCAGTGGAGCTCCACTTCAGGTTTTACTTGATACTCATTCCAAACTAAATGTTTATTTAAATATTAGTTTAAATGTCATATGATAAAAAAAAAGTGTTAAAGTTTGAGTGTACACTTACAATTAAGTGTTAAGTGTGTTTGTTTCTGTTTGGTTGTGATGACTTTCTGTTGTACTCACACCAGGAAACCGAATCCAGTTCAGTCCGTCCATGAATACCAGTCCGGGTTTTGTAGCAGGTTTGCGTTGATGCTGCAAACAGAGAGTGAGACACAATCAGGTGACTGTGATCGTTTCATTAAAGACAAGAGATGAGAAGAAGACTGATGTCAGTGAAGAAACAAGGAAACAAAGTAACGTCAAACTTACATCTGTGATCTGTCCCTCTGGTGCGGCTGTCAACACAGGAGTTTAAATATTGGCACAATGGTCAGCCAATCAGGTGTGAAAGCTTGAAATGTTTGGGGCGGGGCTTATTATTGAAAACATGTGCGCTGTGACTGAGGAGCCTGGTGGTTCAGTGGCTGCGGTGCGCGTTGAGCCGGAGTGTGGATATGGAGTGTGCGCCTGTGTGCCGCGCCACGCCGCGCGGCTTAAGTGAAGACCGACACGCCCCGGGCTGAGGTGGGATCCTGGCGGGGCCGGGCGCACCGCACTTCCTTGTATCTAAAGAAAAAAAGAAAAGAATGCATTTGAAATTGTATTGTAGCTTGAGTATGCACATGAGTTCATTTGTCAATGTGTGCCGTGATTTCATAGCGCTGTCCACGGTGATGAAATGAGCCTCGGTGTCGGCAGCGTCACGGGGCCACCTCATTTTATATTTCCAGATTGTGGCTATGTTTGCACTGAGTGTGTTTCTTTCATTTCAACAATGTAGCCATAATGGTCTCTGGTTTTATGAAGTTAATGTTGAGAATGTATCTTGTCTGCGGGGAATGAGTTACTTCAACTTTAACCATTTAGGAAACCAATTAAGTTTATTAACTCAAACAATTTAAGCATACAAAAGTATTTGATTTGAGTACAAGTAACTCAAGTATTTGTTGTTAAAGTAACTTGGGTAAAGTGCATTGTACTAATTCCATTCAGTTAATGAAAACTACTAAGTATGTGACACTTATGTGAAACGGATTTATCTGAACTGAAATGATCTTCTTTATACAAATGTTAATACTTAAGGCGAATTGACTCTTTTCTTTCTACTAAATCAAATTATTACATTCTACTTCTGACAACTTCAAATGGAGAGCGTAGATCAGTGTGTGAGCCATTACAACCTGATTGTGAGGACCAGAGACACATGGTGAGTTTCAAAGGGAACTCCTGCAGGAACCTGATCTTCATTCACTACTGCCACCAGGGCCACTGCCCCTCTTGGGTTGCTTCCAACTCATCCTGAAAAGGGAACAAACACATGTTCAGTGTTTTCAGTGTATTCAGACAAATCATTCAACTTAAAAAAGAAAACATGATGTCATCATCACTACTTGCGATGCAATAGTCAAATAGAAGCACTGTCAATAAAAAGGTAAACATGTTGCATGTATTAGTTGTGAAATGTGGCGTTACACTGTACTCACATCTTATACCAAACTGAGAATACAAGTGCGTGTCCTCACTTAAACTGTGAGGACTGTACTCACGCCAGTAAACCGAATCCAGTCTGGGGTTTGTAGCAGGTTTGTAGGTTTGTGCGCCACGCCGCGCGGCTTAAGTGAAGACCGACACGCGCCAGGCCGAGGTGGGATCTCGGCAGGGCTGGGCGCTGTGGCTGCGGTACGTGTCGCAACTGAGGAGCCTGGTGGTTCAGCGGCTGCAGTGCGCGTCGCGCCGGAGTGTGGATATGGAGGGTGCGCCGCGGCTTAAGTGAAGACCGACACGCGCCGGGCCGCACCGCACTTCCTTGTATCTTAAAAAAAAGAAAAGAATGCATTTGAAATTGTATTGTAGCTTGAGCATGCGCATGATTTTATTTGTCAATGTGTGCCGTGATTTCATAGCGCTGTCCACGGTGCTGAAATGAGCCTCGCTGTCATATTAAAACTCTTTTCCAGATGAGGCATTGCTACAACGATGACTTTGACAGTGTGTGGGTGTCACCATCCTCTTTCACTCACTTGAGCTTCACTAAAGAGTGCAGGTCGTCTCTCTTTTAGTTCGGCAAGGAGGAGCTGAATTCACAGTTTCTTCATGCCCGAGTGCTGCATATGTTGATGGAGACCTGTGACATAAAACACAAAGAGCTACTGATGGTGCTACGTCTGTTTTTCACTAGACTACTCATAGATATCAGTACATCAACTGACAGTTAATGTATTATTTATTTGAACTTACAATTGTACATTTATATTCAAATACATACACAAATATGAAAGAACTGTACACTATAGTGGCGGTGATTGACTGAACATCATATGTTGGGTGCACATTTAAACACAGGATCCAGGCAGCTTTCCAAGTTGCAATATTTTATTTCCAAGTAAACGGTAGTCGGTGATGAGGGGTAATGGTGGATGATTCTGTCTATATGAAAATGATAAAGGAAATATTACAATCTAGAAAGTATCAAATATACAATAAGAAATGAGGTTGTTTTAGACTAACATCAATAATACATCCACTCTTACTTTCCTCTCTTTAGCAAAGGATTAAACTCAGGAATCTAGTATAATGACACACAAGCAATAAGTAAGTCTTCATACAAGATGTAGTATCAACCAAATGAATCATTAAATGAGTGAACGTCCATAAAACTCACAGCCAGTGTCCCTTTGTTCTCGTGGATTGTTTGGAGGGAAAATAGGGGGGTCAAAGGGCGGAAGGGGCAGGTTATATAGGATTAGGGGTGTGGTCCAGGTAGGTGTGCCAGTGATGAGGCAGGTGAGGAGGAGACTTGGGATTTTAACAAATACATATACAATGGCCGTGCCACTTTAATATAAACCTAAAATTCGAAGGTAAAATCAATTATTAGTAATAATATACAAAGTGTTTACATTAAAAACAAAGTAACACGTCAACCACAAATCTATGGATCACACCAAGCATCTGTGAGACGTCTGAGCCAGCGGATCATTTCATCAGGACAGGCCGAGGTAGCGCTGCTCTGCCCTGGGCACTGTGAGCACCGAGCGTCCGCAGAGGCGGAGCTGATCACCTCCGACAACGTACCGCGCTGAAATCAGTTCCAGGTTGGATATTCAACAGACATTCGCTCCAGATCCAACGGCACCCTCCTCCTTCTCCACCCCGAGATAGGTGCACGATCACGGCTTGTACAAAGTCCGACCCATCGCTCTCAACAACCGTGGTCTCATTTAGGGACCATCAACGAATTACCGTTAAAAATGGATTAAAAAAAATTATGGGAGGTACTAAAACGGAATAAAAAGAGGTGTGTCCTGACTAGGCAGTCTAGTTCTATGTTGCTGCACTGTTTTGGAATCTTTAGGGTCACATGGCCTGGACGCGATTGAGATAAAATGCTAATATTTGCATTAAAGAAATGATTGAAAGTAAATCAAGTATTTAAATGGAATATAAAGAGGTGTGTCCTGACTAGGCAGTCTAGTACTATGTTTGTACACTCATTTGGAGTCGTTGGGTCACATTGCCTGGAAGCTATTGAGCTAAAATGCTAATATTTACATTATTAAAATTATAAAAAAAATAAATGAGGTAATTAAATATTAGTTTAATGTCATATGATCAAAATTAAAGTGTTAACGTTCGACTCTACACTTAGATTCAAGTGTTAAGTGTGTTTGCGGTTTGTTTCTGTCTGGTTGTGATGACTTTCTGTTGTACTCACGCCAGTAAACCGAATCCAGTCTGGGGTTTGTAGCAGGTTTGTACTGTAGCAGGTTTGCATTGGTGCTGCAAACAGAGAGTGAGACACAAACATGGGACTGTGATGGTTTCATTAAAGACAAGAGATGAGAAGAAGACTGGAGTCAGTGAGAAAACAAGGAAACAAAGTAACGTCAAACTTACGTCTGTGATCTGTCAGCATCTCCTCTCCCTCTGGTGCGGCTGTCAACACAGGAGTTTAAATATTGGCACAATGGTCAGTCAATCAGGTGTGAAAGCTTGAAATGTTTGGGGCGGGGCTTATTATTGAAAACATGTGCGCTGTGACTGAGGAGCCTGGTGGTTCAGTGGCTGCGGTGCGCGTTGAGCCGGAGTGTGGATATGGAGTGTGCGCCTGTGTGCCACGCCGCGCGGCTTAAGTGAAGACCGACGCGCGCCGGGCTGAGGTGGGATCCTGGCGGGGCCGGGCGCACCGCACTTCCTTGTATCTAAAAAAAAAGAGAAAAGAATGCATTTGAAATTGTATTGTAGCTTGAGCATGCACATGAGTTCATTTGTCAATGTGTGCAGTGATTTCATAGCGCTGTCCACGGTGATGAAATGAGCCTCGGTGTCGGCAGGGTCACGGGGCCACCTCATTTTATATTTCCAGATTGTGGCTATGTTTGCACTGAGTGTGTTTCTTTCATTTCAACAATGTAGCCATAATGGTCTCTGGTTTTATGAAGTTAATGTTGAGAATGTATCTTGTCTGCGGGGAATGAGTTACTTCAACTTTAACCATTTAGGAAACCAATTAAGTTTATTAACTCAAACAATTTAAGCATACAAAAGTATTTGATTTGAGTACAAGTAACTCAAGTATTTGTTGTTAAAGTAACTTGGGTAAAGTGCATTGTACTAATTCCATTCAGTTAATGAAAACTACTAAGTATGTGACACTTATGTGAAACGGATTTATCTGAACTGAAATGATCTTCTTTATACAAATGTTAATACTTAAGTTGAATTGACTCTTTTCTTTCTACTAAATCAAATTATTACATTCTACTTCTGACAACTTCAAATGGAGAGCGTAGATCAGTGTGTGAGCCATTACAACCTGATTGTGAGGACCAGAGACACATGGTGAGTTTCAAAGGGAACTCCTGCAGGAACCTGATCTTCATTCACTACTGCCACCAGGGCCACTGCCCCTCTTGGGTTGCTTCCAACTCATCCTGAAAAGGGAACAAACACATGTTCAGTGTTTTCAGTGTATTCAGACAAATCATTCAACTTAAAAAAGAAAACATGATGTCATCATCACTACTTGCGATGCAATAGTCAAATAGAAGCACTGTCAATAAAAAGGTAAACATGTTGCATGTATTATTTGTGAAATGTGGCGTTGTTTGTAGTTTAGTGTGTTTCCGCGTTTTCACGGCAGGGATGGCGTCTGCTGAGACGCTGATTCCGCGGCTGCTGTGCGTTTGGCGCTGCGGTGGCGGTACGTGTCGTGTTTGCGCTGACTGTGTGCCCCGCCGCGCGGCTTAAGTGAGGACCGACACGCGCCGGGCCGAGGTGGGATCTCGGTGCCGTGTGCTGTGGCTGCGGTACGTGTCGCAACTGAGGAGCCTGGTGGTTCAGCGGCAGCGGTGCGCCGGAGTGTGGATATGGAGTGGCTCGGGAACAAACACATTTTCAGTGTTTTCAGTGTATTCAGACAAATCATTCAACTTAAAAAAGAAAACATGATGTCATCATCACTACTTGCGATGCAATAGTCAAATAGAAGCACTGTCAATAAAAAGGTAAACATGTTGCATGTATTATTTGTGAAATGTGGCGTTGTTTGTAGTTTAGTGTGTTTCCGCGTTTTCACGGCAGGGATGGCGTCTGCTGAGACGCTGGTTCCGCGGCTGCTGTGCGTTTGGCGCTGCGGCGGCGGTACGTGTCGTGTTTGCGCTGACTGTGTGCCCCGCCGCGCGGCTTAAGTGAGGACCGACACGCGCCGGGCCGAGGTGGGATCTCGGTGCCGTGTGCTGTGGCTGCGGTACGTGTGGCAACTGAGGAGCCTGGTGGTTCAGCGGCTGCGGTGCGCGTCGCGCCGTTGTGCGGATATGGAGGGTGCGCCTGTGCGCTGCGCCACGCCGCGCGGCTTAAGTGAAGACCGACACGCGCCGGGCCGAGGCGGGGCCGGGCGCACCGCACTTTTTTTATGAAGTTAATGTTGAGAATGTATCTTGAATGTATCTCGGTTTGCGCGGGCTCCGTGGCTGCTGTGCGCTCCGTGCGCTCCGCGGCTGCGGTTCCGGTGCCGTGCGCTGCGGCGGCGGTACCTGTCGTAACTGGGGAGCCTTGTGGTTCCGCGGCCGCGGTGCGTGTCCTCACTTAAACTGTGAGGACTGTACTCAGGCCAGTAAACTAACCTGATCTTCATTCACTACTGCCACCAGGGCCACTGCCCCTCTTGGGTTGCTTCCAACTCATCCTGAAAAGGGAACAAACACATGTTCAGTGTTTTCAGTGAATTCAGACAAATCATTCAACTTAAAAAAGAAAACATGATGTCATCATCACTACTTGCGATGCAATAGTCAAATAGAAGCACTGTCAATAAAAAGGTAAACATGTTGCATGTATTATTTGTGAAATGTGGCGTTGTTTGTAGTTTAGTGTGTTTCCGCGTTTTCACGGCAGGGATGGCGTCTGCTGAGACGCTGGTTCCGCGGCTGCTGTGCGTTTGGCGCTGCGGCGGCGGTACGTGTCGTGTTTGCGCTGACTGTGTGCCCCGCCGCGCGGCTTAAGTGAGGACCGACACGCGCCGGGCCGAGGTGGGATCTCGGTGCCGTGTGCTGTGGCTGCGGTACGTGTGGCAACTGAGGAGCCTGGTGGTTCAGCGGCTGCGGTGCGCGTCGCGCCGTTGTGCGGATATGGAGGGTGCGCCTGTGCGCTGCGCCACGCCGCGCGGCTTAAGTGAAGACCGACACGCGCCGGGCCGAGGCGGGGCCGGGCGCACCGCACTTTTTTTATGAAGTTAATGTTGAGAATGTATCTTGAATGTATCTCGGTTTGCGCGGGCTCCGTGGCTGCTGTGCGCTCCGTGCGCTCCGCGGCTGCGGTTCCGGTGCCGTGCGCTGCAGCGGCGGTACCTGTCGTAACTGGGGAGCCTTGTGGTTCCGCGGCCGCGGTGCGTGTCCTCACTTAAACTGTGAGGACTGTACTGAGGCCAGTAAACTAACCTGATCTTCATTCACTACTGCCACCAGGGCCACTGCCCCTCTTGGGTTGCTTCCAACTCATCCTGAAAAGGGAACAAACACATGTTCAGTGTTTTCAGTGTATTCAGACAAATCATTCAACTTAAAAAAGAAAACATGATGTCATCATCACTACTTGCGATGCAATAGTCAAATAGAAGCACTGTCAATAAAAAGGTAAACATGTTGCATGTATTATTTGTGAAATGTGGCGTTGTTTGTAGTTTAGTGTGTTTCCGCGTTTTCACGGCAGGGATGGCGTCTGCTGAGACGCTGGTTCCGCGGCTGCTGTGCGTTTGGCGCTGCGGCGGCGGTACGTGTCGTGTTTGCGCTGACTGTGTGCCCCGCCGCGCGGCTTAAGTGAGGACCGACACGCGCCGGGCCGAGGTGGGATCTCGGTGCCGTGTGCTGTGGCTGCGGTACGTGTGGCAACTGAGGAGCCTGGTGGTTCAGCGGCTGCGGTGCGCGTCGCGCCGTTGTGCGGATATGGAGGGTGCGCCTGTGCGCTGCGCCACGCCGCGCGGCTTAAGTGAAGACCGACACGCGCCGGGCTGAGGTGGGATCCTGGCGGGGCCGGGCGCACCGCACTTCCTTGTATCTAAAGAAAAAAAGAAAAGAATGCATTTGAAATTGTAATGTAGCTTGAGCATGCACATGAGTTCATTTGTCAATGTGTGCCGTGATTTCATAGCGCTGTCCACGGTGATGAAATGAGCCTCGGTGTCGGCAGCGTCACGGGGCCACCTCATTTTATATTTCCAGATTGTGGCTATGTTTGCACTGAGTGTGTTTCTTTCATTTCAACAATGTAGCCATAATGGTCTCTGGTTTTATGAAGTTAATGTTGAGAATGTATCTTGTCTGCGGGGAATGAGTTACTTCAACTTTAACCATTTAGGAAACCAATTAAGTTTATTAACTCAAACAATTTAAGCATACAAAAGTATTTGATTTGAGTACAAGTAACTCAAGTATTTGTTGTTAAAGTAACTTGGGTAAAGTGCATTGTACTAATTCCATTCAGTTAATGAAAACTACTAAGTATGTGACACTTATGTGAAACGGATTTATCTGAACTGAAATGATCTTCTTTATACAAATGTTAATACTTAAGTTGAATTGACTCTTTTCTTTCTACTAAATCAAATTATTACATTCTACTTCTGACAACTTCAAATGGAGAGCGTAGATCAGTGTGTGAGCCATTACAACCTGATTGTGAGGACCAGAGACACATGGTGAGTTTCAAAGGGAACTCCTGCAGGAACCTGATCTTCATTCACTACTGCCACCAGGGCCACTGCCCCTCTTGGGTTGCTTCCAACTCATCCTGAAAAGGGAACAAACACATGTTCAGTGTTTTCAGTGTATTCAGACAAATCATTCAACTTAAAAAAGAAAACATGATGTCATCATCACTACTTGCGATGCAATAGTCAAATAGAAGCACTGTCAATAAAAAGGTAAACATGTTGCATGTATTATTTGTGAAATGTGGCGTTGTTTGTAGTTTAGTGTGTTTCCGCGTTTTCACGGCAGGGATGGCGTCTGCTGAGACGCTGGTTCCGCGGCTGCTGTGCGTTTGGCGCTGCGGCGGCGGTACGTGTCGTGTTTGCGCTGACTGTGTGCCCCGCCGCGCGGCTTAAGTGAGGACCGACACGCGCCGGGCCGAGGTGGGATCTCGGTGCCGTGTGCTGTGGCTGCGGTACGTGTGGCAACTGAGGAGCCTGGTGGTTCAGCGGCTGCGGTGCGCGTCGCGCCGTTGTGCGGATATGGAGGGTGCGCCTGTGCGCTGCGCCACGCCGCGCGGCTTAAGTGCAGACCGACACGCGCCGGGCCGAGGCGGGGCCGGGCGCACCGCACTTTTTTTATGAAGTTAATGTTGAGAATGTATCTTGAATGTATCTCGGTTTGCGCGGGCTCCGTGGCTGCTGTGCGCTCCGTGCGCTCCGCGGCTGCAGTTCCGGTGCCGTGCGCTGCAGCGGCGGTACCTGTCGTAACTGGGGAGCCTTGTGGTTCCGCGGCCGCGGTGCGTGTCCTCACTTAAACTGTGAGGACTGTACTGAGGCCAGTAAACTAACCTGATCTTCATTCACTACTGCCACCAGGGCCACTGCCCCTCTTGGGTTGCTTCCAACTCATCCTGAAAAGGGAACAAACACATGTTCAGTGTTTTCAGTGTATTCAGACAAATCATTCAACTTAAAAAAGAAAACATGATGTCATCATCACTACTTGCGATGCAATAGTCAAATAGAAGCACTGTCAATAAAAAGGTAAACATGTTGCATGTATTATTTGTGAAATGTGGCGTTGTTTGTAGTTTAGTGTGTTTCCGCGTTTTCACGGCAGGGATGGCGTCTGCTGAGACGCTGATTCCGCGGCTGCTGTGCGTTTGGCGCTGCGGTGGCGGTACGTGTCGTGTTTGCGCTGACTGTGTGCCCCGCCGCGCGGCTTAAGTGAGGACCGACACGCGCCGGGCCGAGGTGGGATCTCGGTGCCGTGTGCTGTGGCTGCGGTACGTGTCGCAACTGAGGAGCCTGGTGGTTCAGCGGCAGCGGTGCGCCGGAGTGTGGATATGGAGTGGCTCGGGAACAAACACATGTTCAGTGTTTTCAGTGTATTCAGACAAATCATTCAACTTAAAAAAGAAAACATGATGTCATCATCACTACTTGCGATGCAATAGTCAAATAGAAGCACTGTCAATAAAAAGGTAAACATGTTGCATGTATTATTTGTGAAATGTGGCGTTGTTTGTAGTTTAGTGTGTTTCCGCGTTTTCACGGCAGGGATGGCGTCTGCTGAGACGCTGGTTCCGCGGCTGCTTTGCGTTTGGCGCTGCGGCGGCGGTACGTGTCGTGTTTGCGCTGACTGTGTGCCCCGCCGCGCGGCTTAAGTGAGGACCGACACGCGCCGGGCCGAGGTGGGATCTCGGTGCCGTGTGCTGTGGCTGCGGTACGTGTGGCAACTGAGGAGCCTGGTGGTTCAGCGGCTGCGGTGCGCGTCGCGCCGTTGTGCGGATATGGAGGGTGCGCCTGTGCGCTGCGCCACGCCGCGCGGCTTAAGTGCAGACCGACACGCGCCGGGCCGAGGCGGGGCCGGGCGCACCGCACTTTTTTTATGAAGTTAATGTTGAGAATGTATCTTGAATGTATCTCGGTTTGCGCAGGCTCCGTGGCTGCTGTGCGCTCCGTGCGCTCCGCGGCTGCAGTTCCGGTGCCGTGCGCTGCAGCGGCGGTACCTGTCGTAACTGGGGAGCCTTGTGGTTCCGCGGCCGCGGTGCGTGTCCTCACTTAAACTGTGAGGACTGTACTGAGGCCAGTAAACTAACCTGATCTTCATTCACTACTGCCACCAGGGCCACTGCCCCTCTTGGGTTGCTTCCAACTCATCCTGAAAAGGGAACAAACACATGTTCAGTGTTTTCAGTGTATTCAGACAAATCATTCAACTTAAAAAAGAAAACATGATGTCATCATCACTACTTGCGATGCAATAGTCAAATAGAAGCACTGTCAATAAAAAGGTAAACATGTTGCATGTATTATTTGTGAAATGTGGCGTTGTTTGTAGTTTAGTGTGTTTCCGCGTTTTCACGGCAGGGATGGCGTCTGCTGAGACGCTGATTCCGCGGCTGCTGTGCGTTTGGCGCTGCGGTGGCGGTACGTGTCGTGTTTGCGCTGACTGTGTGCCCCGCCGCGCGGCTTAAGTGAGGACCGACACGCGCCGGGCCGAGGTGGGATCTCGGTGCCGTGTGCTGTGGCTGCGGTACGTGTCGCAACTGAGGAGCCTGGTGGTTCAGCGGCAGCGGTGCGCCGGAGTGTGGATATGGAGTGGCTCGGGAACAAACACATGTTCAGTGTTTTCAGTGTATTCAGACAAATCATTCAACTTAAAAAAGAAAACATGATGTCATCATCACTACTTGCGATGCAATAGTCAAATAGAAGCACTGTCAATAAAAAGGTAAACATGTTGCATGTATTATTTGTGAAATGTGGCGTTGTTTGTAGTTTAGTGTGTTTCCGCGTTTTCACGGCAGGGATGGCGTCTGCTGAGACGCTGGTTCCGCGGCTGCTGTGCGTTTGGCGCTGCGGCGGCGGTACGTGTCGTGTTTGCGCTGACTGTGTGCCCCGCCGCGCGGCTTAAGTGAGGACCGACACGCGCCGGGCCGAGGTGGGATCTCGGTGCCGTGTGCTGTGGCTGCGGTACGTGTGGCAACTGAGGAGCATGGTGGTTCAGCGGCTGCGGTGCGCGTCGCGCCGTTGTGCGGATATGGAGGGTGCGCCTGTGCGCTGCGCCACGCCGCGCGGCTTAAGTGAAGACCGACACGCGCCGGGCCGAGGCGGGGCCGGGCGCACCGCACTTTTTTTATGAAGTTAATGTTGAGAATGTATCTTGAATGTATCTCGGTTTGCGCGGGCTCCGTGGCTGCTGTGCGCTACGCGGCTGCAGTGCGCTCCGCGGCTGCGGTTCCGGTGCCGTGCGCTGCGGCGGCGGTACCTGTCGTAACTGGGGAGCCTGGTGGTTCCGCGGCCGCGGTGCGTGTCCTCACTTAAACTGTGAGGACTGTACTCATGAGTTTATTTGTCAATGTGTGCCGTGATTTCATAGCGCTGTCCACGGTGCTGAAATGAGCCTCGGTGTCGGCAGCGTCACAGGGTGACCTCATTTTATATTTCCAGATTGTGGCTATGTTTGCACTGAGTGTGTTTCTTTAATTTCAACAATGTAGCCATAATGGTCTCCAACAACGGTGAACAAAACAAACGCCACAGAAGCTGCAGTGCAAACTCCACCCACCTATAACTGCAGAGGAAAAACTACATGTCTACTATAAACTGCTTTCTATATTCCTTCCTGGTTGGATTTAAACACACATCTGCCAATTTATTAGGTACACATTTTCTGTTTATGAACACACTGATTGAAGGAGCCAATCACATGGCAGTAAGTCATTGCATTTAGGCAGGTAGACATGATCAGGACGCCCAAATCAAGTTCAAACAGACTATCAGCATTAGGAAGAAAGGTGATTCAAGGAGCTTTTAATGTGGCATGGTTACTGGTAGTATTTTTACAAACTGCTTGCACAACCACGGTGTGACAAACAGAAAATATCCAGTGATGCCATGTTGAGGTCAAAGATCAGCAGAAAGGCCATGCTAAGAAAGCAAAAGGAACTCAAATCAGCGCAACCAAAGTGTGCAGAACACCATCTGAAGGCACAACACATTGAACCTTGCCGAAAAATGACTGCCTCCGACGGGAACGCGCATCGGTTAAGAGGTAGTGAGCGTAGGTCTACTGGTAGATATAATACTGTATACAGGGTACACCCTATAAGTCGTTGTTTGAAGGAGCGATACTGACCAAATTCATTGTACATGCACCTGTTTTCCTCGACTGCTAATGCTGAAAAGATAGAGAATGTAAGCCCTAACAATCCAGAGTTACAGGGTGCAGTCACTTCTCGGCAGGCCCTGCCGAAATGTGACAGCACCCTGTAACTCTTTATTGCAAGAAGCAATATTGACCAAATTCACTGTACATGCACCTGGTTTCCTCTACTTTCCTCTCCTCTACTGATTCTTCCAATTAGCCACTCACAGTGTGACTCCTGGCTGCTGAGTTAGTTAGCACCAGTTAGTTACTAGAAACCCAAGCCTTTTTAGATGATTTATATTAATAAATACACCATTAAATAACGACTTAAGTGTCATTAATTATTTAAATTAATAAATAGCCTTTTCAATAATTACTTACATCACATTGGTTTTCTTAGGTTACAAAATACTGACCTGGGTTTTTTTCGTCATCACTTAGTAACAATAATAATAATAATAATAATAATAATAATAATAATAATATTCAGTGGAGCTCCACTTCAGGTTTTACTTGATACTCATTCCAAACTAAATGTTTATTTAAATATTAGTTTAAATGTCATATGATAAAAAAAAGTGTTAAAGTTTGAGTGTACACTTACAATTAAGTGTTAAGTGTGTTTGTTTCTGTTTGGTTGTGATGAGTTTCTGTTGTACTCACACCATCAAACCGAATCCAGTTCAGTCCGTCCATGAATACCAGTCCGGGTTTTGTAGCAGGTTTGCGTTGATGCTGCAAACAGAGAGTGAGACACAAACAGGTGACTGTGATCGTTTCATTAAAGACAAGAGATGAGAAGAAGACTGATGTCAGTGAATAAACAAGGAAACAAAGTAACGTCAAACTTACATCTGTGATCTGTCCCTCTGGTGCGGCTGTCAACACAGGAGTTTAAATATTGGCACAATGGTCAGCCAATCAGGTGTGAAAGCTTGAAATGTTTGGGGCGGGGCTTATTATTGAAAACATGTGCGCTGTGACTGAGGAGCCTGGTGGTTCAGTGGCTGCGGTGCGCGTTGAGCCGGAGTGTGGATATGGAGTGTGCGCCTGTGTGCCGCGCCACGCCGCGCGGCTTAAGTGAAGACCGACACGCGCCGGGCTGAGGTGGGATCCTGGCGGGGCCGGGCGCACCGCACTTCCTTGTATCTAAAGAAAAAAAGAAAAGAATGCATTTGAAATTGTATTGTAGCTTGAGCATGCACATGAGTTCATTTGTCAATGTGTGCCGTGATTTCATAGCGCTGTCCACGGTGATGAAATGAGCCTCGGTGTCGGCAGGGTCACGGGGCCACCTCATTTTATATTTCCAGATTGTGGCTATGTTTGCACTGAGTGTGTTTCTTTCATTTCAACAATGTAGCCATAATGGTCTCTGGTTTTATGAAGTTAATGTTGAGAATGTATCTTGTCTGCGGGGAATGAGTTACTTCAACTTTAACCATTTAGGAAACCAATTAAGTTTATTAAGTCAAACAATTTAAGCATACAAAAGTATTTGATTTGAGTACAAGTAACTCAAGTATTTGTTGTTAAAGTAACTTGGGTAAAGTGCATTGTACTAATTCCATTCAGTTAATGAAAACTACTAAGTATGTGACACTTATGTGAAACGGATTTATCTGAACTGAAATGATCTTCTTTATACAAATGTTAATACTTAAGTTGAATTGACTCTTTTCTTTCTACTAAATCAAATTATTACATTCTACTTCTGACAACTTCAAATGGAGAGCGTAGATCAGTGTGTGAGCCATTACAACCTGATTGTGAGGACCAGAGACACATGGTGAGTTTCAAAGGGAACTCCTGCAGGAACCTGATCTTCATTCACTACTGCCACCAGGGCCACTGCCCCTCTTGGGGCTGCTTCCAACTCATCCTGAAAAGGGAACAAACACATGTTCAGTGTTTTCAGTGTATTCAGACAAATCATTCAACTTAAAAAAGAAAACATGATGTCATCATCACTACTTGCGATGCAATAGTCAAATAGAAGCACTGTCAATAAAAAGGTAAACATGTTGCATGTATTAGTTGTGAAATGTGGCGTTACACTGTACTCACATCTTATACCAAACTGAGAATACAAGTGCGTGTCCTCACTTAAACTGTGAGGACTGTACTCACACCAGTAAACCGAATCCAGTCTGGGGTTTGTAGCAGGTTTGTAGCAGGTTTGTAGGTTTGTGCGCCACGCCGCGCGACTTAAGTGAAGACCGACACGCGCCAGGCCGAGGTGGGATCTCGGCAGGGCTGGGCGCTGTGGCTGCGGTACGTGTCGCAACTGAGGAGCCTGGTGGTTCAGCGGCTGCAGTGCGCGTCGCGCCGGAGTGTGGATATGGAGGGTGCGCCGCGGCTTAAGTGAAGACCGACACGCGCCGGGCCGCACCGCACTTCCTTGTATCTTAATAAAAAGAAAAGAATGCATTTGAAATTGTATTGTAGCTTGAGCATGCGCATGATTTTATTTGTCAATGTGTGCCGTGATTTCATAGCGCTGTCCACGGTGCTGAAATGAGCCTCGCTGTCATATTAAAACTCTTTTCCAGATGAGGCATTGCTACAACGATGACTTTGACAGTGTGTGGGTGTCACCATCCTCTTTCACTCACTTGAGCTTCACTAAAGAGTGCAGGTCGTCTCTCTTTTAGTTCGGCAAGGAGGAGCTGAATTCACAGTTTCTTCATGCCCGAGTGCTGCATATGTTGATGGAGACCTGTGACATAAAACACAAAGAGCTACTGATGGTGCTACGTCTGTTTTTCACTAGACTACTCATAGATATCAGTACATCAACTGACAGTTAATGTATTATTTATTTGAACTTACAATTGTACATTTATATTCAAATACATACACAAATATGAAAGAACTGTACACTATAGTGGCGGTGATTGACTGAACATCATATGTTGGGTGCACATTTAAACACAGGATCCAGGCAGCTTTCCAAGTTGCAATATTTTATTTCCAAGTAAACGGTAGTCGGTGATGAGGGGTAATGGTGGATGATTCTGTCTATATGAAAATGATAAAGGAAATATTACAATCTAGAAAGTATCAAATATACAATAAGAAATGAGGTTGTCTTAGACTAACATCAATAATACATCCACTCTTACTTTCCTCTCTTTAGCAAAGGATTAAACTCAGGAATCTAGTATAATGACACACAAGCAATAAGTAAGTCTTCATACAAGATGTAGTATCAACCAAATGAATCATTAAATGAGTGAACGTCCATAAAACTCACAGCCAGTGTCCCTTTGTTCTCGTGGATTGTTTGGAGGGAAAATAGGGGGGTCAAAGGGCGGAAGGGGCGGGTTATATAGGATTAGGGGTGTGGTCCAGGTAGGTGTGCCAGTGATGAGGCAGGTGAGGAGGAGACTTGGGATTTTAACAAATACATATACAATGGCCGTGCCACTTTAATATAAACCTAAAATTCGAAGGTAAAATCAATTATTAGTAATAATATACAAAGTGTTTACATTAAAAACAAAGTAACACGTCAACCACAAATCTATGGATCACACCAAGCATCTGAGAGACGTCTGAGCCAGCGGATCATTTCATCAGGACAGGCCGAGGTAACGCTGCTCTGCCCTGGGCACTGTGAGCACCGAGCGTCCGCAGAGGTCGGAGCTGATCACCTCCGACAACGTACCGCGCTGAAATCAGTTCCAGGTTGGATATTCAACAGACATTCGCTCCAGATCCAACGGCACCCTCCTCCTTCTCCACCCCGAGATAGGTGCACGATCACGGCTTGTACAAAGTCCGACCCATCGCTCTCAACAACCGTGGTCTCATTTAGGGACCATCAACGAATTACCGTTAAAAATGGATTAAAAAAAATTATGGGAGGTACTAAAATGGAATAAAAAGAGGTGTGTCCTGACTAGGCAGTCTAGTTCTATGTTGCTGCACTGTTTTGGAATCTTTAGGGTCACATGGCCTGGACGCGATTGAGATAAAATGCTAATATTTGCATTAAAGAAATGATTGAAAGTAAATCAAGTATTTAAATGGAATATAAAGAGGTGTGTCCTGACTAGGCAGTCTAGTACTATGTTTGTACACTCATTTGGAGTCTTTGGGTCACATTGCCTGGAAGCTATTGAGCTAAAATGCTAATATTTACATTATTAAAATTATAAAAAAAATAAATGAGGTAATTAAATATTAGTTTAATGTCATATGATCAAAATTAAAGTGTTAACGTTCGACTCTACACTTAGATTCAAGTGTTAAGTGTGTTTGCGGTTTGTTTCTGTCTGGTTGTGATGACTTTCTGTTGTACTCACGCCAGTAAACCGAATCCAGTCTGGGGTTTGTAGCAGGTTTGTACTGTAGCAGGTTTGCATTGGTGCTGCAAACAGAGAGTGAGACACAAACATGGGGCTGTGATGGTTTCATTAAAGACAAGAGATGAGAAGAAGACTGGAGTCAGTGAGAAAACAAGGAAACAAAGTAACGTCAAACTTACGTCTGTGATCTGTCAGCATCTCCTCTCCCTCTGGTGCGGCTGTCAACACAGGAGTTTAAATATTGGCACAATGGTCAGCCAATCAGGTGTGAAAGCTTGAAATGTTTGGGGCGGGGCTTATTATTGAAAACATGTGCGCTGTGACTGAGGAGCCTGGTGGTTCAGTGGCTGCGGTGCGCGTTGAGCCGGAGTGTGGATATGGAGTGTGCGCCTGTGTGCCGCGCCACGCCGCGCGGCTTAAGTGAAGACCGACACGCGCCGGGCTGAGGTGGGATCCTGGCGGGGCCGGGCGCACCGCACTTCCTTGTATCTAAAGAAAAAAAGAAAAGAATGCATTTGAAATTGTATTGTAGCTTGAGCATGCACATGAGTTCATTTGTCAATGTGTGCCGTGATTTCATAGCGCTGTCCACGGTGATGAAATGAGCCTCGGTGTCGGCAGCGTCACGGGGCCACCTCATTTTATATTTCCAGATTGTGGCTATGTTTGCACTGAGTGTGTTTCTTTCATTTCAACAATGTAGCCATAATGGTCTCTGGTTTTATGAAGTTAATGTTGAGAATGTATCTTGTCTGCGGGGAATGAGTTACTTCAACTTTAACCATTTAGGAAACCAATTAAGTTTATTAACTCAAACAATTTAAGCATACAAAAGTATTTGATTTGAGTACAAGTAACTCAAGTATTTGTTGTTAAAGTAACTTGGGTAAAGTGCATTGTACTAATTCCATTCAGTTAATGAAAACTACTAAGTATGTGACACTTATGTGAAACGGATTTATCTGAACTGAAATGATCTTCTTTATACAAATGTTAATACTTAAGTTGAATTGACTCTTTTCTTTCTACTAAATCAAATTATTACATTCTACTTCTGACAACTTCAAATGGAGAGCGTAGATCAGTGTGTGAGCCATTACAACCTGATTGTGAGGACCAGAGACACATGGTGAGTTTCAAAGGGAACTCCTGCAGGAACCTGATCTTCATTCACTACTGCCACCAGGGCCACTGCCCCTCTTGGGTTGCTTCCAACTCATCCTGAAAAGGGAACAAACACATGTTCAGTGTTTTCAGTGTATTCAGACAAATCATTCAACTTAAAAAAGAAAACATGATGTCATCATCACTACTTGCGATGCAATAGTCAAATAGAAGCACTGTCAATAAAAAGGTAAACATGTTGCATGTATTATTTGTGAAATGTGGCGTTGTTTGTAGTTTAGTGTGTTTCCGCGTTTTCACGGCAGGGATGGCGTCTGCTGAGACGCTGATTCCGCGGCTGCTGTGCGTTTGGCGCTGCGGTGGCGGTACGTGTCGTGTTTGCGCTGACTGTGTGCCCCGCCGCGCGGCTGAAGTGAGGACCGACACGCGCCGGGCCGAGGTGGGATCTCGGTGCCGTGTGCTGTGGCTGCGGTACGTGTCGCAACTGAGGAGCCTGGTGGTTCAGCGGCAGCGGTGCGCCGGAGTGTGGATATGGAGTGGCTCGGGAACAAACACATGTTCAGTGTTTTCAGTGTATTCAGACAAATCATTCAACTTAAAAAAGAAAACATGATGTCATCATCACTACTTGCGATGCAATAGTCAAATAGAAGCACTGTCAATAAAAAGGTAAACATGTTGCATGTATTATTTGTGAAATGTGGCGTTGTTTGTAGTTTAGTGTGTTTCCGCGTTTTCACGGCAGGGATGGCGTCTGCTGAGACGCTGGTTCCGCGGCTGCTGTGCGTTTGGCGCTGCGGCGGCGGTACGTGTCGTGTTTGCGCTGACTGTGTGCCCCGCCGCGCGGCTTAAGTGAGGACTGACACGCGCCGGGCCGAGGTGGGATCTCGGTGCCGTGTGCTGTGGCTGCGGTACGTGTGGCAACTGAGGAGCCTGGTGGTTCAGCGGCAGCGGTGCGCCGGAGTGTGGATATGGAGTGGCTCGGGAACAAACACATGTTCAGTGTTTTCAGTGTATTCAGACAAATCATTCAACTTAAAAAAGAAAACATGATGTCATCATCACTACTTGCGATGCAATAGTCAAATAGAAGCACTGTCAATAAAAAGGTAAACATGTTGCATGTATTATTTGTGAAATGTGGCGTTGTTTGTAGTTTAGTGTGTTTCCGCGTTTTCACGGCAGGGATGGCGTCTGCTGAGACGCTGGTTCCGCGGCTGCTTTGCGTTTGGCGCTGCGGCGGCGGTACGTGTCGTGTTTGCGCTGACTGTGTGCCCCGCCGCGCGGCTTAAGTGAGGACCGACACGCGCCGGGCCGAGGTGGGATCTCGGTGCCGTGTGCTGTGGCTGCGGTACGTGTGGCAACTGAGGAGCCTGGTGGTTCAGCGGCTGCGGTGCGCGTCGCGCCGTTGTGCGGATATGGAGGGTGCGCCTGTGCGCTGCGCCACGCCGCGCGGCTTAAGTGAAGACCGACACGCGCCGGGCCGAGGCGGGGCCGGGCGCACCGCACTTTTTTTATGAAGTTAATGTTGAGAATGTATCTTGAATGTATCTCGGTTTGCGCGGGCTCCGTGGCTGCTGTGCGCTCCGTGCGCTCCGCGGCTGCGGTTCCGGTGCCGTGCGCTGCAGCGGCGGTACCTGTCGTAACTGGGGAGCCTTGTGGTTCCGCGGCCGCGGTGCGTGTCCTCACTTAAACTGTGAGGACTGTACTCAGGCCAGTAAACTAACCTGATCTTCATTCACTACTGCCACCAGGGCCACTGCCCCTCTTGGGTTGCTTCCAACTCATCCTGAAAAGGGAACAAACACATGTTCAGTGTTTTCAGTGTATTCAGACAAATCATTCAACTTAAAAAAGAAAACATGATGTCATCATCACTACTTGCGATGCAATAGTCAAATAGAAGCACTGTCAATAAAAAGGTAAACATGTTGCATGTATTATTTGTGAAATGTGGCGTTGTTTGTAGTTTAGTGTGTTTCCGCGTTTTCACGGCAGGGATGGCGTCTGCTGAGACGCTGGTTCCGCGGCTGCTTTGCGTTTGGCGCTGCGGCGGCGGTACGTGTCGTGTTTGCGCTGACTGTGTGCCCCGCCGCGCGGCTTAAGTGAGGACCGACACGCGCCGGGCCGAGGTGGGATCTCGGTGCCGTGTGCTGTGGCTGCGGTACGTGTGGCAACTGAGGAGCCTGGTGGTTCAGCGGCTGCGGTGCGCGTCGGGCCGTTGTGCGGATATGGAGGGTGCGCCTGTGCACTGCGCCACGCCGCGCGGCTTAAGTGAAGACCGACACGCGCCGGGCCGAGGCGGGGCCGGGCGCACCGCACTTTTTTTATGAAGTTAATGTTGAGAATGTATCTTGAATGTATCTCGGTTTGCGCGGGCTCCGTGGCTGCTGTGCGCTCCGTGCGCTCCGCGGCTGCGGTTCCGGTGCCGTGCGCTGCAGCGGCGGTACCTGTCGTAACTGGGGAGCCTTGTGGTTCCGCGGCCGCGGTGCGTGTCCTCACTTAAACTGTGAGGACTGTACTGAGGCCAGTAAACTAACCTGATCTTCATTCACTACTGCCACCAGGGCCACTGCCCCTCTTGGGTTGCTTCCAACTCATCCTGAAAAGGGAACAAACACATGTTCAGTGTTTTCAGTGTATTCAGACAAATCATTCAACTTAAAAAAGAAAACATGATGTCATCATCACTACTTGCGATGCAATAGTCAAATAGAAGCACTGTCAATAAAAAGGTAAACATGTTGCATGTATTATTTGTGAAATGTGGCGTTGTTTGTAGTTTAGTGTGTTTCCGCGTTTTCACGGCAGGGATGGCGTCTGCTGAGACGCTGGTTCCGCGGCTGCTGTGCGTTTGGCGCTGCGGCGGCGGTACGTGTTGTGTTTGCGCTGACTGTGTGCCCCGCCGCGCGGCTTAAGTGAGGACCGACACGCGCCGGGCCGAGGTGGGATCTCGGTGCCGTGTGCTGTGGCTGCGGTACGTGTGGCAACTGAGGAGCCTGGTGGTTCAGCGGCTGCGGTGCGCTTCGCGCCGTTGTGCGGATATGGAGGGTGCGCCTGTGCGCTGCGCCACGCCGCGCGGCTTAAGTGAAGACCGACACGCGCCTGGCCGAGGCGGGGCCGGGCGCACCGCACTTTTTTTATGAAGTTAATGTTGAGAATGTATCTTGAATGTATCTCGGTTTGCGCGGGCTCCGTGGCTGCTGTGCGCTCCGTGCGCTCCGCGGCTGCGGTTCCGGTGCCGTGCGCTGCGGCGGCGGTACCTGTCGTAACTGGGGAGCCTTGTGGTTCCGCGGTCGCGGTGCGTGTCCTCACTTAAACTGTGAGGACTGTACTCAGGCCAGTAAACTAACCTGATCTTCATTCACTACTGCCACCAGGGCCACTGCCCCTCTTGGGTTGCTTCCAACTCATCCTGAAAAGGGAACAAACACATGTTCAGTGTTTTCAGTGTATTCAGACAAATCATTCAACTTAAAAAAGAAAACATGATGTCATCATCACTACTTGCGATGCAATAGTCAAATAGAAGCACTGTCAATAAAAAGGTAAACATGTTGCATGTATTATTTGTGAAATGTGGCGTTGTTTGTAGTTTAGTGTGTTTCCGCGTTTTCACGGCAGGGATGGCGTCTGCTGAGACGCTGATTCCGCGGCTGCTGTGCGTTTGGCGCTGCGGTGGCGGTACGTGTCGTGTTTGCGCTGACTGTGTGCCCCGCCGCGCGGCTTAAGTGAGGACCGACACGCGCCGGGCCGAGGTGGGATCTCGGTGCCGTGTGCTGTGGCTGCGGTACGTGTCGCAACTGAGGAGCCTGGTGGTTCAGCGGCAGCGGTGCGCCGGAGTGTGGATATGGAGTGGCTCGGGAACAAACACATGTTCAGTGTTTTCAGTGTATTCAGACAAATCATTCAACTTAAAAAAGAAAACATGATGTCATCATCACTACTTGCGATGCAATAGTCAAATAGAAGCACTGTCAATAAAAAGGTAAACATGTTGCATGTATTATTTGTGAAATGTGGCGTTGTTTGTAGTTTAGTGTGTTTCCGCGTTTTCACCGCAGGGATGGCGTCTGCTGAGACGCTGGTTCCGCGGCTGCTGTGCGTTTGGCGCTGCGGCGGCGGTACGTGTCGTGTTTGCACTGACTGTGTGCCCCGCCGCGCGGCTTAAGTGAGGACCGACACGCGCCGGGCCGAGGTGGGATCTCGGTGCCGTGTGCTGTGGCTGCGGTACGTGTGGCAACTGAGGAGCCTGGTGGTTCAGCGGCTGCGGTGCGCGTCGCGCCGTTGTGCGGATATGGAGGGTGCGCCTGTGCGCTGCGCCACGCCGCGCGGCTTAAGTGAAGACCGACACGCGCCTGGCCGAGGCGGGGCCGGGCGCACCGCACTTTTTTTATGAAGTTAATGTTGAGAATGTATCTTGAATGTATCTCGGTTTGCGCGGGCTCCGTGGCTGCTGTGCGCTCCGTGCGCTCCGCGGCTGCGGTTCCGGTGCCGTGCGCTGCGGCGGCGGTACCTGTCGTAACTGGGGAGCCTTGTGGTTCCGCGGCCGCGGTGCGTGTCCTCACTTAAACTGTGAGGACTGTACTCAGGCCAGTAAACTAACCTGATCTTCATTCACTACTGCCACCAGGGCCACTGCCCCTCTTGGGTTGCTTCCAACTCATCCTGAAAAGGGAACAAACACATGTTCAGTGTTTTCAGTGTATTCAGACAAATCATTCAACTTAAAAAAGAAAACATGATGTCATCATCACTACTTGCGATGCAATAGTCAAATAGAAGCACTGTCAATAAAAAGGTAAACATGTTGCATGTATTATTTGTGAAATGTGGCGTTGTTTGTAGTTTAGTGTGTTTCCGCGTTTTCACGGCAGGGATGGCGTCTGCTGAGACGCTGATTCCGCAGCTGCTGTGCGTTTGGCGCTGCGGTGGCGGTACGTGTCGTGTTTGCGCTGACTGTGTGCCCCGCCGCGCGGCTTAAGTGAGGACCGACACGCGCCGGGCCGAGGTGGGATCTCGGTGCCGTGTGCTGTGGCTGCGGTACGTGTCGCAACTGAGGAGCCTGGTGGTTCAGCGGCAGCGGTGCGCCGGAGTGTGGATATGGAGTGGCTCGGGAACAAACACATGTTCAGTGTTTTCAGTGTATTCAGACAAATCATTCAACTTAAAAAAGAAAACATGATGTCAACATCACTACTTGCGATGCAATAGTCAAATAGAAGCACTGTCAATAAAAAGGTAAACATGTTGCATGTATTATTTGTGGAATGTGGCGTTGTTTGTAGTTTAGTGTGTTTCCGCGTTTTCACGGCAGGGATGGGGTCTGCTGAGACGCTGGTTCCGCGGCTGCTGTGCGTTTGGCGCTGCGGCGGCGGTACGTGTCGTGTTTGCGCTGACTGTGTGCCCCGCCGCGCGGCTTAAGTGAGGACCGACACGCGCCGGGCCGAGGTGGGATCTCGGTGCCGTGTGCTGTGGCTGCGGTACGTGTGGCAACTGAGGAGCCTGGTGGTTCAGCGGCTGCGGTGCGCGACGTGCCGTTGTGCGGATATGGAGGGTGCGCCTGTGCGCTGCGCCACGCCGCGCGGCTTAAGTGAAGACCGACACGCGCCGGGCCGAGGCGGGGCCGGGCGCACCGCACTTTTTTTATGAAGTTAATGTTGAGAATGTATCTTGAATGTATCTCGGTTTGCGCGGGCTCCGTGGCTGCTGTGCGCTCCGTGCGCTCCGCGGGTGCGGTTCCGGTGCCGTGCGCTGCGGCGGCGGTACCTGTCGTAACTGGGGAGCCTTGTGGTTCCGCGGCCGCGGTGCGTGTCCTCACTTAAACTGTGAGGACTGTACTCAGGCCAGTAAACTAACCTGATCTTCATTCACTACTGCCACCAGGGCCACTGCCCCTCTTGGGTTGCTTCCAACTCATCCTGAAAAGGGAACAAACACATGTTCAGTGTTTTCAGTGTATTCAGACAAATCATTCAACTTAAAAAAGAAAACATGATGTCATCATCACTACTTGCGATGCAATAGTCAAATAGAAGCACTGTCAATAAAAAGGTAAACATGTTGCATGTATTATTTGTGAAATGTGGCGTTGTTTGTAGTTTAGTGTGTTTCCGCGTTTTCACGGCAGGGATGGCGTCTGCTGAGACGCTGATTCCGCAGCTGCTGTGCGTTTGGCGCTGCGGTGGCGGTACGTGTCGTGTTTGCGCTGACTGTGTGCCCCGCCGCGCGGCTTAAGTGAGGACCGACACGCGCCGGGCCGAGGTGGGATCTCGGTGCCGTGTGCTGTGGCTGCGGTACGTGTCGCAACTGAGGAGCCTGGTGGTTCAGCGGCAGCGGTGCGCTGGAGTGTGGATATGGAGTGGCTCGGGAACAAACACATGTTCAGTGTTTTCAGTGTATTCAGACAAATCATTCAACTTAAAAAAGAAAACATGATGTCATCATCACTACTTGCGATGCAATAGTCAAATAGAAGCACTGTCAATAAAAAGGTAAACATGTTGCATGTATTATTTGTGAAATGTGGCGTTGTTTGTAGTTTAGTGTGTTTCCGCGTTTTCACCGCAGGGATGGCGTCTGCTGAGACGCTGGTTCCGCGGCTGCTGTGCGTTTGGCGCTGCGGCGGCGGTACGTGTTGTGTTTGCACTGACTGTGTGCCCCGCCGCGCGGCTTAAGTGAGGACCGACACGCGCCGGGCCGAGGTGGGATCTCGGTGCCGTGTGCTGTGGCTGCGGTACGTGTGGCAACTGAGGAGCCTGGTGGTTCAGCGGCTGCGGTGCGCATCGCGCCGTTGTGCGGATATGGAGGGTGCGCCTGTGCGCTGCGCCACGCCGCGCGGCTTAAGTGAAGACCGACACGCGCCTGGCCGAGGCGGGGCCGGGCGCACCGCACTTTTTTTATGAAGTTAATGTTGAGAATGTATCTTGAATGTATCTCGGTTTGCGCGGGCTCCGTGGCTGCTGTGCGCTCCGTGCGCTCCGCGGCTGCGGTTCCGGTGCCGTGCGCTGCGGCGGCGGTACCTGTCGTAACTGGGGAGCCTTGTGGTTCCGCGGTCGCGGTGCGTGTCCTCACTTAAACTGTGAGGACTGTACTCAGGCCAGTAAACTAACCTGATCTTCATTCACTACTGCCACCAGGGCCACTGCCCCTCTTGGGTTGCTTCCAACTCATCCTGAAAAGGGAACAAACACATGTTCAGTGTTTTCAGTGTATTCAGACAAATCATTCAACTTAAAAAAGAAAACATGATGTCATCATCACTACTTGCGATGCAATAGTCAAATAGAAGCACTGTCAATAAAAAGGTAAACATGTTGCATGTATTATTTGTGAAATGTGGCGTTGTTTGTAGTTTAGTGTGTTTCCGCGTTTTCACGGCAGGGATGGCGTCTGCTGAGACGCTGATTCCGCGGCTGCTGTGCGTTTGGCGCTGCGGTGGCGGTACGTGTCGTGTTTGCGCTGACTGTGTGCCCCGCCGCGCGGCTTAAGTGAGGACCGACACGCGCCGGGCCGAGGTGGGATCTCGGTGCCGTGTGCTGTGGCTGCGGTACGTGTCGCAACTGAGGAGCCTGGTGGTTCAGCGGCAGCGGTGCGCCGGAGTGTGGATATGGAGTGGCTCGGGAACAAACACATGTTCAGTGTTTTCAGTGTATTCAGACAAATCATTCAACTTAAAAAAGAAAACATGATGTCATCATCACTACTTGCGATGCAATAGTCAAATAGAAGCACTGTCAATAAAAAGGTAAACATGTTGCATGTATTATTTGTGAAATGTGGCGTTGTTTGTAGTTTAGTGTGTTTCCGCGTTTTCACCGCAGGGATGGCGTCTGCTGAGACGCTGGTTCCGCGGCTGCTGTGCGTTTGGCGCTGCGGCGGCGGTACGTGTCGTGTTTGCACTGACTGTGTGCCCCGCCGCGCGGCTTAAGTGAGGACCGACACGCGCCGGGCCGAGGTGGGATCTCGGTGCCGTGTGCTGTGGCTGCGGTACGTGTGGCAACTGAGGAGCCTGGTGGTTCAGCAGCTGCGGTGCGCGTCGCGCCGTTGTGCGGATATGGAGGGTGCGCCTGTGCGCTGCGCCACGCCGCGCGGCTTAAGTGAAGACCGACACGCGCCTGGCCGAGGCGGGGCCGGGCGCACCGCACTTTTTTTATGAAGTTAATGTTGAGAATGTATCTCAACATTAACACCAGGGCCACTGCCCCTCTTGGGTTGCTTCCAACTCATCCTGAAAAGGGAACAAACACATGTTCAGTGTTTTCAGTGTATTCAGACAAATCATTCAACTTAAAAAAGAAAACATGATGTCATCATCACTACTTGCGATGCAATAGTCAAATAGAAGCACTGTCAATAAAAAGGTAAACATGTTGCATGTATTATTTGTGAAATGTGGCGTTGTTTGTAGTTTAGTGTGTTTCCGCGTTTTCACGGCAGGGATGGCGTCTGCTGAGACGCTGATTCCGCGGCTGCTGTGCGTTTGGCGCTGCGGTGGCGGTACGTGTCGTGTTTGCGCTGACTGTGTGCCCCGCCGCGCGGCTTAAGTGAGGACCGACACGCGCCGGGCCGAGGTGGGATCTCGGTGCCGTGTGCTGTGGCTGCGGTACGTGTCGCAACTGAGGAGCCTGGTGGTTCAGCGGCAGCGGTGCGCGTCGCGCCGTTGTGCGGATATGGAGGGTGCGCCTGTGCGCTGCGCACAGGCGCGCTGCTTAAGTGAAGACCGACACGCGCCAGGCCGAGGCGGGGCCGGGCGCACCGCACTTTTTTTATGAAGTTAATGTTGAGAATGTATCTTGAATGTATCTCGGTTTGCGCGGGCTCCGTGGCTGCTGTGCGCTCCGTGCGCTCCGCGGCTGCGGTTCCGGTGCCGTGCGCTGCGGCGGCGGTACCTGTCGTAACTGGGGAGCCTTGTGGTTCCGCGGCCGCGGTGCGTGTCCTCACTTAAACTGTGAGGACTGTACTCAGGCCAGTAAACTAACCTGATCTTCATTCACTACTGCCACCAGGGCCACTGCCCCTCTTGGGTTGCTTCCAACTCATCCTGAAAAGGGAACAAACACATGTTCAGTGTTTTCAGTGTATTCAGACAAATCATTCAACTTAAAAAAGAAAACATGATGTCATCATCACTACTTGCGATGCAATAGTCAAATAGAAGCACTGTCAATAAAAAGGTAAACATGTTGCATGTATTATTTGTGAAATGTGGCGTTGTTTGTAGTTTAGTGTGTTTCCGCGTTTTCACGGCAGGGATGGCGTCTGCTGAGACGCTGATTCCGCGGCTGCTGTGCGTTTGGCGCTGCGGCGGCGGTACGTGTCGTGTTTGCGCTGACTGTGTGCCCCGCCGCGCGGCTTAAGTGAGGACCGACACGCGCCGGGCCGAGGTGGGATCTCGGTGCCGTGTGCTGTGGCTGCGGTACGTGTGGCAACTGAGGAGCCTGGTGGTTCAGCGGCTGCGGTGCGCGACGCGCCGTTGTGCGGATATGGAGGGTGCGCCTGTGCGCTGCGCCACGCCGCGCGGCTTAAGTGAAGACCGACACGCGCCGGGCCGAGGCGGGGCCGGGCGCACCGCACTTTTTTTATGAAGTTAATGTTGAGAATGTATCTTGAATGTATCTCGGTTTGCGCGGGCTCCGTGGCTGCTGTGCGCTCCGTGCGCTCCGCGGGTGCGGTTCCGGTGCCGTGCGCTGCGGCGGCGGTACCTGTCGTAACTGGGGAGCCTTGTGGTTCCGCGGCCGCGGTGCGTGTCCTCACTTAAACTGTGAGGACTGTACTCAGGCCAGTAAACTAACCTGATCTTCATTCACTACTGCCACCAGGGCCACTGCCCCTCTTGGGTTGCTTCCAACTCATCCTGAAAAGGGAACAAACACATGTTCAGTGTTTTCAGTGTATTCAGACAAATCATTCAACTTAAAAAAGAAAACATGATGTCATCATCACTACTTGCGATGCAATAGTCAAATAGAAGCACTGTCAATAAAAAGGTAAACATGTTGCATGTATTATTTGTGAAATGTGGCGTTGTTTGTAGTTTAGTGTGTTTCCGCGTTTTCACGGCAGGGATGGCGTCTGCTGAGACGCTGGTTCCGCGGCTGCTGTGCGTTTGGCGCTGCGGCGGCGGTACGTGTTGTGTTTGCACTGACTGTGTGCCCCGCCGCGCGGCTTAAGTGAGGACCGACACGCGCCGGGCCGAGGTGGGATCTCGGTGCCGTGTGCTGTGGCTGCGGTACGTGTGGCAACTGAGGAGCCTGGTGGTTCAGCGGCTGCGGTGCGCTTCGCGCCGTTGTGCGGATATGGAGGGTGCGCCTGTGCGCTGCGCCACGCCGCGCGGCTTAAGTGAAGACCGACACGCGCCTGGCCGAGGCGGGGCCGGGCGCACCGCACTTTTTTTATGAAGTTAATGTTGAGAATGTATCTTGAATGTATCTCGGTTTGCGCGGGCTCCGTGGCTGCTGTGCGCTCCGTGCGCTCCGCGGCTGCGGTTCCGGTGCCGTGCGCTGCGGCGGCGGTACCTGTCGTAACTGGGGAGCCTTGTGGTTCCGCGGTCGCGGTGCGTGTCCTCACTTAAACTGTGAGGACTGTACTCAGGCCAGTAAACTAACCTGATCTTCATTCACTACTGCCACCAGGGCCACTGCCCCTCTTGGGTTGCTTCCAACTCATCCTGAAAAGGGAACAAACACATGTTCAGTGTTTTCAGTGTATTCAGACAAATCATTCAACTTAAAAAAGAAAACATGATGTCATCATCACTACTTGCGATGCAATAGTCAAATAGAAGCACTGTCAATAAAAAGGTAAACATGTTGCATGTATTATTTGTGAAATGTGGCGTTGTTTGTAGTTTAGTGTGTTTCCGCGTTTTCACGGCAGGGATGGCGTCTGCTGAGACGCTGATTCCGCGGCTGCTGTGCGTTTGGCGCTGCGGCGGCGGTACGTGTCGTGTTTGCGCTGACTGTGTGCCCCGCCGCGCGGCTTAAGTGAGGACCGACACGCGCCGGGCCGAGGTGGGATCTCGGTGCCGTGTGCTGTGGCTGCGGTACGTGTGGCAACTGAGGAGCCTGGTGGTTCAGCGGCTGCGGTGCGCGACGCGCCGTTGTGCGGATATGGAGGGTGCGCCTGTGCGCTGCGCCACGCCGCGCGGCTTAAGTGAAGACCGACACGCGCCGGGCCGAGGCGGGGCCGGGCGCACCGCACTTTTTTTATGAAGTTAATGTTGAGAATGTATCTTGAATGTATCTCGGTTTGCGCGGGCTCCGTGGCTGCTGTGCGCTCCGTGCGCTCCGCGGGTGCGGTTCCGGTGCCGTGCGCTGCGGCGGCGGTACCTGTCGTAACTGGGGAGCCTTGTGGTTCCGCGGCCGCGGTGCGTGTCCTCACTTAAACTGTGAGGACTGTACTCAGGCCAGTAAACTAACCTGATCTTCATTCACTACTGCCACCAGGGCCACTGCCCCTCTTGGGTTGCTTCCAACTCATCCTGAAAAGGGAACAAACACATGTTCAGTGTTTTCAGTGTATTCAGACAAATCATTCAACTTAAAAAAGAAAACATGATGTCATCATCACTACTTGCGATGCAATAGTCAAATAGAAGCACTGTCAATAAAAAGGTAAACATGTTGCATGTATTATTTGTGAAATGTGGCGTTGTTTGTAGTTTAGTGTGTTTCCGCGTTTTCACGGCAGGGATGGCGTCTGCTGAGACGCTGGTTCCGCGGCTGCTGTGCGTTTGGCGCTGCGGCGGCGGTACGTGTTGTGTTTGCACTGACTGTGTGCCCCGCCGCGCGGCTTAAGTGAGGACCGACACGCGCCGGGCCGAGGTGGGATCTCGGTGCCGTGTGCTGTGGCTGCGGTACGTGTGGCAACTGAGGAGCCTGGTGGTTCAGCGGCTGCGGTGCGCTTCGCGCCGTTGTGCGGATATGGAGGGTGCGCCTGTGCGCTGCGCCACGCCGCGCGGCTTAAGTGAAGACCGACACGCGCCTGGCCGAGGCGGGGCCGGGCGCACCGCACTTTTTTTATGAAGTTAATGTTGAGAATGTATCTTGAATGTATCTCGGTTTGCGCGGGCTCCGTGGCTGCTGTGCGCTCCGTGCGCTCCGCGGCTGCGGTTCCGGTGCCGTGCGCTGCGGCGGCGGTACCTGTCGTAACTGGGGAGCCTTGTGGTTCCGCGGTCGCGGTGCGTGTCCTCACTTAAACTGTGAGGACTGTACTCAGGCCAGTAAACTAACCTGATCTTCATTCACTACTGCCACCAGGGCCACTGCCCCTCTTGGGTTGCTTCCAACTCATCCTGAAAAGGGAACAAACACATGTTCAGTGTTTTCAGTGTATTCAGACAAATCATTCAACTTAAAAAAGAAAACATGATGTCATCATCACTACTTGCGATGCAATAGTCAAATAGAAGCACTGTCAATAAAAAGGTAAACATGTTGCATGTATTATTTGTGAAATGTGGCGTTGTTTGTAGTTTAGTGTGTTTCCGCGTTTTCACGGCAGGGATGGCGTCTGCTGAGACGCTGATTCCGCGGCTGCTGTGCGTTTGGCGCTGCGGTGGCGGTACGTGTCGTGTTTGCGCTGACTGTGTGCCCCGCCGCGCGGCTTAAGTGAGGACCGACACGCGCCGGGCCGAGGTGGGATCTCGGTGCCGTGTGCTGTGGCTGCGGTACGTGTCGCAACTGAGGAGCCTGGTGGTTCAGCGGCAGCGGTGCGCCGGAGTGTGGATATGGAGTGGCTCGGGAACAAACACATGTTCAGTGTTTTCAGTGTATTCAGACAAATCATTCAACTTAAAAAAGAAAACATGATGTCATCATCACTACTTGCGATGCAATAGTCAAATAGAAGCACTGTCAATAAAAAGGTAAACATGTTGCATGTATTATTTGTGAAATGTGGCGTTGTTTGTAGTTTAGTGTGTTTCCGCGTTTTCACCGCAGGGATGGCGTCTGCTGAGACGCTGGTTCCGCGGCTGCTGTGCGTTTGGCGCTGCGGCGGCGGTACGTGTCGTGTTTGCACTGACTGTGTGCCCCGCCGCGCGGCTTAAGTGAGGACCGACACGCGCCGGGCCGAGGTGGGATCTCGGTGCCGTGTGCTGTGGCTGCGGTACGTGTGGCAACTGAGGAGCCTGGTGGTTCAGCGGCTGCGGTGCGCGTCGCGCCGTTGTGCGGATATGGAGGGTGCGCCTGTGCGCTGCGCCACGCCGCGCGGCTTAAGTGAAGACCGACACGCGCCTGGCCGAGGCGGGGCCGGGCGCACCGCACTTTTTTTATGAAGTTAATGTTGAGAATGTATCTTGAATGTATCTCGGTTTGCGCGGGCTCCGTGGCTGCTGTGCGCTCCGTGCGCTCCGCGGCTGCGGTTCCGGTGCCGTGCGCTGCGGCGGCGGTACCTGTCGTAACTGGGGAGCCTTGTGGTTCCGCGGCCGCGGTGCGTGTCCTCACTTAAACTGTGAGGACTGTACTCAGGCCAGTAAACTAACCTGATCTTCATTCACTACTGCCACCAGGGCCACTGCCCCTCTTGGGTTGCTTCCAACTCATCCTGAAAAGGGAACAAACACATGTTCAGTGTTTTCAGTGTATTCAGACAAATCATTCAACTTAAAAAAGAAAACATGATGTCATCATCACTACTTGCGATGCAATAGTCAAATAGAAGCACTGTCAATAAAAAGGTAAACATGTTGCATGTATTATTTGTGAAATGTGGCGTTGTTTGTAGTTTAGTGTGTTTCCGCGTTTTCACGGCAGGGATGGCGTCTGCTGAGACGCTGATTCCGCAGCTGCTGTGCGTTTGGCGCTGCGGTGGCGGTACGTGTCGTGTTTGCGCTGACTGTGTGCCCCGCCGCGCGGCTTAAGTGAGGACCGACACGCGCCGGGCCGAGGTGGGATCTCGGTGCCGTGTGCTGTGGCTGCGGTACGTGTCGCAACTGAGGAGCCTGGTGGTTCAGCGGCAGCGGTGCGCCGGAGTGTGGATATGGAGTGGCTCGGGAACAAACACATGTTCAGTGTTTTCAGTGTATTCAGACAAATCATTCAACTTAAAAAAGAAAACATGATGTCAACATCACTACTTGCGATGCAATAGTCAAATAGAAGCACTGTCAATAAAAAGGTAAACATGTTGCATGTATTATTTGTGGAATGTGGCGTTGTTTGTAGTTTAGTGTGTTTCCGCGTTTTCACGGCAGGGATGGGGTCTGCTGAGACGCTGGTTCCGCGGCTGCTGTGCGTTTGGCGCTGCGGCGGCGGTACGTGTCGTGTTTGCGCTGACTGTGTGCCCCGCCGCGCGGCTTAAGTGAGGACCGACACGCGCCGGGCCGAGGTGGGATCTCGGTGCCGTGTGCTGTGGCTGCGGTACGTGTGGCAACTGAGGAGCCTGGTGGTTCAGCGGCTGCGGTGCGCGACGTGCCGTTGTGCGGATATGGAGGGTGCGCCTGTGCGCTGCGCCACGCCGCGCGGCTTAAGTGAAGACCGACACGCGCCGGGCCGAGGCGGGGCCGGGCGCACCGCACTTTTTTTATGAAGTTAATGTTGAGAATGTATCTTGAATGTATCTCGGTTTGCGCGGGCTCCGTGGCTGCTGTGCGCTCCGTGCGCTCCGCGGGTGCGGTTCCGGTGCCGTGCGCTGCGGCGGCGGTACCTGTCGTAACTGGGGAGCCTTGTGGTTCCGCGGCCGCGGTGCGTGTCCTCACTTAAACTGTGAGGACTGTACTCAGGCCAGTAAACTAACCTGATCTTCATTCACTACTGCCACCAGGGCCACTGCCCCTCTTGGGTTGCTTCCAACTCATCCTGAAAAGGGAACAAACACATGTTCAGTGTTTTCAGTGTATTCAGACAAATCATTCAACTTAAAAAAGAAAACATGATGTCATCATCACTACTTGCGATGCAATAGTCAAATAGAAGCACTGTCAATAAAAAGGTAAACATGTTGCATGTATTATTTGTGAAATGTGGCGTTGTTTGTAGTTTAGTGTGTTTCCGCGTTTTCACGGCAGGGATGGCGTCTGCTGAGACGCTGATTCCGCGGCTGCTGTGCGTTTGGCGCTGCGGTGGCGGTACGTGTCGTGTTTGCGCTGACTGTGTGCCCCGCCGCGCGGCTTAAGTGAGGACCGACACGCGCCGGGCCGAGGTGGGATCTCGGTGCCGTGTGCTGTGGCTGCGGTACGTGTCGCAACTGAGGAGCCTGGTGGTTCAGCGGCAGCGGTGCGCTGGAGTGTGGATATGGAGTGGCTCGGGAACAAACACATGTTCAGTGTTTTCAGTGTATTCAGACAAATCATTCAACTTAAAAAAGAAAACATGATGTCATCATCACTACTTGCGATGCAATAGTCAAATAGAAGCACTGTCAATAAAAAGGTAAACATGTTGCATGTATTATTTGTGAAATGTGGCGTTGTTTGTAGTTTAGTGTGTTTCCGCGTTTTCACCGCAGGGATGGCGTCTGCTGAGACGCTGGTTCCGCGGCTGCTGTGCGTTTGGCGCTGCGGCGGCGGTACGTGTTGTGTTTGCACTGACTGTGTGCCCCGCCGCGCGGCTTAAGTGAGGACCGACACGCGCCGGGCCGAGGTGGGATCTCGGTGCCGTGTGCTGTGGCTGCGGTACGTGTGGCAACTGAGGAGCCTGGTGGTTCAGCGGCTGCGGTGCGCGACGCGCCGTTGTGCGGATATGGAGGGTGCGCCTGTGCGCTGCGCCACGCCGCGCGGCTTAAGTGAAGACCGACACGCGCCGGGCCGAGGCGGGGCCGGGCGCACCGCACTTTTTTTATGAAGTTAATGTTGAGAATGTATCTTGAATGTATCTCGGTTTGCGCGGGCTCCGTGGCTGCTGTGCGCTCCGTGCGCTCCGCGGGTGCGGTTCCGGTGCCGTGCGCTGCGGCGGCGGTACCTGTCGTAACTGGGGAGCCTTGTGGTTCCGCGGCCGCGGTGCGTGTCCTCACTTAAACTGTGAGGACTGTACTCAGGCCAGTAAACTAACCTGATCTTCATTCACTACTGCCACCAGGGCCACTGCCCCTCTTGGGTTGCTTCCAACTCATCCTGAAAAGGGAACAAACACATGTTCAGTGTTTTCAGTGTATTCAGACAAATCATTCAACTTAAAAAAGAAAACATGATGTCATCATCACTACTTGCGATGCAATAGTCAAATAGAAGCACTGTCAATAAAAAGGTAAACATGTTGCATGTATTATTTGTGAAATGTGGCGTTGTTTGTAGTTTAGTGTGTTTCCGCGTTTTCACGGCAGGGATGGCGTCTGCTGAGACGCTGGTTCCGCGGCTGCTGTGCGTTTGGCGCTGCGGCGGCGGTACGTGTTGTGTTTGCACTGACTGTGTGCCCCGCCGCGCGGCTTAAGTGAGGACCGACACGCGCCGGGCCGAGGTGGGATCTCGGTGCCGTGTGCTGTGGCTGCGGTACGTGTGGCAACTGAGGAGCCTGGTGGTTCAGCGGCTGCGGTGCGCGTCGCGCCGTTGTGCGGATATGGAGGGTGCGCCTGTGCGCTGCGCCACGCCGCGCGGCTTAAGTGAAGACCGACACGCGCCTGGCCGAGGCGGGGCCGGGCGCACCGCACTTTTTTTATGAAGTTAATGCTGAGAATGTATCTTGAATGTATCTCGGTTTGCGCGGGCTCCGTGGCTGCTGTGCGCTCCGTGCGCTCCGCGGCTGCGGTTCCGGTGCCGTGCGCTGCGGCGGCGGTACCTGTCGTAACTGGGGAGCCTTGTGGTTCCGCGGTCGCGGTGCGTGTCCTCACTTAAACTGTGAGGACTGTACTCAGGCCAGTAAACTAACCTGATCTTCATTCACTACTGCCACCAGGGCCACTGCCCCTCTTGGGTTGCTTCCAACTCATCCTGAAAAGGGAACAAACACATGTTCAGTGTTTTCAGTGTATTCAGACAAATCATTCAACTTAAAAAAGAAAACATGATGTCATCATCACTACTTGCGATGCAATAGTCAAATAGAAGCACTGTCAATAAAAAGGTAAACATGTTGCATGTATTATTTGTGAAATGTGGCGTTGTTTGTAGTTTAGTGTGTTTCCGCGTTTTCACGGCAGGGATGGCGTCTGCTGAGACGCTGGTTCCGCGGCTGCTGTGCGTTTGGCGCTGCGGCGGCGGTACGTGTCGTGTTTGCACTGACTGTGTGCCCCGCCGCGCGGCTTAAGTGAGGACCGACACGCGCCGGGCCGAGGTGGGATCTCGGTGCCGTGTGCTGTGGCTGCGGTACGTGTCGCAACTGAGGAGCCTGGTGGTTCAGCGGCTGCGGTGCGCGTCGCGCCGTTATGCGGATATGGAGGGTGCGCCTGTGCGCTGCGCCTGTGCGCTGCGCCACGCCGCGCGGCTTAAGTGAAGACTGACACGCGCCGGGCCGAGGCGGGGCCGGGCGCACCGCACTTTTTTTATGAAGTTAATGTTGAGAATGTATCTTGAATGTATCTCGGTTTGCGCGGGCTCCGCGGCTGCTGTGCGCTCCGCGGCTGCTGTGCGCTCCGCGGCTGCGGTTCCGGTGCCGTGCGCTGCGGCGGCGGTACCTGTCGTAACTGGGGAGCCTGGTAGTTCCGCGGCCGCGGTGCGTGTCCTCACTTAAACTGTGAGGACTGTACTCAGGCCAGTAAACTAACCTGATCTTCATTCACTACTGCCACCAGGGCCACTGCCCCTCTTGGGTTGCTTCCAACTCATCCTGAAAAGGGAACAAACACATGTTCAGTGTTTTCAGTGTATTCAGACAAATCATTCAACTTAAAAAAGAAAACATGATGTCATCATCACTACTTGCGATGCAATAGTCAAATAGAAGCACTGTCAATAAAAAGGTAAACATGTTGCATGTATTATTTGTGAAATGTGGCGTTGTTTGTAGTTTAGTGTGTTTCCGCGTTTTCACGGCAGGGATGGCGTCTGCTGAGACGCTGGTTCCGCGGTGCGTGTCCTCACTTAAACTGTGAGGACTGTACTCATGAGTTTATTTGTCAATGTGTGCCGTGATTTCATAGCGCTGTCCACGGTGCTGAAATGAGCCTCGGTGTCGGCAGCGTCACAGGGTGACCTCATTTTATATTTCCAGATTGTGGCTATGTTTGCACTGAGTGTGTTTCTTTAATTTCAACAATGTAGCCATAATGGTCTCCAACAACGGTGAACAAAACAAACGCCACAGAAGCTGCAGTGCAAACTCCACCCACCTATAGCTGCAGAGGAAAAACTACATGTCTACTATAAACTGCTTTCTATATTCCTTCCTGGTTGGATTTAAACACACATCTGCCAATTTATTAGGTACACATTTTCTGTTTATGAACACACTGATTGAAGGAGCCAATCACATGGCAGTAAGTCATTGCATTTAGGCAGGTAGACATGATCAGGACGCCCAAATCAAGTTCAAACAGACTATCAGCATTAGGAAGAAAGGTGATTCAAGGAGCTTTTAATGTGGCATGGTTACTGGTAGTATTTTTACAAACTGCTTGCACAACCACGGTGTGACAAACAGAAAATATCCAGTGATGCCATGTTGAGGTCAAAGATCAGCAGAAAGGCCATGCTAAGAAAGCAAAAGGAACTCAAATCAGCGCAACCAAAGTGTGCAGAACACCATCTGAAGGCACAACACATTGAACCTTGCCGAAAAATGACTGCCTCCGACGGGAACGCGCATCGGTTAAGAGGTAGTGAGCGTAGGTCTACTGGTAGATATAATACTGTATACAGGGTACACCCTATAAGTCGTTGTTTGAAGGAGCGATACTGACCAAATTCATTGTACATGCACCTGTTTTCCTCGACTGCTAATGCTGAAAAGATAGAGAATGTAAGCCCTAACAATCCAGAGTTACAGGGTGCAGTCACTTCTCGGCAGGCCCTGCCGAAATGTGACAGCACCCTGTAACTCTTTATTGCAAGAAGCAATATTGACCAAATTCACTGTACATGCACCTGGTTTCCTCTACTTTCCTCTCCTCTACTGATTCTTCCAATTAGCCACTCACAGTGTGACTCCTGGCTGCTGAGTTAGTTAGCACCAGTTAGTTACTAGAAACCCAAGCCTTTTTAGATGATTTATATTAATAAATACACCATTAAATAATGACTTCAGTGTCATTAATTATTTAAATTAATAAATAGCCTTTTCAATAATTACTTACATCACATTGGTTTTCTTAGGTTACAAAATACTGACCTGGGTTTTTTTCGTCATCACTTAGTAACAATAATAATAATAATAATAATAATAATAATAATATTCAGTGGAGCTCCACTTCAGGTTTTACTTGATACTCATTCCAAACTAAATGTTTATTTAAATATTAGTTTAAATGTCATATGATAAAAAAAAAAGTGTTAAAGTTTGAGTGTACACTTACAATTAAGTGTTAAGTGTGTTTGTTTCTGTTTGGTTGTGATGAGTTTCTGTTGTACTCACACCAGCAAACCGAATCCAGTTCAGTCCGTCCATGAATACCAGTCCGGGTTTTGTAGCAGGTTTGCGTTGATGCTGCAAACAGAGAGTGAGACACAAACAGGTGACTGTGATCGTTTCATTAAAGACAAGAGATGAGAAGAAGACTGATGTCAGTGAAGAAACAAGGAAACAAAGTAACGTCAAACTTACATCTGTGATCTGTCCCTCTGGTGCGGCTGTCAACACAGGAGTTTAAATATTGGCACAATGGTCAGCCAATCATGTGTGAAAGCTTGAAATGTTTGGGGCGGGGCTTATTATTGAAAACATGTGCGCTGTGACTGAGGAGCCTGGTGGTTCAGTGGCTGCGGTGCGCGTTGAGCCGGAGTGTGGATAGGGAGTGTGCGCCTGTGTGCCGCGCCACGCCGCGCGGCTTAAGTGAAGACCGACACGCGCCGGGCTGAGGTGGGATCCTGGCGGGGCCGGGCGCACCGCACTTCCTTGTATCTAAAGAAAAAAAGAAAAGAATGCATTTGAAATTGTATTGTAGCTTGAGCATGCACATGAGTTCATTTGTCAATGTGTGCCGTGATTTCATAGCGCTGTCCACGGTGATGAAATGAGCCTCGGTGTCGGCAGGGTCACGGGGCCACCTCATTTTATATTTCCAGATTGTGGCTATGTTTGCACTGAGTGTGTTTCTTTCATTTCAACAATGTAGCCATAATGGTCTCTGGTTTTATGAAGTTAATGTTGAGAATGTATCTTGTCTGCGGGGAATGAGTTACTTCAACTTTAACCATTTAGGAAACCAATTAAGTTTATTAACTCAAACAATTTAAGCATACAAAAGTATTTGATTTGAGTACAAGTAACTCAAGTATTTGTTGTTAAAGTCACTTGGGTAAAGTGCATTGTACTAATTCCATTCAGTTAATGAAAACTACTAAGTATGTGACACTTATGTGAAACGGATTTATCTGAACTGAAATGATCTTCTTTATACAAATGTTAATACTTAAGTTGAATTGACTCTTTTCTTTCTACTAAATCAAATTATTACATTCTACTTCTGACAACTTCAAATGGAGAGCGTAGATCAGTGTGTGAGCCATTACAACCTGATTGTGAGGACCAGAGACACATGGTGAGTTTCAAAGGGAACTCCTGCAGGAACCTGATCTTCATTCACTACTGCCACCAGGGCCACTGCCCCTCTTGGGTTGCTTCCAACTCATCCTGAAAAGGGAACAAACACATGTTCAGTGTTTTCAGTGTATTCAGACAAATCATTCAACTTAAAAAAGAAAACATGATGTCATCATCACTACTTGCGATGCAATAGTCAAATAGAAGCACTGTCAATAAAAAGGTAAACATGTTGCATGTATTATTTGTGAAATGTGGCGTTGTTTGTAGTTTAGTGTGTTTCCGCGTTTTCACGGCAGGGATGGCGTCTGCTGAGACGCTGATTCCGCGGCTGCTGTGCGTTTGGCGCCGCGGTGGCGGTACGTGTCGTGTTTGCGCTGACTGTGTGCCCCGCCGCGCGGCTTAAGTGAGGACCGACACGCGCCGGGCCGAGGTGGGATCTCGGTGCCGTGTGCTGTGGCTGCGGTACGTGTCGCAACTGAGGAGCCTGGTGGTTCAGCGGCAGCGGTGCGCCGGAGTGTGGATATGGAGTGGCTCGGGAACAAACACATGTTCAGTGTTTTCAGTGTATTCAGACAAATCATTCAACTTAAAAAAGAAAACATGATGTCATCATCACTACTTGCGATGCAATAGTCAAATAGAAGCACTGTCAATAAAAAGGTAAACATGTTGCATGTATTATTTGTGAAATGTGGCGTTGTTTGGAGTTTAGTGTGTTTCCGCGTTTTCACGGCAGGGATGGCGTCTGCTGAGACGCTGGTTCCGCGGCTGCTGTGCGTTTGGCGCTGCGGCGGCGGTACGTGTCGTGTTTGCGCTGACTGTGTGCCCCGCCGCGCGGCTTAAGTGAGGACCGACACGCGCCGGGCCGAGGTGGGATCTCGGTGCCGTGTGCTGTGGCTGCGGTACGTGTCGCAACTGAGGAGCCTGGTGGTTCAGCGGCTGCGGTGCGCGTCGCGCCGTTGTGCGGATATGGAGGGTGCGCCTGTGCGCTGCGCCACGCCGCGCGGCTTAAGTGAAGACCGACACGCGCCGGGCCGAGGCGGGGCCGGGCGCACCGCACTTTTTTTATGAAGTTAATGTTGAGAATGTATCTTGAATGTATCTCGGTTTGCGCGGGCTCCGTGGCTGCTGTGCGCTCCGTGCGCTCCGCGGCTGCGGTTCCGGTGCCGTGCGCTGCGGCGGCGGTACCTGTCGTAACTGGGGAGCCTTGTGGTTCCGCGGCCGCGGTGCGTGTCCTCACTTAAACTGTGAGGACTGTACTCAGGCCAGTAAACTAACCTGATCTTCATTCACTACTGCCACCAGGGCCACTGCCCCTCTTGGGTTGCTTCCAACTCATCCTGAAAAGGGAACAAACACATGTTCAGTGTTTTCAGTGTATTCAGACAAATCATTCAACTTAAAAAAGAAAACATGATGTCATCATCACTACTTGCGATGCAATAGTCAAATAGAAGCACTGTCAATAAAAAGGTAAACATGTTGCATGTATTATTTGTGAAATGTGGCGTTGTTTGTAGTTTAGTGTGTTTCCGCGTTTTCACGGCAGGGATGGCGTCTGCTGAGACGCTGATTCCGCGGCTGCTGTGCGTTTGGCGCCGCGGTGGCGGTACGTGTCGTGTTTGCGCTGACTGTGTGCCCCGCCGCGCGGCTTAAGTGAGGACCGACACGCGCCGGGCCGAGGTGGGATCTCGGTGCCGTGTGCTGTGGCTGCGGTACGTGTCGCAACTGAGGAGCCTGGTGGTTCAGCGGCAGCGGTGCGCCGGAGTGTGGATATGGAGTGGCTCGGGAACAAACACATGTTCAGTGTTTTCAGTGTATTCAGACAAATCATTCAACTTAAAAAAGAAAACATGATGTCATCATCACTACTTGCGATGCAATAGTCAAATAGAAGCACTGTCAATAAAAAGGTAAACATGTTGCATTTATTATTTGTGAAATGTGGCGTTGTTTGGAGTTTAGTGTGTTTCCGCGTTTTCACGGCAGGGATGGCGTCTGCTGAGACGCTGGTTCCGCGGCTGCTGTGCGTTTGGCGCTGCGGCGGCGGTACGTGTCGTGTTTGCGCTGACTGTGTGCCCCGCCGCGCGGCTTAAGTGAGGACCGACACGCGCCGGGCCGAGGTGGGATCTCGGTGCCGTGTGCTGTGGCTGCGGTACGTGTCGCAACTGAGGAGCCTGGTGGTTCAGCGGCTGCGGTGCGCGTCGCGCCGTTGTGCGGATATGGAGGGTGCGCCTGTGCGCTGCGCCACGCCGCGCGGCTTAAGTGAAGACCGACACGCGCCGGGCCGAGGCGGGGCCGGGCGCACCGCACTTTTTTTATGAAGTTAATGTTGAGAATGTATCTTGAATGTATCTCGGTTTGCGCGGGCTCCGTGGCTGCTGTGCGCTCCGTGCGCTCCGCGGCTGCGGTTCCGGTGCCGTGCGCTGCGGCGGCGGTACCTGTCGTAACTGGGGAGCCTTGTGGTTCCGCGGCCGCGGTGCGTGTCCTCACTTAAACTGTGAGGACTGTACTCAGGCCAGTAAACTAACCTGATCTTCATTCACTACTGCCACCAGGGCCACTGCCCCTCTTGGGTTGCTTCCAACTCATCCTGAAAAGGGAACAAACACATGTTCAGTGTTTTCAGTGTATTCAGACAAATCATTCAACTTAAAAAAGAAAACATGATGTCATCATCACTACTTGCGATGCAATAGTCAAATAGAAGCACTGTCAATAAAAAGGTAAACATGTTGCATGTATTATTTGTGAAATGTGGCGTTGTTTGTAGTTTAGTGTGTTTCCGCGTTTTCACGGCAGGGATGGCGTCTGCTGAGACGCTGATTCCGCGGCTGCTGTGCGTTTGGCGCTGCGGTGGCGGTACGTGTCGTGTTTGCGCTGACTGTGTGCCCCGCCGCGCGGCTTAAGTGAGGACCGACACGCGCCGGGCCGAGGTGGGATCTCGGTGCCGTGTGCTGTGGCTGCGGTACGTGTCGCAACTGAGGAGCCTGGTGGTTCAGCGGCAGCGGTGCGTTTGGCGCTGCGGCGGCGGTGCGTGTCCTCACTTAAACTGTGAGGACTGTACTCATGAGTTTATTTGTCAATGTGTGCCGTGATTTCATAGCGCTGTCCACGGTGCTGAAATGAGCCTCGGTGTCGGCGTCACAGGGTGACCTCATTTTATATTTCCAGATTGTGGCTATGTTTGCACTGAGTGTGTTTCTTTAATTTCAACAATGTAGCCATAATGGTCTCCAACAACGGTGAACAAAACAAACGCCACAGAAGCTGCAGTGCAAACTCCACCCACCTATAGCTGCAGAGGAAAAACTACATGTCTACTATAAACTGCTTTCTATATTCCTTCCTGGTTGGATTTAAACACACATCTGCCAATTTATTAGGTACACATTTTCTGTTTATGAACACACTGATTGAAGGAGCCAATCACATGGCAGTAAGTCATTGCATTTAGGCAGGTAGACATGATCAGGACGCCCAAATCAAGTTCAAACAGACTATCAGCATTAGGAAGAAAGGTGATTCAAGGAGCTTTTAATGTGGCATGGTTACTGGTAGTATTTTTACAAACTGCTTGCACAACCACGGTGTGACAAACAGAAAATATCCAGTGATGCCATGTTGAGGTCAAAGATCAGCAGAAAGGCCATGCTAAGAAAGCAAAAGGAACTCAAATCAGCGCAACCAAAGTGTGCAGAACACCATCTGAAGGCACAACACATTGAACCTTGCCGAAAAATGACTGCCTCCGACGGGAACGCGCATCGGTTAAGAGGTAGTGAGCGTAGGTCTACTGGTAGATATAATACTGTATACAGGGTACACCCTATAAGTCGTTGTTTGAAGGAGCGATACTGACCAAATTCATTGTACATGCACCTGTTTTCCTCGACTGCTAATGCTGAAAAGATAGAGAATGTAAGCCCTAACAATCCAGAGTTACAGGGTGCAGTCACTTCTCGGCAGGCCCTGCCGAAATGTGACAGCACCCTGTAACTCTTTATTGCAACAAGCAATATTGACCAAATTCACTGTACATGCACCTGGTTTCCTCTACTTTCCTCTCCTCTACTGATTCTTCCAATTAGCCACTCACAGTGTGACTCCTGGCTGCTGAGTTAGTTAGCACCAGTTAGTTACTAGAAACCCAAGCCTTTTTAGATGATTTATATTAATAAATACACCATTAAATAATGACTTCAGTGTCATTAATTATTTAAATTAATAAATAGCCTTTTCAATAATTACTTACATCACATTGGTTTTCTTAGGTTACAAAATACTAACCTGGGTTTTTTTACTCATCACTTAGTAACAACAATAATAATAATAATAATAATAATAATAAGAATAATATTCAGTGGAGCTCCACTTCAGGTTTTACTTGATACTCATTCCAAACTAAATGTTAGTTTAAATATTAGTTTAAATGTCATATGATAAAAAAAAGTGTTAAAGTTTGAGTGTACACTTACAATTAAGTGTTAAGTGTGTTTGTTTCTGTTTGGTTGTGATGAGTTTCTGTTGTACTCACACCAGCAAACCGAATCCAGTTCAGTCCGTCCATGAATACCAGTCCGGGTTTTGTAGCAGGTTTGCGTTGATGCTGCAAACAGAGAGTGAGACACAAACAGGTGACTGTGATCGTTTCATTAAAGACAAGAGATGAGAAGAAGACTGATGTCAGTGAAGAAACAAGGAAACAAAGTAACGTCAAACTTACATCTGTGATCTGTCCCTCTGGTGCGGCTGTCAACACAGGAGTTTAAATATTGGCACAATGGTCAGCCAATCAGGTGTGAAAGCTTGAAATGTTTGGGGCGGGGCTTATTATTGAAAACATGTGCGCTGTGACTGAGGAGCCTGGTGGTTCAGTGGCTGCGGTGCGCGTTGAGCCGGAGTGTGGATATGGAGTGTGCGCCTGTGTGCCGCGCCACGCCGCGCGGCTTAAGTGAAGACCGACACGCGCCGGGCTGAGGTGGGATCCTGGCGGGGCCGGGCCCACCGCACTTCCTTGTATCTAAAGAAAAAAAGAAAAGAATGCATTTGAAATTGTATTGTAGCTTGAGCATGCACATGAGTTCATTTGTCAATGTGTGCCGTGATTTCATAGCGCTGTCCACGGTGATGAAATGAGCCTCGGTGTCGGCAGGGTCACGGGGCCACCTCATTTTATATTTCCAGATTGTGGCTATGTTTGCACTGAGTGTGTTTCTTTCATTTCAACAATGTAGCCATAATGGTCTCTGGTTTTATGAAGTTAATGTTGAGAATGTATCTTGTCTGCGGGGAATGAGTTACTTCAACTTTAACCATTTAGGAAACCAATTAAGTTTATTAACTCAAACAATTTAAGCATACAAAAGTATTTGATTTGAGTACAAGTAACTCAAGTATTTGTTGTTAAAGTAACTTGGGTAAAGTGCATTGTACTAATTCCATTCAGTTAATGAAAACTACTAAGTATGTGACACTTATGTGAAACGGATTTATCTGAACTGAAATGATCTTCTTTATACAAATGTTAATACTTAAGTTGAATTGACTCTTTTCTTTCTACTAAATCAAATTATTACATTCTACTTCTGACAACTTCAAATGGAGAGCGTAGATCAGTGTGTGAGCCATTACAACCTGATTGTGAGGACCAGAGACACATGGTGAGTTTCAAAGGGAACTCCTGCAGGAACCTGATCTTCATTCACTACTGCCACCAGGGCCACTGCCCCTCTTGGGTTGCTTCCAACTCATCCTGAAAAGGGAACAAACACATGTTCAGTGTTTTCAGTGTATTCAGACAAATCATTCAACTTAAAAAAGAAAACATGATGTCATCATCACTACTTGCGATGCAATAGTCAAATAGAAGCACTGTCAATAAAAAGGTAAACATGTTGCATGTATTAGTTGTGAAATGTGGCGTTGTTTGTAGTTTAGTGTGTTTCCGCGTTTTCACGGCAGGGATAGCGTCTGCTGAGACGCTGGTTCCGCGGCTGCTGTGCGTTTGGCGCTGCGGCGGCGGTACGTGTCGTGTTTGCGCTGACTGTGTGCCCCGCCGCGCGGCTTAAGTGAGGACCGACACGCGCCGGGCCGAGGTGGGATCTCGGTGCCGTGTGCTGTGGCTGCGGTACGTGTCGCAACTGAGGAGCCTGGTGGTTCAGCGGCAGCGGTGCGTTTGGCGCTGCGGCGGCGGTGCGTGTCCTCACTTAAACTGTGAGGACTGTACTCATGAGTTTATTTGTCAATGTGTGCCGTGATTTCATAGCGCTGTCCACGGTGCTGAAATGAGCCTCGGTGTCGGCAGCGTCACAGGGTGACCTCATTTTATATTTCCAGATTGTGGCTATGTTTGCACTGAGTGTGTTTCTTTAATTTCAACAATGTAGCCATAATGGTCTCCAACAACGGTGAACAAAACAAACGCCACAGAAGCTGCAGTGCAAACTCCACCCACCTATAGCTGCAGAGGAAAAACTACATGTCTACTATAAACTGCTTTCTATATTCCTTCCTGGTTGGATTTAAACACACATCTGCCAATTTATTAGGTACACATTTTCTGTTTATGAACACACTGATTGAAGGAGCCAATCACATGGCAGTAAGTCATTGCATTTAGGCAGGTAGACATGATCAGGACGCCCAAATCAAGTTCAAACAGACTATCAGCATTAGGAAGAAAGGTGATTCAAGGAGCTTTTAATGTGGCATGGTTACTGGTAGTATTTTTACAAACTGCTTGCACAACCACGGTGTGACAAACAGAAAATATCCAGTGATGCCATGTTGAGGTCAAAGATCAGCAGAAAGGCCATGCCAAGAAAGCAAAAGGAACTCAAATCAGCGCAACCAAAGTGTGCAGAACACCATCTGAAGGCACAACACATTGAACCTTGCCGAAAAATGACTGCCTCCGACGGGAACGCGCATCGGTTAAGAGGTAGTGAGCGTAGGTCTACTGGTAGATATAATACTGTATACAGGGTACACCCTATAAGTCGTTGTTTGAAGGAGCGATACTGACCAAATTCATTGTACATGCACCTGTTTTCCTCGACTGCTAATGCTGAAAAGATAGAGAATGTAAGCCCTAACAATCCAGAGTTACAGGGTGCAGTCACTTCTCGGCAGGCCCTGCCGAAATGTGACAGCACCCTGTAACTCTTTATTGCAAGAAGCAATATTGACCAAATTCACTGTACATGCACCTGGTTTCCTCTACTTTCCTCTCCTCTACTGATTCTTCCAATTAGCCACTCACAGTGTGACTCCTGGCTGCTGAGTTAGTTAGCACCAGTTAGTTACTAGAAACCCAAGCCTTTTTAGATGATTTATATTAATAAATACACCATTAAATAATGACTTCAGTGTCATTAATTATTTAAATTAATAAATAGCCTTTTCAATAATTACTTACATCACATTGGTTTTCTTAGGTTACAAAATACTAACCTGGGTTTTTTTCGTCATCACTTAGTAACAACAATAATAATAATAATAATAATAATAATAAGAATAATATTCAGTGGAGCTCCACTTCAGGTTTTACTTGATACTCATTCCAAACTAAATGTTAGTTTAAATATTAGTTTAAATGTCATATGATAAAAAAAAGTGTTAAAGTTTGAGTGTACACCTCCAATTAAGTGTTAAGTGTGTTTGTTTCTGTTTGGTTGTGATGAGTTTCTGTTGTACTCACACCAGCAAACCGAATCCAGTTCAGTCCGTCCATGAATACCAGTCCGGGTTTTGTAGCAGGTTTGCGTTGATGCTGCAAACAGAGAGTGAGACACAAACAGGTGACTGTGATCGTTTCATTAAAGACAAGAGATGAGAAGAAGACTGATGTCAGTGAAGAAACAAGGAAACAAAGTAACGTCAAACTTACATCTGTGATCTGTCCCTCTGGTGCGGCTGTCAACACAGGAGTTTAAATATTGGCACAATGGTCAGCCAATCAGGTGTGAAAGCTTGAAATGTTTGGGGCGGGGCTTATTATTGAAAACATGTGCGCTGTGACTGAGGAGCCTGGTGGTTCAGTGGCTGCGGTGCGCGTTGAGCCGGAGTGTGGATATGGAGTGTGCGCCTGTGTGCCGCGCCACGCCGCGCGGCTTAAGTGAAGACCGACACGCGCCGGGCTGAGGTGGGATCCTGGCGGGGCCGGGCCCACCGCACTTCCTTGTATCTAAAGAAAAAAAGAAAAGAATGCATTTGAAATTGTATTGTAGCTTGAGCATGCACATGAGTTCATTTGTCAATGTGTGCCGTGATTTCATAGCGCTGTCCACGGTGATGAAATGAGCCTCGGTGTCGGCAGGGTCACGGGGCCACCTCATTTTATATTTCCAGATTGTGGCTATGTTTGCACTGAGTGTGTTTCTTTCATTTCAACAATGTAGCCATAATGGTCTCTGGTTTTATGAAGTTAATGTTGAGAATGTATCTTGTCTGCGGGGAATGAGTTACTTCAACTTTAACCATTTAGGAAACCAATTAAGTTTATTAACTCAAACAATTTAAGCATACAAAAGTATTTGATTTGAGTACAAGTAACTCAAGTATTTGTTGTTAAAGTAACTTGGGTAAAGTGCATTGTACTAATTCCATTCAGTTAATGAAAACTACTAAGTATGTGACACTTATGTGAAACGGATTTATCTGAACTGAAATGATCTTCTTTATACAAATGTTAATACTTAAGTTGAATTGACTCTTTTCTTTCTACTAAATCAAATTATTACATTCTACTTCTGACAACTTCAAATGGAGAGCGTAGATCAGTGTGTGAGCCATTACAACCTGATTGTGAGGACCAGAGACACATGGTGAGTTTCAAAGGGAACTCCTGCAGGAACCTGATCTTCATTCACTACTGCCACCAGGGCCACTGCCCCTCTTGGGTTGCTTCCAACTCATCCTGAAAAGGGAACAAACACATGTTCAGTGTTTTCAGTGTATTCAGACAAATCATTCAACTTAAAAAAGAAAACATGATGTCATCATCACTACTTGCGATGCAATAGTCAAATAGAAGCACTGTCAATAAAAAGGTAAACATGTTGCATGTATTATTTGTGAAATGTGGCGTTGTTTGTAGTTTAGTGTGTTTCCGCGTTTTCACGGCAGGGATGGCGTCTGCTGAGACGCTGGTTCCGCGGCTGCTGTGCGTTTGGCGCTGCGGCGGCGGTACGTGTCGTGTTTGCGCTGACTGTGTGCCCCGCCGCGCGGCTTAAGTGAGGACCGACACGCGCCGGGCCGAGGTGGGATCTCGGTGCCGTGTGCTGTGGCTGCGGTACGTGTCGCAACTGAGGAGCCTGGTGGTTCAGCGGCTGCGGTGCGCGTCGCGCCGTTGTGCGGATATGGAGGGTGCGCCTGTGCGCTGCGCCACGCCGCGCGGCTTAAGTGAAGACCGACACGCGCCGGGCCGAGGCGGGGCCGGGCGCACCGCACTTTTTTTATGAAGTTAATGTTGAGAATGTATCTTGAATGTATCTCGGTTTGCGCGGGCTCCGTGGCTGCTGTGCGCTCCGTGCGCTCCGCGGCTGCGGTTCCGGTGCCGTGCGCTGCGGCGGCGGTACCTGTCGTAACTGGGGAGCCTTGTGGTTCCGCGGCCGCGGTGCGTGTCCTCACTTAAACTGTGAGGACTGTACTCAGGCCAGTAAACTAACCTGATCTTCATTCACTACTGCCACCAGGGCCACTGCCCCTCTTGGGTTGCTTCCAACTCATCCTGAAAAGGGAACAAACACATGTTCAGTGTTTTCAGTGTATTCAGACAAATCATTCAACTTAAAAAAGAAAACATGATGTCATCATCACTACTTGCGATGCAATAGTCAAATAGAAGCACTGTCAATAAAAAGGTAAACATGTTGCATGTATTATTTGTGAAATGTGGCGTTGTTTGTAGTTTAGTGTGTTTCCGCGTTTTCACGGCAGGGATGGCGTCTGCTGAGACGCTGATTCCGCGGCTGCTGTGCGTTTGGCGCTGCGGTGGCGGTACGTGTCGTGTTTGCGCTGACTGTGTGCCCCGCCGCGCGGCTTAAGTGAGGACCGACACGCGCCGGGCCGAGGTGGGATCTCGGTGCCGTGTGCTGTGGCTGCGGTACGTGTCGCAACTGAGGAGCCTGGTGGTTCAGCGGCAGCGGTGCGTTTGGCGCTGCGGCGGCGGTGCGTGTCCTCACTTAAACTGTGAGGACTGTACTCATGAGTTTATTTGTCAATGTGTGCCGTGATTTCATAGCGCTGTCCACGGTGCTGAAATGAGCCTCGGTGTCGGCAGCGTCACAGGGTGACCTCATTTTATATTTCCAGATTGTGGCTATGTTTGCACTGAGTGTGTTTCTTTAATTTCAACAATGTAGCCATAATGGTCTCCAACAACGGTGAACAAAACAAACGCCACAGAAGCTGCAGTGCAAACTCCACCCACCTATAGCTGCAGAGGAAAAACTACATGTCTACTATAAACTGCTTTCTATATTCCTTCCTGGTTGGATTTAAACACACATCTGCCAATTTATTAGGTACACATTTTCTGTTTATGAACACACTGATTGAAGGAGCCAATCACATGGCAGTAAGTCATTGCATTTAGGCAGGTAGACATGATCAGGACGCCCAAATCAAGTTGAAACACACTATCAGCATTAGGAAGAAAGGTGATTCAAGGAGCTTTTAATGTGGCATGGTTACTGGTAGTATTTTTACAAACTGCTTGCACAACCACGGTGTGACAAACAGAAAATATCCAGTGATGCCATGTTGAGGTCAAAGATCAGCAGAAAGGCCATGCTAAGAAAGCAAAAGGAACTCAAATCAGCGCAACCAAAGTGTGCAGAACACCATCTGAAGGCACAACACATTGAACCTTGCCGAAAAATGACTGCCTCCGACGGGAACGCGCATCGGTTAAGAGGTAGTGAGCGTAGGTCTACTGGTAGATATAATACTGTATACAGGGTACACCCTATAAGTCGTTGTTTGAAGGAGCGATACTGACCAAATTCATTGTACATGCACCTGTTTTCCTCGACTGCTAATGCTGAAAAGATAGAGAATGTAAGCCCTAACAATCCAGAGTTACAGGGTGCAGTCACTTCTCGGCAGGCCCTGCCGAAATGTGACAGCACCCTGTAACTCTTTATTGCAACAAGCAATATTGACCAAATTCACTGTACATGCACCTGGTTTCCTCTACTTTCCTCTCCTCTACTGATTCTTCCAATTAGCCACTCACAGTGTGACTCCTGGCTGCTGAGTTAGTTAGCACCAGTTAGTTACTAGAAACCCAAGCCTTTTTAGATGATTTATATTAATAAATACACCATTAAATAATGACTTCAGTGTCATTAATTATTTAAATTAATAAATAGCCTTTTCAATAATTACTTACATCACATTGGTTTTCTTAGGTTACAAAATACTAACCTGGGTTTTTTTCGTCATCACTTAGTAACAACAATAATAATAATAATAATAATAATAATAAGAATAATATTCAGTGGAGCTCCACTTCAGGTTTTACTTGATACTCATTCCAAACTAAATGTTAGTTTAAATATTAGTTTAAATGTCATATGATAAAAAAAAGTGTTAAAGTTTGAGTGTACACTTACAATTAAGTGTTAAGTGTGTTTGTTTCTGTTTGGTTGTGATGAGTTTCTGTTGTACTCACACCAGCAAACTGAATCCAGTTCAGTCCGTCCATGAATACCAGTCCGGGTTTTGTAGCAGGTTTGCGTTGATGCTGCAAACAGAGAGTGAGACACAAACAGGTGACTGTGATCGTTTCATTAAAGACAAGAGATGAGAAGAAGACTGATGTCAGTGAAGAAACAAGGAAACAAAGTAACGTCAAACTTACATCTGTGATCTGTCCCTCTGGTGCGGCTGTCAACACAGGAGTTTAAATATTGGCACAATGGTCAGCCAATCAGGTGTGAAAGCTTGAAATGTTTGGGGCGGGGCTTATTATTGAAAACATGTGCGCTGTGACTGAGGAGCCTGGTGGTTCAGTGGCTGCGGTGCGCGTTGAGCCGGAGTGTGGATATGGAGTGTGCGCCTGTGTGCCGCGCCACGCCGCGCGGCTTAAGTGAAGACCGACACGCGCCGGGCTGAGGTGGGATCCTGGCGGGGCCGGGCGCACCGCACTTCCTTGTATCTAAAGAAAAAAAGAAAAGAATGCATTTGAAATTGTATTGTAGCTTGAGCATGCACATGAGTTCATTTGTCAATGTGTGCCGTGATTTCATAGCGCTGTCCACGGTGATGAAATGAGCCTCGGTGTCGGCAGCGTCACGGGGCCACCTCATTTTATATTTCCAGATTGTGGCTATGTTTGCACTGAGTGTGTTTCTTTCATTTCAACAATGTAGCCATAATGGTCTCTGGTTTTATGAAGTTAATGTTGAGAATGTATCTTGTCTGCGGGGAATGAGTTACTTCAACTTTAACCATTTAGGAAACCAATTAAGTTTATTAACTCAAACAATTTAAGCATACAAAAGTATTTGATTTGAGTACAAGTAACTCAAGTATTTGTTGTTAAAGTCACTTGGGTAAAGTGCATTGTACTAATTCCATTCAGTTAATGAAAACTACTAAGTATGTGACACTTATGTGAAACGGATTTATCTGAACTGAAATGATCTTCTTTATACAAATGTTAATACTTAAGTTGAATTGACTCTTTTCTTTCTACTAAATCAAATTATTACATTCTACTTCTGACAACTTCAAATGGAGAGCGTAGATCAGTGTGTGAGCCATTACAACCTGATTGTGAGGACCAGAGACACATGGTGAGTTTCAAAGGGAACTCCTGCAGGAACCTGATCTTCATTCACTACTGCCACCAGGGCCACTGCCCCTCTTGGGTTGCTTCCAACTCATCCTGAAAAGGGAACAAACACATGTTCAGTGTTTTCAGTGTATTCAGACAAATCATTCAACTTAAAAAAGAAAACATGATGTCATCATCACTACTTGCGATGCAATAGTCAAATAGAAGCACTGTCAATATAAAGGTAAACATGTTGCATGTATTATTTGTGAAATGTGGCGTTGTTTGTAGTTTAGTGTGTTTCCGCGTTTTCACGGCAGGGATGGCGTCTGCTGAGACGCTGATTCCGCGGCTGCTGTGCGTTTGGCGCTGCGGCGGCGGTACGTGTCGTGTTTGCGCTGACTGTGTGCCCCGCCGCGCGGCTTAAGTGAGGACCGACACGCGCCGGGCCGAGGTGGGATCTCGGTGCCGTGTGCTGTGGCTGCGGTACGTGTCGCAACTGAGGAGCCTGGTGGTTCAGCGGCAGCGGTGCGCCGGAGTGTGGATATGGAGTGGCTCGGGAACAAACACATGTTCAGTGTTTTCAGTGTATTCAGACAAATCATTCAACTTAAAAAAGAAAACATGATGTCATCATCACTACTTGCGATGCAATAGTCAAATAGAAGCACTGTCAATAAAAAGGTAAACATGTTGCATGTATTAGTTGTGAAATGTGGCGTTACACTGTACTCACATCTTATACCAAACTGAGAATACAAGTGCGTGTCCTCACTTAAACTGTGAGGACTGTACTCACGCCAGTAAACCGAATCCAGTCTGGGGTTTGTAGCAGGTTTGTAGGTTTGTGCGCCACGCCGCGCGGCTTAAGTGAAGACCGACACGCGCCAGGCCGAGGTGGGATCTCGGCAGGGCTGGGCGCTGTGGCTGCGGTACGTGTCGCAACTGAGGAGCCTGGTGGTTCAGCGGCTGCAGTGCGCGTCGCGCCGGAGTGTGGATATGGAGGGTGCGCCGCGGCTTAAGTGAAGACCGACACGCGCCGGGCCGCACCGCACTTCCTTGTATCTAAAAAAAAAGAGAAAAGAATGCATTTGAAATTGTATTGTAGCTTGAGCATGCACATGAGTTCATTTGTCAATGTGTGCCGTGATTTCATAGCGCTGTCCACGGTGCTGAAATGAGCCTCGCTGTCATATTAAAACTCTTCTCCAGATGAGGCATTGCTACAACGATGACTTTGACAGTGTGTGGGTGTCACCATCCTCTTTCACTCACTTGAGCTTCACTAAAGAGTGCAGGTCGTCTCTCTTTTAGTTCGGCAAGGAGGAGCTGGATTCACAGTTTCTTCATGCCCGAGTGCTGCATATGTTGATGGAGACCTGTGACATAAAACACAAAGAGCTACTGATGGTGCTACGTCTGTTTTTCACTAGACTACTCATAGATATCAGTACATCAACTGACAGTTAATGTATTATTTATTTGAACTTACAATTGTACATTTATATTCAAATACATACACAAATATGAAAGAACTGTACACTATAGTGGCGGTGATTGACTGAACATCATATGTTGGGTGCACATTTAAACACAGGATCCAGGCAGCTTTCCAAGTTGCAATATTTTATTTCCAAGTAAACGGTAGTCGGTGATGAGGGGTAATGGTGGATGATTCTGTCTATATGAAAATGATAAAGGAAATATTACAATCTAGAAAGTATCAAATATACAATAAGAAATGAGGTTGTCTTAGACTAACATCAATAATACATCCACTCTTACTTTCCTCTCTTTAGCAAAGGATTAAACTCAGGAATCTAGTATAATGACACACAAGCAATAAGTAAGTCTTCATACAAGATGTAGTATCAACCAAATGAATCATTAAATGAGTGAACGTCCATAAAACTCACAGCCAGTGTCCCTTTGTTCTCGTGGATTGTTTGGAGGGAAAATAGGGGGGTCAAAGGGCGGAAGGGGCGGGTTATATAGGATTAGGGGTGTGGTCCAGGTAGGTGTGCCAGTGATGAGGCAGGTGAGGAGGAGACTTGGGATTTTAACAAATACATATACAATGGCCGTGCCACTTTAATATAAACCTAAAATTCGAAGGTAAAATCAATTATTAGTAATAATATACAAAGTGTTTACATTAAAAACAAAGTAACATGTCAACCACAAATCTATGGATCACACCAAGCATCTGAGAGACGTCTGAGCCAGAGGATCATTTCATCAGGACAGGCCGAGGTAACGCTGCTCTGCCCTGGGCACTGTGAGCACCGAGCGTCCGCAGAGGCGGAGCTGATCACCTCCGACAACGTACCGCGCTGAAATCAGTTCCAGGTTGGATATTCAACAGACATTCGCTCCAGATCCAACGGCACCCTCCTCCTTCTCCACCCCGAGATAGGTGCACGATCACGGCTTGTACAAAGTCCGACCCATCGCTCTCAACAACCGTGGTCTCATTTAGGGACCATCAACGAATTACCGTTAAAAATGGATTAAAAAAAATTATGGGAGGTACTAAAATGGAATAAAAAGAGGTGTGTCCTGACTAGGCAGTCTAGTTCTATGTTGCTGCACTGTTTTGGAATCTTTAGGGTCACATGGCCTGGACGCGATTGAGATAAAATGCTAATATTTGCATTAAAGAAATGATTGAAAGTAAATCAAGTATTTAAATGGAATATAAAGAGGTGTGTCCTGACTAGGCAGTCTAGTACTATGTTTGTACACTCACTTGGAGTCTTTGGGTCACATTGCCTGGAAGCTATTGAGCTAAAATGCTAATATTTACATTATTAAAATTATAAAAAAAATAAATGAGGTAATTAAATATTAGTTTAATGTCATATGATCAAAATTAAAGTGTTAACGTTCGACTCTACACTTAGATTCAAGTGTTAAGTGTGTTTGCGGTTTGTTTCTGTCTGGTTGTGATGACTTTCTGTTGTACTCACGCCAGTAAACGGAATCCAGTCTGGGGTTTGTAGCAGGTTTGTACTGTAGCAGGTTTGCATTGGTGCTGCAAACAGAGAGTGAGACACAAACATGGGACTGTGATGGTTTCATTAAAGACAAGAGATGAGAAGAAGACTGGAGTCAGTGAGAAAACAAGGAAACAAAGTAACGTCAAACTTACGTCTGTGATCTGTCAGCATCTCCTCTCCCTCTGGTGCGGCTGTCAACACAGGAGTTTAAATATTGGCACAATGGTCAGCCAATCAGGTGTGAAAGCTTGAAATGTTTGGGGCGGGGCTTATTATTGAAAACATGTGCGCTGTGACTGAGGAGCCTGGTGGTTCAGTGGCTGCGGTGCGCGTTGAGCCGGAGTGTGGATATGGAGTGTGCGCCTGTGTGCCGCGCCACGCCGCGCGGCTTAAGTGAAGACCGACACGCGCCGGGCTGAGGTGGGATCCTGGCGGGGCCGGGCGCACCGCACTTCCTTGTATCTAAAGAAAAAAAGAAAAGAATGCATTTGAAATTGTATTGTAGCTTGAGCATGCACATGAGTTCATTTGTCAGTGTGTGCCGTGATTTCATAGCGCTGTCCACGGTAATGAAATGAGCCTCGGTGTCGGCAGCGTCACGGGGCCACCTCATTTTATATTTCCAGATTGTGGCTATGTTTGCACTGAGTGTGTTTCTTTCATTTCAACAATGTAGCCATAATGGTCTCTGGTTTTATGAAGTTAATGTTGAGAATGTATCTTGTCTGCGGGGAATGAGGAGTTACTTCAACTTTAACCATTTAGGAAACCAATTAAGTTTATTAACTCAAACAATTTAAGCATACAAAAGTATTTGATTTGAGTACAAGTAACTCAAGTATTTGTTGTTAAAGTAACTTGGGTAAAGTGCATTGTACTAATTCCATTCAGTTAATGAAAACTACTAAGTATGTGACACTTATGTGAAACGGATTTATTTGAACTGAAATGATCTTCTTTATACAAATGTTAATACTTAAGTTGAATTGACTCTTTTCTTTCTACTAAATCAAATTATTACATTCTACTTCTGACAACTTCAAATGGAGAGCGTAGATCAGTGTGTGAGCCATTACAACCTGATTGTGAGGACCAGAGACACATGGTGAGTTTCAAAGGGAACTCCTGCAGGAACCTGATCTTCATTCACTACTGCCACCAGGGCCACTGCCCCTCTTGGGTTGCTTCCAACTCATCCTGAAAAGGGAACAAACACATGTTCAGTGTTTTCAGTGTATTCAGACAAATCATTCAACTTAAAAAAGAAAACATGATGTCATCATCACTACTTGCGATGCAATAGTCAAATAGAAGCACTGTCAATAAAAAGGTAAACATGTTGCATGTATTATTTGTGAAATGTGGCGTTGTTTGTAGTTTAGTGTGTTTCCGCGTTTTCATGGCAGGGATGGCGTCTGCTGAGACGCTGGTTGCGCGGCTGCTGTGCGTTTGGCGCTGCGGCGGCGGTACGTGTCGTGTTTGCGCTGACTGTGTGCCCCGCCGCGCGGCTTAAGTGAGGACCGACACGCGCCGGGGCGAGGTGGGATCTCGGTGCCGTGTGCTGTGGCTGCGGTACGTGTCGCAACTGAGGAGCCTGGTGGTTCAGCGGCTGCGGTGCGCGTCGCGCCGTTGTGCGGATATGGAGGGTGCGCCTGTGCGCTGCGCCACGCCGCGCAGCTTAAGTGAAGACCGACACGCGCCGGGCCGAGGCGGGGCCGGGCGCACCGCAATTTTTTTATGAAGTTAATGTTGAGAATGTATCTTGAATGTACGCGGTTCCGGTGCCGTGCGCTGCGGCGGCGGTACCTGTCGTAACTGGGGAGCCTGGTGGTTCCGCGGCCGCGGTGCGTGTCCTCACTTAAACTGTGAGGACTGTACTCAGGCCAGTAAACTAACCTGATCTTCATTCACTACTGCCACCAGGGCCACTGCCCCTCTTGGGTTGCTTCCAACTCATCCTGAAAAGGGAACAAACACATGTTCAGTGTTTTCAGTGTATTCAGACAAATCATTCAACTTAAAAAAGAAAACATGATGTCATCATCACTACTTGCGATGCAATAGTCAAATAAAAGCACTGTCAATAAAAAGGTAAACATGTTGCATGTATTATTTGTGAAATGTGGCGTTGTTTGTAGTTTAGTGTGTTTCCGCGTTTTCATGGCAGGGATGGCGTCTGCTGAGACGCTGGTTCCGCGGCTGCTGTGCGTTTGGCGCTGCGGCGGCGGTACTGTCGTGTTTGCGCTGACTGTGTGCCCCGCCGCGCGGCTAAAGTGAGGACCGACACGCGCCGGGCCGAGGTGGGATCTCGGTGCCGTGTGCTGTGGCTGCGGTACGTGTCGCAACTGAGGAGCCTGGTGGTTCAGCGGCTGCGGTGCGCGTCGCGCCGTTGTGCGGATATGGAGGGTGCGCCTGTGCGCTGCGCCACGCCGCGCAGCTTAAGTGAAGACCGACACGCGCCGGGCCGAGGCGGGGCCGGGCGCACCGCAATTTTTTTATGAAGTTAATGTTGAGAATGTATCTTGAATGTACGCGGTTCCGGTGCCGTGCGCTGCGGCGGCGGTACCTGTCGTAACTGGGGAGCCTGGTGGTTCCGCGGCCGCGGTGCGTGTCCTCACTTAAACTGTGAGGACTGTACTCAGGCCAGTAAACTAACCTGATCTTCATTCACTACTGCCACCAGGGCCACTGCCCCTCTTGGGTTGCTTCCAACTCATCCTGAAAAGGGAACAAACACATGTGCAGTGTTTTCAGTGTATTCAGACAAATCATTCAACTTAAAAAAGAAAACATGATGTCATCATCACTACTTGCGATGCAATAGTCAAATAGAAGCACTGTCAATAAAAAGGTAAACATGTTGCATGTATTATTTGTGAAATGTGGCGTTGTTTGTAGTTTAGTGTGTTTCCGCGTTTTCACGGCAGGGATGGCGTCTGCTGAGACGCTGGTTCCGCGGCTGCTGTGCGTTTGGCGCTGCGGCGGCGGTGCGTGTCCTCACTTAAACTGTGAGGACTGTACTCATGAGTTTATTTGTCAATGTGTGCCGTGATTTCATAGCGCTGTCCACGGTGCTGAAATGAGCCTCGGTGTCGGCAGCGTCACAGGGTGACCTCATTTTATATTTCCAGATTGTGGCTATGTTTGCACTGAGTGTGTTTCTTTAATTTCAACAATGTAGCCATAATGGTCTCCAACAACGGTGAACAAAACAAACGCCACAGAAGCTGCAGTGCAAACTCCACCCACCTATAGCTGCAGAGGAAAAACTACATATCTACTATAAACTGCTTTCTATATTCCTTCCTGGTTGGATTTAAACACACATCTGCCAATTTATTAGGTACACATTTTCTGTTTATGAACACACTGATTGAAGGAGCCAATCACATGGCAGTAAGTCATTGCATTTAGGCAGGTAGACATGATCAGGACGCCCAAATCAAGTTCAAACAGACTATCAGCATTAGGAAGAAAGGTGATTCAAGGAGCTTTTAATGTGGCATGGTTACTGGTAGTATTTTTACAAACTGCTTGCACAACCACGGTGTGACAAACAGAAAATATCCAGTGATGCCATGTTGAGGTCAAAGATCAGCAGAAAGGCCATGCTAAGAAAGCAAAAGGAACTCAAATCAGCGCAACCAAAGTGTGCAGAACACCATCTGAAGGCACAACACATTGAACCTTGCCGAAAAATGACTGCCTCCGACGGGAACGCGCATCGGTTAAGAGGTAGTGAGCGTAGGTCTACTGGTAGATATAATACTGTATACAGGGTACACCCTATAAGTCGTTGTTTGAAGGAGCGATACTGACCAAATTCATTGTACATGCACCTGTTTTCCTCGACTGCTAATGCTGAAAAGATAGAGAATGTAAGCCCTAACAATCCAGAGTTACAGGGTGCAGTCACTTCTCGGCAGGCCCTGCCGAAATGTGACAGCACCCTGTAACTCTTTATTGCAAGAAGCAATATTGACCAAATTCACTGTACATGCACCTGGTTTCCTCTACTTTCCTCTCCTCTACTGATTCTTCCAATTAGCCACTCACAGTGTGACTCCTGGCTGCTGAGTTAGTTAGCACCAGTTAGTTACTAGAAACCCAAGCCTTTTTAGATGATTTATATTAATAAATACACCATTAAATAATGACTTCAGTGTCATTAATTATTTAAATTAATAAATAGCCTTTTCAATAATTACTTACATCACATTGGTTTTCTTAGGTTACAAAATACTAACCTGGGTTTTTTTCGTCATCACTTAGTAACAACAATAATAATAATAATAATAATAAGAATAATATTCAGTGGAGCTCCACTTCAGGTTTTACTTGATACTCATTCCAAACTAAATGTTTATTTAAATATTAGTTTAAATGTCATATGATAAAAAAAAAGTGTTAAAGTTTGAGTGTACACTTACAATTAAGTGTTAAGTGTGTTTGTTTCTGTTTGGTTGTGATGAGTTTCTGTTGTACTCACACCAGCAAACCAAATCCAGTTCAGTCCGTCCATGAATACCAGTCCGGGTTTTGTAGCAGGTTTGCGTTGATGCTGCAAACAGAGAGTGAGACACAAACAGGTGACTGTGATCGTTTCATTAAAGACAAGAGATGAGAAGAAGACTGATGTCAGTGAAGAAACAAGGAAACAAAGTAACGTCAAACTTACATCTGTGATCTGTCCCTCTGGTGCTGCTGTCAACACAGGAGTTTAAATATTGGCACAATGGTCAGCCAATCAGGTGTGAAAGCTTGAAATGTTTGGGGCGGGGCTTATTATTGAAAACATGTGCGCTGTGACTGAGGAGCCTGGTGGTTCAGTGGCTGCGGTGCGCGTTGAGCCGGAGTGTGGATATGGAGTGTGCGCCTGTGTGCCGCGCCACGCCGCGCTGCTTAAGTGAAGACCGACACGCGCCGGGCTGAGGTGGGATCCTGGCGGGGCCGGGCGCACCGCACTTCCTTGTATCTAAAGAAAAAAAGAAAAGAATGCATTTGAAATTGTATTGTAGCTTGAGCATGCACATGAGTTCATTTGTCAATGTGTGCCGTGATTTCATAGCGCTGTCCACGGTGATGAAATGAGCCTCGGTGTCGGCAGGGTCACGGGGCCACCTCATTTTATATTTCCAGATTGTGGCTATGTTTGCAATGAGTGTGTTTCTTTCATTTCAACAATGTAGCCATAATGGTCTCTGGTTTTATGAAGTTAATGTTGAGAATGTATCTTGTCTGCGGGGAATGAGTTACTTCAACTTTAACCATTTAGGAAACCAATTAAGTTTATTAACTCAAACAATTTAAGCATACAAAAGTATTTGATTTGAGTACAAGTAACTCAAGTATTTGTTGTTCAAGTAACTTGGGTAAAGTGCATTGTACTAATTCCATTCAGTTAATGAAAACTACTAAGTATGTGACACTTATGTGAAACGGATTTATCTGAACTGAAATGATCTTCTTTATACAAATGTTAATACTTAAGTTGAATTGACTCTTTTCTTTCTACTAAATCAAATTATTACATTCTACTTCTGACAACTTCAAATGGAGAGCGTAGATCAGTGTGTGAGCCATTACAACCTGATTGTGAGGACCAGAGACACATGGTGAGTTTCAAAGGGAACTCCTGCAGGAACCTGATCTTCATTCACTACTGCCACCAGGGCCACTGCCCCTCTTGGGTTGCTTCCAACTCATCCTGAAAAGGGAACAAACACATGTTCAGTGTTTTCAGTGTATTCAGACAAATCATTCAACTTAAAAAAGAAAACATGATGTCATCATCACTACTTGCGATGCAATAGTCAAATAGAAGCACTGTCAATAAAAAGGTAAACATGTTGCATGTATTATTTGTGAAATGTGGCGTTGTTTGTAGTTTAGTGTGTTTCCGCGTTTTCATGGCAGGGATGGCGTCTGCTGAGACGCTGGTTGCGCGGCTGCTGTGCGTTTGGCGCTGCGGCGGCGGTACGTGTCGTGTTTGCGCTGACTGTGTGCCCCGCCGCGCGGCTTAAGTGAGGACCGACACGCGCCGGGCCGAGGTGGGATCTCGGTGCCGTGTGCTGTGGCTGCGGTACGTGTCGCAACTGAGGAGCCTGGTGGTTCAGCGGCTGCGGTGCGCGTCGCGCCGTTGTGCGGATATGGAGGGTGCGCCTGTGCGCTGCGCCACGCCGCGCAGCTTAAGTGAAGACCGACACGCGCCGGGCCGAGGCGGGGCCGGGCGCACCGCAATTTTTTTATGAAGTTAATGTTGAGAATGTATCTTGAATGTACGCGGTTCCGGTGCCGTGCGCTGCGGCGGCGGTACCTGTCGTAACTGGGGAGCCTGGTGGTTCCGCGGCCGCGGTGCGTGTCCTCACTTAAACTGTGAGGACTGTACTCAGGCCAGTAAACTAACCTGATCTTCATTCACTACTGCCACCAGGGCCACTGCCCCTCTTGGGTTGCTTCCAACTCATCCTGAAAAGGGAACAAACACATGTGCAGTGTTTTCAGTGTATTCAGACAAATCATTCAACTTAAAAAAGAAAACATGATGTCATCATCACTACTTGCGATGCAATAGTCAAATAGAAGCACTGTCAATAAAAAGGTAAACATGTTGCATGTATTATTTGTGAAATGTGGCGTTGTTTGTAGTTTAGTGTGTTTCCGCGTTTTCACGGCAGGGATGGCGTCTGCTGAGACGCTGGTTCCGCGGCTGCTGTGCGTTTGGCGCTGCGGCGGCGGTGCGTGTCCTCACTTAAACTGTGAGGACTGTACTCATGAGTTTATTTGTCAATGTGTGCCGTGATTTCATAGCGCTGTCCACGGTGCTGAAATGAGCCTCGGTGTCGGCAGCGTCACAGGGTGACCTCATTTTATATTTCCAGATTGTGGCTATGTTTGCACTGAGTGTGTTTCTTTAATTTCAACAATGTAGCCATAATGGTCTCCAACAACGGTGAACAAAACAAACGCCACAGAAGCTGCACTGCAAACTCCACCCACCTATAGCTGCAGAGGAAAAACTACATGTCTACTATAAACTGCTTTCTATATTCCTTCCTGGTTGGATTTAAACACACATCTGCCAATTTATTAGGTACACATTTTCTGTTTATGAACACACTGATTGAAGGAGCCAATCACATGGCAGTAAGTCATTGCATTTAGGCAGGTAGACATGATCAGGACGCCCAAATCAAGTTCAAACAGACTATCAGCATTAGGAAGAAAGGTGATTCAAGGAGCTTTTAATGTGGCATGGTTACTGGTAGTATTTTTACAAACTGCTTGCACAACCACGGTGTGACAAACAGAAAATATACAGTGATGCCATGTTGAGGTCAACGATCAGCAGAAAGGCCATGCTAAGAAAGCAAAAGGAACTCAAATCAGCGCAACCAAAGTGTGCAGAACACCATCTGAAGGCACAACACATTGAACCTTGCCGAAAAATGACTGCCTCCGACGGGAACGCGCATCGGTTAAGAGGTAGTGAGCGTAGGTCTACTGGTAGATATAATACTGTATACAGGGTACACCCTATAAGTCGTTGTTTGAAGGAGCGATACTGACCAAATTCATTGTACATGCACCTGTTTTCCTCGACTGCTAATGCTGAAAAGATAGAGAATGTAAGCCCTAACAATCCAGAGTTACAGGGTGCAGTCACTTCTCGGCAGGCCCTGCCGAAATGTGACAGCACCCTGTAACTCTTTATTGCAAGAAGCAATATTGACCAAATTCACTGTACATGCACCTGGTTTCCTCTACTTTCCTCTCCTCTACTGATTCTTCCAATTAGCCACTCACAGTGTGACTCCTGGCTGCTGAGTTAGTTAGCACCAGTTAGTTACTAGAAACCCAAGCCTTTTTAGATGATTTATATTAATAAATACACCATTAAATAATGACTTCAGTGTCATTAATTATTTAAATTAATAAATAGCCTTTTCAATAATTACTTACATCACATTGGTTTTCTTAGGTTACAAAATACTGACCTGGGTTTTTTTCGTCATCACTTAGTAACAACAATAATAATAATAATAATAATAATAATAATAATAAGAATAATATTCAGTGGAGCTCCACTTCAGGTTTTACTTGATACTCATTCCAAACTAAATGTTTATTTAAATATTAGTTTAAATGTCATATGATAAAAAAAAAGTGTTAAAGTTTGAGTGTACACTTACAATTAAGTGTTAAGTGTGTTTGTTTCTGTTTGGTTGTGATGAGTTTCTGTTGTACTCACACCAGCAAACCAAATCCAGTTCAGTCCGTCCATGAATACCAGTCCGGGTTTTGTAGCAGGTTTGCGTTGATGCTGCAAACAGAGAGTGAGACACAAACAGGTGACTGTGATCGTTTCATTAAAGACAAGAGATGAGAAGAAGACTGATGTCAGTGAAGAAACAAGGAAACAAAGTAACTTCAAACTTACATCTGTGATCTGTCCCTCTGGTGCTGCTGTCAACACAGGAGTTTAAATATTGGCACAATGGTCAGCCAATCAGGTGTGAAAGCTTGAAATGTTTGGGGCGGGGCTTATTATTGAAAACATGTGCGCTGTGACTGAGGAGCCTGGTGGTTCAGTGGCTGCGGTGCGCGTTGAGCCGGAGTGTGGATATGGAGTGTGCGCCTGTGTGCCACGCCGCGCGGCTTAAGTGAAGACCGACGCGCGCCGGGCTGAGGTGGGATCCTGGCGGGGCCGGGCGCACCGCACTTCCTTGTATCTAAAAAAAAAGAGAAAAGAATGCATTTGAAATTGTATTGTAGCTTGAGCATGCACATGAGTTCATTTGTCAATGTGTGCCGTGATTTCATAGCGCTGTCCACGGTGATGAAATGAGCCTCGGTGTCGGCAGGGTCACGGGGCCACCTCATTTTATATTTCCAGATTGTGGCTATGTTTGCACTGAGTGTGTTTCTTTCATTTCAACAATGTAGCCATAATGGTCTCTGGCTTTATGAAGTTAATGTTGAGAATGTGTCTTGTCTGCGGGGAATGAGTTACTTCAACTTTAACCATTTAGGAAACCAATTAAGTTTATTAACTCAAACAATTTAAGCATACAAAAGTATTTGATTTGAGTACAAGTAACTCAAGTATTTGTTGTTAAAGTAACTTGGGTAAAGTGCATTGTACTAATTCCATTCAGTTAATGAAAACTACTAAGTATGTGACACTTATGTGAAACGGATTTATCTGAACTGAAATGATCTTCTTTATACAAATGTTAATACTTAAGTTGAATGGACTCTTTTCTTTCTACTAAATCAAATTATTACATTCTACTTCTGACAACTTCAAATGGAGAGCGTAGATCAGTGTGTGAGCCATTACAACCTGATTGTGAGGACCAGAGACACATGGTGAGTTTCAAAGGGAACTCCTGCAGGAACCTGATCTTCATTCACTACTGCCACCAGGGCCACTGCCCCTCTTGGGTTGCTTCCAACTCATCCTGAAAAGGGAACAAACACATGTTCAGTGTTTTCAGTGTATTCAGACAAATCATTCAACTTAAAAAAGAAAACATGATGTCATCATCACTACTTGCGATGCAATAGTCAAATAGAAGCACTGTCAATAAAAAGGTAAACATGTTGCATGTATTATTTGTGAAATGTGGCGTTGTTTGTAGTTTAATGTGTTTCCGCGTTTTCACGGCAGGGATGGCGTCTGCTGAGACGCTGGTTCCGCGGCTGCTGTGCCTTTGGCGCTGCGGCGGCGGTACGTGTCGTGTTTGCACTGACTGTGTGCCCCGCCGCGCGGCTTAAGTGAGGACCGACACGCGCCGGGCCGAGGTGCAAACATGACACGTAGGTGGGAGGTGGGATCTCGGTGCCGTGTGCTGTGGCTGCGGTACGTGTCGCAACTGAGGAGCCTGGTGGTTCAGCGGCTGCGGTGCGCGTCGCGCCGTTGTGCGGATATGGAGGGTGCGCCTGTGCGCTGCGCCACGCCGCGCAGCTTAAGTGAAGACCGACACGCGCCGGGCCGAGGCGGGGCCGGGCGCACCGCAATTTTTTTATGAAGTTAATGTTGAGAATGTATCTTGAATGTACGCGGTTCCGGTGCCGTGCGCTGCGGCGGCGGTACCTGTCGTAACTGGGGAGCCTGGTGGTTCCGCGGCCGCGGTGCGTGTCCTCACTTAAACTGTGAGGACTGTACTCAGGCCAGTAAACTAACCTGATCTTCATTCACTACTGCCACCAGGGCCACTGCCCCTCTTGGGTTGCTTCCAACTCATCCTGAAAAGGGAACAAACACATGTGCAGTGTTTTCAGTGTATTCAGACAAATCATTCAACTTAAAAAAGAAAACATGATGTCATCATCACTACTTGCGATGCAATAGTCAAATAGAAGCACTGTCAATAAAAAGGTAAACATGTTGCATGTATTATTTGTGAAATGTGGCGTTGTTTGTAGTTTAGTGTATTTCCGCGTTTTCATGGCAGGGATGGCGTCTGCTGAGACGCTGGTTCCGCGGCTGCTGTGCGTTTGGCGCTGCGGCGGCGGTACGTGTCGTGTTTGCGCTGACTGTGTGCCCCGCCGCGCGGCTTAAGTGAGGACCGACACGCGCCGGGCCGAGGTGGGATCTTGGTGCCGTGTGCTGTGGCTGCGGTACGTGTCGCAACTGAGGAGCCTGGTGGTTCAGCGGCTGCGGTGCGCGTCGCGCCGTTGTGCGGATATGGAGGGTGCGCCTGTGCGCTGCGCCTGTGCGCTGCGCCACGCCGCGCGGCTTAAGTGAAGACCGACACGCGCCGGGCCGAGGCGGGGCCGGGCGCACCGCACTTTTTTTATGAAGTTAATGTTGAGAATGTATCTTGAATGTATCTCGGTTTGCGCGGGCTCCGCGGCTGCTGTGCGCTCCACGGCTGCGGTTCCGGTGCCGTGCGCTGCGGCGGCGGTACCTGTCGTAACTGGGGAGCCTGGTAGTTCCGCGGCCGCGGTGCGTGTCCTCACTTAAACTGTGAGGACTGTACTCAGGCCAGTAAACTAACCTGATCTTCATTCACTACTGCACCAGGGCCACTGCCCCTCTTGGGTTGCTTCCAACTCATCCTGAAAAGGGAACAAACACATGTGCAGTGTTTTCAGTGTATTCAGACAAATCATTCAACTTAAAAAAGAAAACATGATGTCATCATCACTACTTGCGATGCAATAGTCAAATAGAAGCACTGTCAATAAAAAGGTAAACATGTTGCATGTATTATTTGTGAAATGTGGCGTTGTTTGTAGTTTAGTATGTTTCCGCGTTTTCACGGCAGGGATGGCGTCTGCTGAGACGCTGGTTCCGCGGCTGCTGTGCGTTTGGCGCTGCGGCGGCGGTGCGTGTCCTCACTTAAACTGTGAGGACTGTACTCATGAGTTTATTTGTCAATGTGTACCGTGATTTCATAGCGCTGTCCACGGTGCTGAAATGAGCCTCGGTGTCGGCAGCGTCACAGGGTGACCTCATTTTATATTTCCAGATTGTGGCTATGTTTGCACTGAGTGTGTTTCTTTAATTTCAACAATGTAGCCATAATGGTCTCCAACAACGGTGAACAAAACAAACGCAACAGAAGCTGCAGTGCAAACTCCACCCACCTATAGCTGCAGAGGAAAAACTACATGTCTACTATAAACTGCTTTCTATATTCCTTCCTGGTTGGATTTAAACACACATCTGCCAATTTATTAGGTACACATTTTCTGTTTATGAACACACTGATTGAAGGAGCCAATCACATGGCAGTAAGTCATTGCATTTAGGCAGGTAGACATGATCAGGACGCCCAAATCAAGTTCAAACAGACTATCAGCATTAGGAAGAAAGGTGATTCAAGGAGCTTTTAATGTGGCATGGTTACTGGTAGTATTTTTACAAACTGCTTGCACAACCACGGTGTGACAAACAGAAAATATACAGTGATGCCATGTTGAGGTCAAAGATCAGCAGAAAGGCCATGCTAAGAAAGCAAAAGGAACTCAAATCAGCGCAACCAAAGTGTGCAGAACACCATCTGAAGGCACAACACATTGAACCTTGCCGAAAAATGACTGCCTCCGACGGGAACGCGCATCGGTTAAGAGGTAGTGAGCGTAGGTCTACTGGTAGATATAATACTGTATACAGGGTACACCCTATAAGTCGTTGTTTGAAGGAGCGATACTGACCAAATTCATTGTACATGCACCTGTTTTCCTCGACTGCTAATGCTGAAAAGATAGAGAATGTAAGCCCGAACAATCCAGAGTTACAGGGTGCAGTCACTTCTCGGCAGGCCCTGCCGAAATGTGACAGCACCCTGTAACTCTTTATTGCAAGAAGCAATATTGACCAAATTCACTGTACATGCACCTGGTTTCCTCTACTTTCCTCTCCTCTACTGATTCTTCCAATTAGCCACTCACAGTGTGACTCCTGGCTGCTGAGTTAGTTAGCACCAGTTAGTTACTAGAAACCCAAGCCTTTTTAGATGATTTATATTAATAAATACACCATTAAATAATGACTTAAGTGTCATTAATTATTTGAATTAATATATAGCCTTTTCAATAATTACTTACATCACATTGGTTTTCTTAGGTTACAAAATACTGACCTGGGTTTTTTTCGTCATCACTTAGTAACAACAATAATAATAATAATAAGAATAATATTCAGTGGAGCTCCACTTCAGGTTTTACTTGATACTCATTCCAAACTAAATGTTTATTTAAATATTAGTTTAAATGTCATATGATAAAAAAAAAGTGTTAAAGTTTGAGTGTACACTTACAATTAAGTGTTAAGTGTGTTTGTTTCTGTTTGGTTGTGATGAGTTTCTGTTGTACTCACACCAGCAAACCGAATCCAGTTCAGTCCGTCCATGAATACCAGTCCGGGTTTTGTAGCAGGTTTGCGTTGATGCTGCAAACAGAGAGTGAGACACAAACAGGTGACTGTGATCGTTTCATTAAAGACAAGAGATGAGAAGAAGACTGATGTCAGTGAAGAAACAAGGAAACAAAGTAACGTCAAACTTACGTCTGTGATCTGTCCCTCTGGTGCGGCTGTCAACACAGGAGTTTAAATATTGGCACAATGGTCAGCCAATCATGTGTGAAAGCTTGAAATGTTTGGGGCGGGGCTTATTATTGAAAACATGTGCGCTGTGACTGAGGAGCCTGGTGGTTCAGTGGCTGCGGTGCACGTTGAGCCGGAGTGTGGATATGGAGTGTGCGCCTGTGTGCCGCGCCACGCCGCGCGGCTTAAGTGAAGACCGACACGCGCCGGGCTGAGGTGGGATCCTGGCGGGGCCGGGCGCACCGCACTTCCTTGTATCTAAAGAAAAAAAGAAAAGAATGCATTTGAAATTGTATTGTAGCTTGAGTATGCACATGAGTTCATTTGTCAATGTGTGCCGTGATTTCATAGCGCTGTCCACGGTGATGAAATGAGCCTCGGTGTCGGCAGCGTCACGGGGCCACCTCATTTTATATTTCCAGATTGTGGCTATGTTTGCACTGAGTGTGTTTCTTTCATTTCAACAATGTAGCCATAATGGTCTCTGGTTTTATGAAGTTAATGTTGAGAATGTATCTTGTCTGCGGGGAATGAGTTACTTCAACTTTAACCATTTAGGAAACCAATTAAGTTTATTAACTCAAACAATTTAAGCATACAAAAGTATTTGATTTGAGTACAAGTAACTCAAGTATTTGTTGTTAAAGTAACTTGGGTAAAGTGCATTGTACTAATTCCATTCAGTTAATGAAAACTACTAAGTATGTGACACTTATGTGAAACGGATTTATCTGAACTGAAATGATCTTCTTTATACAAATGTTAATACTTAAGGCGAATTGACTCTTTTCTTTCTACTAAATCAAATTATTACATTCTACTTCTGACAACTTCAAATGGAGAGCGTAGATCAGTGTGTGAGCCATTACAACCTGATTGTGAGGACCAGAGACACATGGTGAGTTTCAAAGGGAACTCCTGCAGGAACCTGATCTTCATTCACTACTGCCACCAGGGCCACTGCCCCTCTTGGGTTGCTTCCAACTCATCCTGAAAAGGGAACAAACACATGTTCAGTGTTTTCAGTGTATTCAGACAAATCATTCAACTTAAAAAAGAAAACATGATGTCATCATCACTACTTGCGATGCAATAGTCAAATAGAAGCACTGTCAATAAAAAGGTAAACATGTTGCATGTATTAGTTGTGAAATGTGGCGTTACACTGTACTCACATCTTATACCAAACTGAGAATACAAGTGCGTGTCCTCACTTAAACTGTGAGGACTGTACTCACGCCAGTAAACCGAATCCAGTCTGGGGTTTGTAGCAGGTTTGTAGGTTTGTGCGCCACGCCGCGCGGCTTAAGTGAAGACCGACACGCGCCAGGCCGAGGTGGGATCTCGGCAGGGCTGGGCGCTGTGGCTGCGGTACGTGTCGCAACTGAGGAGCCTGGTGGTTCAGCGGCTGCAGTGCGCGTCGCGCCGGAGTGTGGATATGGAGGGTGCGCCGCGGCTTAAGTGAAGACCGACACGCGCCGGGCCGCACCGCACTTCCTTGTATCTTAAAAAAAAGAAAAGAATGCATTTGAAATTGTATTGTAGCTTGAGCATGCGCATGATTTTATTTGTCAATGTGTGCCGTGATTTCATAGCGCTGTCCACGGTGCTGAAATGAGCCTCGCTGTCATATTAAAACTCTTTTCCAGATGAGGCATTGCTACAACGATGACTTTGACAGTGTGTGGGTGTCACCATCCTCTTTCACTCACTTGAGCTTCACTAAAGAGTGCAGGTCGTCTCTCTTTTAGTTCGGCAAGGAGGAGCTGAATTCACAGTTTCTTCATGCCCGAGTGCTGCATATGTTGATGGAGACCTGTGACATAAAACACAAAGAGCTACTGATGGTGCTACGTCTGTTTTTCACTAGACTACTCATAGATATCAGTACATCAACTGACAGTTAATGTATTATTTATTTGAACTTACAATTGTACATTTATATTCAAATACATACACAAATATGAAAGAACTGTACACTATAGTGGCGGTGATTGACTGAACATCATATGTTGGGTGCACATTTAAACACAGGATCCAGGCAGCTTTCCAAGTTGCAATATTTTATTTCCAAGTAAACGGTAGTCGGTGATGAGGGGTAATGGTGGATGATTCTGTCTATATGAAAATGATAAAGGAAATATTACAATCTAGAAAGTATCAAATATACAATAAGAAATGAGGTTGTTTTAGACTAACATCAATAATACATCCACTCTTACTTTCCTCTCTTTAGCAAAGGATTAAACTCAGGAATCTAGTATAATGACACACAAGCAATAAGTAAGTCTTCATACAAGATGTAGTATCAACCAAATGAATCATTAAATGAGTGAACGTCCATAAAACTCACAGCCAGTGTCCCTTTGTTCTCGTGGATTGTTTGGAGGGAAAATAGGGGGGTCAAAGGGCGGAAGGGGCGGGTTATATAGGATTAGGGGTGTGGTCCAGGTAGGTGTGCCAGTGATGAGGCAGGTGAGGAGGAGACTTGGGATTTTAACAAATACATATACAATGGCCGTGCCACTTTAATATAAACCTAAAATTCGAAGGTAAAATCAATTATTAGTAATAATATACAAAGTGTTTACATTAAAAACAAAGTAACACGTCAACCACAAATCTATGGATCACACCAAGCATCTGTGAGACGTCTGAGCCAGCGGATCATTTCATCAGGACAGGCCGAGGTAGCGCTGCTCTGCCCTGGGCACTGTGAGCACCGAGCGTCCGCAGAGGCGGAGCTGATCACCTCCGACAACGTACCGCGCTGAAATCAGTTCCAGGTTGGATATTCAACAGACATTCGCTCCAGATCCAACGGCACCCTCCTCCTTCTCCACCCCGAGATAGGTGCACGATCACGGCTTGTACAAAGTCCGACCCATCGCTCTCAACAACCGTGGTCTCATTTAGGGACCATCAACGAATTACCGTTAAAAATGGATTAAAAAAAATTATGGGAGGTACTAAAACGGAATAAAAAGAGGTGTGTCCTGACTAGGCAGTCTAGTTCTATGTTGCTGCACTGTTTTGGAATCTTTAGGGTCACATGGCCTGGACGCGATTGAGATAAAATGCTAATATTTGCATTAAAGAAATGATTGAAAGTAAATCAAGTATTTAAATGGAATATAAAGAGGTGTGTCCTGACTAGGCAGTCTAGTACTATGTTTGTACACTCATTTGGAGTCTTTGGGTCACATTGCCTGGAAGCTATTGAGCTAAAATGCTAATATTTACATTATTAAAATTATAAAAAAAATAAATGAGGTAATTAAATATTAGTTTAATGTCATATGATCAAAATTAAAGTGTTAACGTTCGACTCTACACTTAGATTCAAGTGTTAAGTGTGTTTGCGGTTTGTTTCTGTCTGGTTGTGATGACTTTCTGTTGTACTCACGCCAGTAAACCGAATCCAGTCTGGGGTTTGTAGCAGGTTTGTACTGTAGCAGGTTTGCATTGGTGCTGCAAACAGAGAGTGAGACACAAACATGGGGCTGTGATGGTTTCATTAAAGACAAGAGATGAGAAGAAGACTGGAGTCAGTGAGAAAACAAGGAAACAAAGTAACGTCAAACTTACGTCTGTGATCTGTCAGCATCTCCTCTCCCTCTGGTGCGGCTGTCAACACAGGAGTTTAAATATTGGCACAATGGTCAGCCAATCAGGTGTGAAAGCTTGAAATGTTTGGGGCGGGGCTTATTATTGAAAACATGTGCGCTGTGACTGAGGAGCCTGGTGGTTCAGTGGCTGCGGTGCGCGTTGAGCCGGAGTGTGGATATGGAGTGTGCGCCTGTGTGCCACGCCGCGCGGCTTAAGTGAAGACCGACGCGCGCCGGGCTGAGGTGGGATCCTGGCGGGGCCGGGTGCACTGCACTTCCTTGTATCTAAAAAAAAAGAGAAAAGAATGCATTTGAAATTGTATTGTAGCTTGAGCATGCACATGAGTTCATTTGTCAATGTGTGCCGTGATTTCATAGCGCTGTCCACGGTGATGAAATGAGCCTCGGTGTCGGCAGGGTCACGGGGCCACCTCATTTTATATTTCCAGATTGTGGCTATGTTTGCACTGAGTGTGTTTCTTTAATTTCAACAATGTAGCCATAATGGTCTCTGGTTTTATGAAGTTAATGTTGAGAATGTGTCTTGTCTGCGGGGAATGAGTTACTTCAACTTTAACCATTTAGGAAACCAATTAAGTTTATTAACTCAAACAATTTAAGCATACAAAAGTATTTGATTTGAGTACAAGTAACTCAAGTATTTGTTGTTAAAGTAACTTGGGTAAAGTGCATTGTACTAATTCCATTCAGTTAATGAAAACTACTAAGTATGTGACACTTATGTGAAACGGATTTATCTGAACTGAAATGATCTTCTTTATACAAATGTTAATACTTAAGTTGAATTGACTCTTTTCTTTCTACTAAATCAAATTATTACATTCTACTTCTGACAACTTCAAATGGAGAGCGTAGATCAGTGTGTGAGCCATTACAACCTGATTGTGAGGACCAGAGACACATGGTGAGTTTCAAAGGGAACTCCTGCAGGAACCTGATCTTCATTCACTACTGCCACCAGGGCCACTGCCCCTCTTGGGTTGCTTCCAACTCATCCTGAAAAGGGAACAAACACATGTTCAGTGTTTTCAGTGTATTCAGACAAATCATTCAACTTAAAAAAGAAAACATGATGTCATCATCACTACTTGCGATGCAATAGTCAAATAGAAGCACTGTCAATAAAAAGGTAAACATGTTGCATGTATTATTTGTGAAATGTGGCGTTGTTTGTAGTTTAGTGTGTTTCCGCGTTTTCATGGCAGGGATGGCGTCTGCTGAGACGCTGGTTCCGCGGCTGCTGTGCGTTTGGCGCTGCGGCGGCGGTACGTGTCGTGTTTGCGCTGACTGTGTGTCGGCAGCGTCACAGGGTGACCTCATTTTATATTTCCAGATTGTGGCTATGTTTGCACTGAGTGTGTTTCTTTAATTTCAACAATGTAGCCATAATGGTCTCCAACAACGGTGAACAAAACAAACGCCACAGAAGCTGCAGTGCAAACTCCACCCACCTATAGCTGCCGAGGAAAAACTACATGTCTACTATAAACTGCTTTCTATATTCCTTCCTGGTTGGATTTAAACACACATCTGCCAATTTATTAGGTACACATTTTCTGTTTATGAACACACTGATTGAAGGAGCCAATCACATGGCAGTAAGTCATTGCATTTAGGCAGGTAGACATGATCAGGACGCCCAAATCAAGTTCAAACAGACTATCAGCATTAGGAAGAAAGGTGATTCAAGGAGCTTTTAATGTGGCATGGTTACTGGTAGTATTTTTACAAACTGCTTGCACAACCACGGTGTGACAAACAGAAAATATCCAGTGATGCCATGTTGAGGTCAAAGATCAGCAGAAAGGCCATGCCAAGAAAGCAAAAGGAACTCAAATCAGCGCAACCAAAGTGTGCAGAACACCATCTGAAGGCACAACACATTAAACCTTGCCGAAAAATGACTGCCTCCGACGGGAACGCGCATCGGTTAAGAGGTAGTGAGCGTAGGTCTACTGGTAGATATAATACTGTATACAGGGTACACCCTATAAGTCGTTGTTTGAAGGAGCGATACTGACCAAATTCATTGTACATGCACCTGTTTTCCTCGACTGCTAATGCTGAAAAGATAGAGAATGTAAGCCCTAACAATCCAGAGTTACAGGGTGCAGTCACTTCTCGGCAGGCCCTGCCGAAATGTGACAGCACCCTGTAACTCTTTATTGCAAGAAGCAATATTGACCAAATTCACTGTACATGCACCTGGTTTCCTCTACTTTCCTCTCCTCTACTGATTCTTCCAATTAGCCACTCACAGTGTGACTCCTGGCTGCTGAGTTAGTTAGCACCAGTTAGTTACTAGAAACCCAAGCCTTTTTAGATGATTTATATTAATAAATACACCATTAAATAATGACTTCAGTGTCATTAATTATTTAAATTAATAAATAGCCTTTTCAATAATTACTTACATCACATTGGTTTTCTTAGGTTACAAAATACTAACCTGGGTTTTTTTTCGTCATCACTTAGTAACAATAATAATAATAATAATAATAATAAGAAGAATAATATTCAGTGGAGCTCCACTTCAGGTTTTACTTGATACTCATTCCAAACTAAATGTTTATTTAAATATTAGTTTAAATGTCATATGATAAAAAAAAAGTGTTAAAGTTTGAGTGTACACTTACAATTAAGTGTTAAGTGTGTTTGTTTCTGTTTGGTTGTGATGAGTTTCTGTTGTACTCACACCAGCAAACCAAATCCAGTTCAGTCCGTCCATGAATACCAGTCCGGGTTTTGTAGCAGGTTTGCGTTGATGCTGCAAACAGAGAGTGAGACACAATCAGGTGACTGTGATCGTTTCATTAAAGACAAGAGATGAGAAGAAGACTGATGTCAGTGAAGAAACAAGGAAACAAAGTAACGTCAAACTTACATCTGTGATCTGTCCCTCTGGTGCGGCTGTCAACACAGGAGTTTAAATATTGGCACAATGGTCAGCCAATCAGGTGTGAAAGCTTGAAATGTTTGGGGCGGGGCTTATTATTGAAAACATGTGCGCTGTGACTGAGGAGCCTGGTGGTTCAGTGGCTGCGGTGCGCGTTGAGCCGGAGTGTGGATATGGAGTGTGCGCCTGTGTGCCGCGCCACGCCGCGCGGCTTAAGTGATCCTGGCGGGGCCGGGCGCACCGCACTTCCTTGTATCTAAAGAAAAAAAGAAAAGAATGCATTTGAAATTGTATTGTAGCTTGAGCATGCACATGAGTTCATTTGTCAATGTGTGCCGTGATTTCATAGCGCTGTCCACGGTGATGAAATGAGCCTCGGTGTCGGCAGGGTCACGGGGCCACCTCATTTTATATTTCCAGATTGTGGCTATGTTTGCACTGAGTGTGTTTCTTTCATTTCAACAATGTAGCCATAATGGTCTCTGGTTTTATGAAGTTAATGTTGAGAATGTATCTTGTCTGCGGGGAATGAGTTACTTCAACTTTAACCATTTAGGAAACCAATTAAGTTTATTAACTCAAACAATTTAAGCATACAAAAGTATTTGATTTGAGTACAAGTAACTCAAGTATTTGTTGTTAAAGTAACTTGGGTAAAGTGCATTGTACTAATTCCATTCAGTTAATGAAAACTACTAAGTATGTGACACTTATGTGAAACGGATTTATCTGAACTGAAATGATCTTCTTTATACAAATGTTAATACTTAAGTTGAATTGACTCTTTTCTTTCTACTAAATCAAATTATTACATTCTACTTCTGACAACTTCAAATGGAGAGCGTAGATCAGTGTGTGAGCCATTACAACCTGATTGTGAGGACCAGAGACACATGGTGAGTTTCAAAGGGAACTCCTGCAGGAACCTGATCTTCATTCACTACTGCCACCAGGGCCACTGCCCCTCTTGGGTTGCTTCCAACTCATCCTGAAAAGGGAACAAACACATGTTCAGTGTTTTCAGTGTATTCAGACAAATCATTCAACTTAAAAAAGAAAACATGATGTCATCATCACTACTTGCGATGCAATAGTCAAATAGAAGCACTGTCAATAAAAAGGTAAACATGTTGCATGTATTATTTGTGAAATGTGGCGTTGTTTGTAGTTTAGTGTGTTTCCGCGTTTTCATGGCAGGGATGGCGTCTGCTGAGACGCTGGTTCCGCGGCTGCTGTGCGTTTGGCGCTGCGGCGGCGGTACGTGTCGTGTTTGCGCTGACTGTGTGCCCCGCCGCGCGGCTTAAGTGAGGACCGACACGCGCCGGGCCGAGGCGGGATCTCGGTGCCGTGTGCTGTGGCTGCGGTACGTGTCGCAACTGAGGAGCCTGGTGGTTCAGCGGCAGCGGTGCGCCGGAGTGTGGATATGGAGTGGCTCGGGAACAAACACATGTTCAGTGTTTTCAGTGTATTCAGACAAATCATTCAACTTAAAAAAGAAAACATGATGTCATCATCACTACTTGCATGCAATAGTCAAATAGAAGCACTGTCAATAAAAAGGTAAACATGTTGCATGTATTATTTGTGAAATGTGGCGTTGTTTGTAGTTTAGTGTGTTTCCGCGTTTTCATGGCAGGGATGGCGTCTGCTGAGACGCTGGTTGCGCGGCTGCTGTGCGTTTGGCGCTGCGGCGGCGGTACGTGTCGTGTTTGCGCTGACTGTGTGCCCCGCCGCGCGGCTTAAGTGAGGACCGACACGCGCCGGGCCGAGGTGGGATCTCGGTGCCGTGTGCTGTGGCTGCGGTACGTGTCGCAACTGAGGAGCCTGGTGGTTCAGCGGCTGCGGTGCGCGTCGCGCCGTTGTGCGGATATGGAGGGTGCGCCTGTGCGCTGCGCCACGCCGCGCAGCTAAAGTGAAGACCGACACGCGCCGGGCCGAGGCGGGGCCGGGCGCACCGCAATTTTTTTATGAAGTTAATGTTGAGAATGTATCTTGAATGTACGCGGTTCCGGTGCCGTGCGCTGCGGCGGCGGTACCTCTCGTAATTGGGGAGCCTGGTGGTTCCGCGGCCGCGGTGCGTGTCCTCACTTAAACTGTGAGGACTGTACTCAGGCCAGTAAACTAACCTGATCTTCATTCACTACTGCCACCAGGGCCACTGCCCCTCTTGGGTTGCTTCCAACTCATCCTGAAAAGGGAACAAACACATGTTCAGTGTTTTCAGTGTATTCAGACAAATCATTCAACTTAAAAAAGAAAACATGATGTCATCATCACTACTTGCGATGCAATAGTCAAATAGAAGCACTGTCAATAAAAAGGTAAACATGTTGCATGTATTATTTGTGAAATGTGGCGTTGTTTGTAGTTTAGTGTGTTTCCGCGTTTTCACGGGAGGGATGGCGTCTGCTGAGACGCTGGTTCCGCGGCTGCTGTGCGTTTGGCGCTGCGGCGGCGGTGCGTGTCCTCACTTAAACTGTGAGGACTGTACTCATGAGTTTATTTGTCAATGTGTGCCGTGATTTCATAGCGCTGTCCACGGTGCTGAAATGAGCCTCGGTGTCGGCAGCGTCACAGGGTGACCTCATTTTATATTTCCAGATTGTGGCTATGTTTGCACTGAGTGTGTTTCTTTAATTTCAACAATGTAGCCATAATGGTCTCCAACAACGGTGAACAAAACAAACGCCACAGAAGCTGCAGTGCAAACTCCACCCACCTATAGCTGCAGAGGAAAAACTACATGTCTACTATAAACTGCTTTCTATATTCCTTCCTGGTTGGATTTAAACACACATCTGCCAATTTATTAGGTACACATTTTCTGTTTATGAACACACTGATTGAAGGAGCCAATCACATGGCAGTAAGTCATTGCATTTAGGCAGGTAGACATGATCAGGACGCCCAAATCAAGTTGAAACAGACTATCAGCATTAGGAAGAAAGGTGATTCAAGGAGCTTTTAATGTGGCATGGTTACTGGTAGTATTTTTACAAACTGCTTGCACAACCACGGTGTGACAAACAGAAAATATCCAGTGATGCCATGTTGAGGTCAAAGATCAGCAGAAAGGCCATGCTAAGAAAGCAAAAGGAACTCAAATCAGCGCAACCAAAGTGTGCAGAACACCATCTGAAGGCACAACACATTGAACCTTGCCGAAAAATGACTGCCTCCGACGGGAACGTGCATCGGTTAAGAGGTAGTGAGCGTAGGTCTACTGGTAGATATAATACTGTATACAGGGTACACCCTATAAGTCGTTGTTTGAAGGAGCGATACTGACCAAATTCATTGTACATGCACCTGTTTTCCTCGGCTGCTAATGCTGAAAAGATAGAGAATGTAAGCCCTAACAATCCAGAGTTACAGGGTGCAGTCACTTCTCGGCAGGCCCTGCCGAAATGTGACAGCACCCTGTAACTCTTTATTGCAAGAAGCAATATTGACCAAATTCACTGTACATGCACCTGGTTTCCTCTACTTTCCTCTCCTCTACTGATTCTTCCAATTAGCCACTCACAGTGTGACTCCTGGCTGCTGAGTTAGTTAGCACCAGTTAGTTACTAGAAACCCAAGCCTTTTTAGATGATTTATATTAATAAATACACCATTAAATAATGACTTCAGTGTCATTAATTATTTAAATTAATAAATAGCCTTTTCAATAATTACTTACATCACATTGGTTTTCTTAGGTTACAAAATACTAACCTGGGTTTTTTTCGTCATCACTTAGTAACAATAATAATAATAATAATAATAATAAGAATAATATTCAGTGGAGCTCCACTTCAGGTTTTACTTGATACTCATTCCAAACTAAATGTTTATTTAAATATTAGTTTAAATGTCATATGATAAAAAAAAAGTGTTAAAGTTTGAGTGTACACTTACAATTAAGTGTTAAGTGTGTTTGTTTCTGTTTGGTTGTGATGAGTTTCTGTTGTACTCACACCAGCAAACCAAATCCAGTTCAGTCCGTCCATGAATACCAGTCCGGGTTTTGTAGCAGGTTTGCGTTGATGCTGCAAACAGAGAGTGAGACACAAACAGGTGACTGTGATCGTTTCATTAAAGACAAGAGATGAGAAGAAGACTGATGTCAGTGAAGAAACAAGGAAACAAAGTAACTTCAAACTTACATCTGTGATCTGTCCCTCTGGTGCTGCTGTCAACACAGGAGTTTAAATATTGGCACAATGGTCAGCCAATCAGGTGTGAAAGCTTGAAATGTTTGGGGCGGGGCTTATTATTGAAAACATGTGCGCTGTGACTGAGGAGCCTGGTGGTTCAGTGGCTGCGGTGCGCGTTGAGCCGGAGTGTGGATATGGAGTGGCTCGGGAACAAACACATGTTCAGTGTTTTCAGTGTATTCAGACAAATCATTCAACTTAAAAAAGAAAACATGATGTCATCATCACTACTTGCGATGCAATAGTCAAATAGAAGCACTGTCAATAAAAAGGTAAACATGTTGCATGTATTAGTTGTGAAATGTGGCGTTACACTGTACTCACATCTTATACCAAACTGAGAATACAAGTGCGTGTCCTCACTTAAACTGTGAGGACTGTACTCACGCCAGTAAACCGAATCCAGTCTGGGGTTTGTAGCAGGTTTGTAGGTTTGTGCGCCACGCCGCGCGGCTTAAGTGAAGACCGACACGCGCCAGGCCGAGGTGGGATCTCGGCAGGGCTGGGCGCTGTGGCTGCGGTACGTGTCGCAACTGAGGAGCCTGGTGGTTCAGCGGCTGCAGTGCGCGTCGCGCCAGAGTGTGGATATGGAGGGTGCGCCGCGGCTTAAGTGAAGACCGACACGCGCCGGGCCGCACCGCACTTCCTTGTATCTTAAAAAAAAGAAAAGAATGCATTTGAAATTGTATTGTAGCTTGAGCATGCGCATGATTTTATTTGTCAATGTGTGCCGTGATTTCATAGCGCTGTCCACGGTGCTGAAATGAGCCTCGCTGTCATATTAAAACTCTTTTCCAGATGAGGCATTGCTACAACGATGACTTTGACAGTGTGTGGGTGTCACCATCCTCTTTCACTCACTTGAGCTTCACTAAAGAGTGCAGGTCGTCTCTCTTTTAGTTCGGCAAGGAGGAGCTGAATTCACAGTTTCTTCATGCCCGAGTGCTGCATATGTTGATGGAGACCTGTGACATAAAACACAAAGAGCTACTGATGGTGCTACGTCTGTTTTTCACTAGACTACTCATAGATATCAGTACATCAACTGACAGTTAATGTATTATTTATTTGAACTTACAATTGTACATTTATATTCAAATACATACACAAATATGAAAGAACTGTACACTATAGTGGTGGTGATTGACTGAACATCATATGTTGGGTGCACATTTAAACACAGGATCCAGGCAGCTTTCCAAGTTGCAATATTTTATTTCCAAGTAAACGGTAGTCGGTGATGAGGGGTAATGGTGGATGATTCTGTCTATATGAAAATGATAAAGGAAATATTACAATCTAGAAAGTATCAAATATACAATAAGAAATGAGGTTGTCTTAGACTAACATCAATAATACATCCACTCTTACTTTCCTCTCTTTAGCAAAGGATTAAACTCAGGAATCTAGTATAATGACACACAAGCAATAAGTAAGTCTTCATACAAGATGTAGTATCAACCAAATGAAACATTAAATGAGTGAACGTCCATAAAACTCACAGCCAGTGTCCCTTTGTTCTCGTGGATTGTTTGGAGGGAAAATAGGGGGGTCAAAGGGCGGAAGGGGCGGGTTATATAGGATTAGGGGTGTGGTCCAGGTAGGTGTGCCAGTGATGAGGCAGGTGAGGAGGAGACTTGGGATTTTAACAAATACATATACAATGGCCGTGCCACTTTAATATAAACCTAAAATTCGAAGGTAAAATCAATTATTAGTAATAATATACAAAGTGTTTACATTAAAAACAAAGTAACACGTCAACCACAAATCCATGGATCACACCAAGCATCTGAGAGACGTCTGAGCCAGCGGATCATTTCATCAGGACAGGCCGAGGTAACGCTGCTCTGCCCTGGGCACTGTGAGCACCGAGCGTCCGCAGAGGTCGGAGCTGATCACCTCCGACAACGTACCGCGCTGAAATCAGTTCCAGGTTGGATATTCAACAGACATTCGCTCCAGATCCAACGGCACCCTCCTCCTTCTCCACCCCGAGATAGGTGCACGATCACGGCTTGTACAAAGTCCGACCCATCGCTCTCAACAACCGTGGTCTCATTTAGGGACCATCAACGAATTACCGTTAAAAATGGATTAAAAAAAATTATGGGAGGTACTAAAATGGAATAAAAAGAGGTGTGTCCTGACTAGGCAGTCTAGTTCTATGTTGCTGCACTGTTTTGGAATCTTTAGGGTCACATGGCCTGGACGCGATTGAGATAAAATGCTAATATTTGCATTAAAGAAATGATTGAAAGTAAATCAAGTATTTAAATGGAATATAAAGAGGTGTGTCCTGACTAGGCAGTCTAGTACTATGTTTGTACACTCATTTGGAGTCTTTGGGTCACATTGCCTGGAAGCTATTGAGCTAAAATGCTAATATTTACATTATTAAAATTATAAAAAAAATAAATGAGGTAATTAAATATTAGTTTAATGTCATATGATCAAAATTAAAGTGTTAACGTTCGACTCTACACTTAGATTCAAGTGTTAAGTGTGTTTGCGGTTTGTTTCTGTCTGGTTGTGATGACTTTCTGTTGTACTCACGCCAGTAAACCGAATCCAGTCTGGGGTTTGTAGCAGGTTTGTACTGTAGCAGGTTTGCATTGGTGCTGCAAACAGAGAGTGAGACACAAACATGGGACTGTGATGGTTTCATTAAAGACAAGAGATGAGAAGAAGACTGGAGTCAGTGAGAAAACAAGGAAACAAAGTAACGTCAAACTTACGTCTGTGATCTGTCAGCATCTCCTCTCCCTCTGGTGCGGCTGTCAACACAGGAGTTTAAATATTGGCACAATGGTCAGCCAATCAGGTGTGAAAGCTTGAAATGTTTGGGGAGGGGCTTATTATTGAAAACATGTGCGCTGTGACTGAGGAGCCTGGTGGTTCAGTGGCTGCGGTGCGCGTTGAGCCGGAGTGTGGATATGGAGTGTGCGCCTGTGTGCCGCGCCACGCCGCGCGGCTTAAGTGAAGACCGCACCGCACCGCACTTCCTTGTATCTAAAGAAAAAAAGAAAAGAATGCATTTGAAATTGTATTGTAGCTTGAGCATGCACATGAGTTCATTTGTCAATGTGTGCCGTGATTTCATAGCGCTGTCCACGGTGATGAAATGAGCCTCGGTGTCGGCAGCGTCACGGGGCCACCTCATTTTATATTTCCAGATTGTGGCTATGTTTGCACTGAGTGTGTTTCTTTCATTTCAACAATGTAGCCATAATGGTCTCTGGTTTTATGAAGTTAATGTTGAGAATGTATCTTGTCTGCGGGGAATGAGTTACTTCAACTTTAACCATTTAGGAAACCAATTAAGTTTATTAACTCAAACAATTTAAGCATACAAAAGTATTTGATTTGAGTACAAGTAACTCAAGTATTTGTTGTTAAAGTAACTTGGGTAAAGTGCATTGTACTAATTCCATTCAGTTAATGAAAACTACTAAGTATGTGACACTTATGTGAAACGGATTTATCTGAACTGAAATGATCTTCTTTATACAAATGTTAATACTTAAGTTGAATGGACTCTTTTCTTTCTACTAAATCAAATTATTACATTCTACTTCTGACAACTTCAAATGGAGAGCGTAGATCAGTGTGTGAGCCATTACAACCTGATTGTGAGGACCAGAGACACATGGTGAGTTTCAAAGGGAACTCCTGCAGGAACCTGATCTTCATTCACTACTGCCACCAGGGCCACTGCCCCTCTTGGGTTGCTTCCAACTCATCCTGAAAAGGGAACAAACACATGTTCAGTGTTTTCAGTGTATTCAGACAAATCATTCAACTTAAAAAAGAAAACATGATGTCATCATCACTACTTGCGATGCAATAGTCAAATAGAAGCACTGTCAATATAAAGGTAAACATGTTGCATGTATTATTTGTGAAATGTGGCGTTGTTTGTAGTTTAGTGTGTTTCCGCGTTTTCACGGCAGGGATGGCGTCTGCTGAGACGCTGGTTCCGCGGCTGCTGTGCGTTTGGCGCCGCGGCGGCGGTACGTGTCGTGATTGCGCTGACTGTGTGCCCCGCCGCGCGGCTTAAGTGAGGACCGACACGCGCCGGGCCGAGGTGGGATCTCGGTGCCGTGTGCTGTGGCTGCGGTACGTGTGGCAACTGAGGAGCCTGGTGGTTCAGCGGCTGCGGTGCGCGTCGCGCCGTTGTGCGGATATGGAGGGTGCGCCTGTGCGCTGCGCCACGCCGCGCGGCTTAAGTGAAGACCGACACGCGCCGGGCCGAGGCGGGGCCGCGCGCACCGCACTTTTTTTATGAAGTTAATGTTGAGAATGTATCTTGAATGTATCTCGGTTTGCGCGGGCTCCGTGGCTGCTGTGCGCTCCGTGCGCTCCGCGGCTGCGGTTCCGGTGCCGTGCGCTGCGGCGGCGGTACCTGTCGTAACTGGGGAGCCTTGTGGTTCCGCGGCCGCGGTGCGTGTCCTCACTTAAACTGTGAGGACTGTACTCAGGCCAGTAAACTAACCTGATCTTCATTCACTACTGCCACCAGGGCCACTGCCCCTCTTGGGTTGCTTCCAACTCATCCTGAAAAGGGAACAAACACATGTTCAGTGTTTTCAGTGTATTCAGACAAATCATTCAACTTAAAAAAGAAAACATGATGTCATCATCACTACTTGCGATGCAATAGTCAAATAGAAGCACTGTCAATAAAAAGGTAAACATGTTGCATGTATTATTTGTGAAATGTGGCGTTGTTTGTAGTTTAGTGTGTTTCCGCGTTTTCACGGCAGGGATGGCGTCTGCTGAGACGCTGATTCCGCGGCTGCTGTGCGTTTGGCGCTGCGGTGGCGGTACGTGTCGTGTTTGCGCTGACTGTGTGCCCCGCCGCGCGGCTTAAGTGAGGACCGACACGCGCCGGGCCGAGGTGGGATCTCGGTGCCGTGTGCTGTGGCTGCGGTACGTGTCGCAACTGAGGAGCCTGGTGGTTCAGCGGCAGCGGTGCGCCGGAGTGTGGATATGGAGTGGCTCGGGAACAAACACATGTTCAGTGTTTTCAGTGTATTCAGACAAATCATTCAACTTAAAAAAGAAAACATGATGTCATCATCACTACTTGCGATGCAATAGTCAAATAGAAGCACTGTCAATAAAAAGGTAAACATGTTGCATGTATTATTTGTGAAATGTGGCGTTGTTTGTGGTTTAGTGTGTTTCCGCGTTTTCACGGCAGGGATGGCGTCTGCTGAGACGCTGGTTCCGCGGCTGCTGTGCGTTTGGCGCTGCGGCGGCGGTACGTGTCGTGTTTGCGCTGACTGTGTGCCCCGCCGCGCGGCTTAAGTGAGGACCGACACGCGCCGGGCCGAGGTGGGATCTCGGTGCCGTGTGCTGTGGCTGCGGTACGTGTGGCAACTGAGGAGCCTGGTGGTTCAGCGGCTGCGGTGCGCGTCGCGCCGTTGTGCGGATATGGAGGGTGCGCCTGTGCGCTGCGCCACGCCGCGCGGCTTAAGTGAAGACCGACACGCGCCGGGCCGAGGCGGGGCCGGGCGCACCGCACTTTTTTTATGAAGTTAATGTTGAGAATGTATCTTGAATGTATCTCGGTTTGCGCGGGCTCCGTGGCTGCTGTGCGCTCCGTGCGCTCCGCGGCTGCGGTTCCGGTGCCGTGCGCTGCGGCGGCGGTACCTCTCGTAACTGGGGAGCCTTGTGGTTCCGCGGCCGCGGTGCGTGTCCTCACTTAAACTGTGAGGACTGTACTCAGGCCAGTAAACTAACCTGATCTTCATTCACTACTGCCACCAGGGCCACTGCCCCTCTTGGGTTGCTTCCAACTCATCCTGAAAAGGGAACAAACACATGTTCAGTGTTTTCAGTGTATTCAGACAAATCATTCAACTTAAAAAAGAAAACATGATGTCATCATCACTACTTGCGATGCAATAGTCAAATAGAAGCACTGTCAATAAAAAGGTAAACATGTTGCATGTATTATTTGTGAAATGTGGCGTTGTTTGTAGTTTAGTGTGTTTCCGCGTTTTCACGGCAGGGATGGCGTCTGCTGAGACGCTGATTCCGCGGCTGCTGTGCGTTTGGCGCTGCGGTGGCGGTACGTGTCGTGTTTGCGCTGACTTTGTGCCCCGCCGCGCGGCTTAAGTGAGGACCGACACGCGCCGGGCCGAGGTGGGATCTCGGTGCCGTGTGCTGTGGCTGCGGTACGTGTCGCAACTGAGGAGCCTGGTGGTTCAGCGGCAGCGGTGCGCCGGAGTGTGGATATGGAGTGGCTCGGGAACAAACACATGTTCAGTGTTTTCAGTGTATTCAGACAAATCATTCAACTTAAAAAAGAAAACATGATGTCATCATCACTACTTGCGATGCAATAGTCAAATAGAAGCACTGTCAATAAAAAGGTAAACATGTTGCATGTATTATTTGTGAAATGTGGCGTTGTTTGTGGTTTAGTGTGTTTCCGCGTTTTCACGGCAGGGATGGCGTCTGCTGAGACGCTGGTTCCGCGGCTGCTGTGCGTTTGGCGCTGCGGCGGCGGTACGTGTCGTGTTTGCGCTGACTGTGTGCCCCGCCGCGCGGCTTAAGTGAGGACCGACACGCGCCGGGCCGAGGTGGGATCTCGGTGCCGTGTGCTGTGGCTGCGGTACGTGTGGCAACTGAGGAGCCTGGTGGTTCAGCGGCTGCGGTGCGCGTCGCGCCGTTGTGCGGATATGGAGGGTGCGCCTGTGCGCTGCGCCACGCCGCGCGGCTTAAGTGAAGACCGACACGCGCCGGGCCGAGGCGGGGCCGGGCGCACCGCACTTTTTTTATGAAGTTAATGTTGAGAATGTATCTTGAATGTATCTCGGTTTGCGCGGGCTCCGTGGCTGCTGTGCGCTCCGTGCGCTCCGCGGCTGCGGTTCCGGTGCCGTGCGCTGCGGCGGCGGTACCTCTCGTAACTGGGGAGCCTTGTGGTTCCGCGGCCGCGGTGCGTGTCCTCACTTAAACTGTGAGGACTGTACTCAGGCCAGTAAACTAACCTGATCTTCATTCACTACTGCCACCAGGGCCACTGCCCCTCTTGGGTTGCTTCCAACTCATCCTGAAAAGGGAACAAACACATGTTCAGTGTTTTCAGTGTATTCAGACAAATCATTCAACTTAAAAAAGAAAACATGATGTCATCATCACTACTTGCGATGCAATAGTCAAATAGAAGCACTGTCAATAAAAAGGTAAACATGTTGCATGTATTATTTGTGAAATGTGGCGTTGTTTGTAGTTTAGTGTGTTTCCGCGTTTTCACGGCAGGGATGGCGTCTGCTGAGACGCTGATTCCGCGGCTGCTGTGCGTTTGGCGCTGCGGTGGCGGTACGTGTCGTGTTTGCGCTGACTGTGTGCCCCGCCGCGCGGCTTAAGTGAGGACCGACACGCGCCGGGCCGAGGTGGGATCTCGGTGCCGTGTGCTGTGGCTGCGGTACGTGTCGCAACTGAGGAGCCTGGTGGTTCAGCGGCAGCGGTGCGCCGGAGTGTGGATATGGAGTGGCTCGGGAACAAACACATGTTCAGTGTTTTCAGTGTATTCAGACAAATCATTCAACTTAAAAAAGAAAACATGATGTCATCATCACTACTTGCGATGCAATAGTCAAATAGAAGCACTGTCAATAAAAAGGTAAACATGTTGCATGTATTATTTGTGAAATGTGGCGTTGTTTGTGGTTTAGTGTGTTTCCGCGTTTTCACGGCAGGGATGGCGTCTGCTGAGACGCTGGTTCCGCGGCTGCTGTGCGTTTGGCGCTGCGGCGGCGGTACGTGTCGTGTTTGCGCTGACTGTGTGCCCCGCCGCGCGGCTTAAGTGAGGACCGACACGCGCCGGGCCGAGGTGGGATCTCGGTGCCGTGTGCTGTGGCTGCGGTACGTGTGGCAACTGAGGAGCCTGGTGGTTCAGCGGCTGCGGTGCGCGTCGCGCCGTTGTGCGGATATGGAGGGTGCGCCTGTGCGCTGCGCCACGCCGCGCGGCTTAAGTGAAGACCGACACGCGCCGGGCCGAGGCGGGGCCGGGCGCACCGCACTTTTTTTATGAAGTTAATGTTGAGAATGTATCTTGAATGTATCTCGGTTTGCGCGGGCTCCGTGGCTGCTGTGCGCTCCGTGCGCTCCGCGGCTGCGGTTCCGGTGCCGTGCGCTGCGGCGGCGGTACCTCTCGTAACTGGGGAGCCTTGTGGTTCCGCGGCCGCGATGCGTGTCCTCACTTAAACTGTGAGGACTGTACTGAGGCCAGTAAACTAACCTGATCTTCATTCACTACTGCCACCAGGGCCACTGCCCCTCTTGGGTTGCTTCCAACTCATCCTGAAAAGGGAACAAACACATGTTCAGTGTTTTCAGTGTATTCAGACAAATCATTCAACTTAAAAAAGAAAACATGATGTCATCATCACTACTTGCGATGCAATAGTCAAATAGAAGCACTGTCAATAAAAAGGTAAACATGTTGCATGTATTATTTGTGAAATGTGGCGTTGTTTGTAGTTTAGTGTGTTTCCGCGTTTTCACGGCAGGGATGGCGTCTGCTGAGACGCTGATTCCGCGGCTGCTGTGCGTTTGGCGCTGCGGTGGCGGTACGTGTCGTGTTTGCGCTGACTGTGTGCCCCGCCGCGCGGCTTAAGTGAGGACCGACACGCGCCGGGCCGAGGTGGGATCTCGGTGCCGTGTGCTGTGGCTGCGGTACGTGTCGCAACTGAGGAGCCTGGTGGTTCAGCGGCAGCGGTGCGCCGGAGTGTGGATATGGAGTGGCTCGGGAACAAACACATGTTCAGTGTTTTCAGTGTATTCAGACAAATCATTCAACTTAAAAAAGAAAACATGATGTCATCATCACTACTTGCGATGCAATAGTCAAATAGAAGCACTGTCAATAAAAAGGTAAACATGTTGCATGTATTATTTGTGAAATGTGGCGTTGTTTGTAGTTTAGTGTGTTTCCGCGTTTTCACGGCAGGGATGGCGTCTGCTGAGACGCTGGTTCCGCGGCTGCTGTGCGTTTGGCGCTGCGGCGGCGGTACGTGTCGTGTTTGCGCTGACTGTGTGCCCCGCCGCGCGGCTTAAGTGAGGACCGACACGCGCCGGGCCGAGGTGGGATCTCGGTGCCGTGTGCTGTGGCTGCGGTACGTGTGGCAACTGAGGAGCCTGGTGGTTCAGCGGCTGCGGTGCGCGTCGCGCCGTTGTGCGGATATGGAGGGTGCGCCTGTGCGCTGCGCCACGCCGCGCGGCTTAAGTGAAGACCGACACGCGCCGGGCCGAGGCGGGGCCGGGCGCACCGCACTTTTTTTATGAAGTTAATGTTGAGAATGTATCTTGAATGTATCTCGGTTTGCGCGGGCTCCGTGGCTGCTGTGCGCTCCGTGCGCTCCGCGGCTGCAGTTCCGGTGCCGTGCGCTGCAGCGGCGGTACCTGTCGTAACTGGGGAGCCTTGTGGTTCCGCGGCCGCGGTGCGTGTCCTCACTTAAACTGTGAGGACTGTACTGAGGCCAGTAAACTAACCTGATCTTCATTCACTACTGCCACCAGGGCCACTGCCCCTCTTGGGTTGCTTCCAACTCATCCTGAAAAGGGAACAAACACATGTTCAGTGTTTTCAGTGTATTCAGACAAATCATTCAACTTAAAAAAGAAAACATGATGTCATCATCACTACTTGCGATGCAATAGTCAAATAGAAGCACTGTCAATAAAAAGGTAAACATGTTGCATGTATTATTTGTGAAATGTGGCGTTGTTTGTAGTTTAGTGTGTTTCCGCGTTTTCACGGCAGGGATGGCGTCTGCTGAGACGCTGGTTCCGCGGCTGCTGTGCGTTTGGCGCTGCGGCGGCGGTGCGTGTCCTCACTTAAACTGTGAGGACTGTACTCATGAGTTTATTTGTCAATGTGTGCCGTGATTTCATAGCGCTGTCCACGGTGCTGAAATGAGCCTCGGTGTCGGCAGCGTCACAGGGTGACCTCATTTTATATTTCCAGATTGTGGCTATGTTTGCACTGAGTGTGTTTCTTTAATTTCAACAATGTAGCCATAATGGTCTCCAACAACGGTGAACAAAACAAACGCCACAGAAGCTGCAGTGCAAACTCCACCCACCTATAGCTGCAGAGGAAAAACTACATGTCTACTATAAACTGCTTTCTATATTCCTTCCTGGTTGGATTTAAACACACATCTGCCAATTTATTAGGTACACATTTTCTGTTTATGAACACACTGATTGAAGGAGCCAATCACATGGCAGTAAGTCATTGCATTTAGGCAGGTAGACATGATCAGGACGCCCAAATCAAGTTCAAACAGACTATCAGCATTAGGAAGAAAGGTGATTCAAGGAGCTTTTAATGTGGCATGGTTACTGGTAGTATTTTTACAAACTGCTTGCACAACCACGGTGTGACAAACAGAAAATATACAGTGATGCCATGTTGAGGTCAACGATCAGCAGAAAGGCCATGCTAAGAAAGCAAAAGGAACTCAAATCAGCGCAACCAAAGTGTGCAGAACACCATCTGAAGGCACAACACATTGAACCTTGCCGAAAAATGACTGCCTCCGACGGGAACGCGCATCGGTTAAGAGGTAGTGAGCGTAGGTCTACTGGTAGATATAATACTGTATACAGGGTACACCCTATAAGTCGTTGTTTGAAGGAGCGATACTGACCAAATTCATTGTACATGCACCTGTTTTCCTCGACTGCTAATGCTGAAAAGATAGAGAATGTAAGCCCTAACAATCCAGAGTTACAGGGTGCAGTCACTTCTCGGCAGGCCCTGCCGAAATGTGACAGCACCCTGTAACTCTTTATTGCAAGAAGCAATATTGACCAAATTCACTGTACATGCACCTGGTTTCCTCTACTTTCCTCTCCTCTACTGATTCTTCCAATTAGCCACTCACAGTGTGACTCCTGGCTGCTGAGTTAGTTAGCACCAGTTAGTTACTAGAAACCCAAGCCTTTTTAGATGATTTATATTAATAAATACACCATTAAATAATGACTTCAGTGTCATTAATTATTTAAATTAATAAATAGCCTTTTCAATAATTACTTACATCACATTGGTTTTCTTAGGTTACAAAATACTGACCTGGGTTTTTTTCGTCATCACTTAGTAACAACAATAATAATAATAATAATAATAAGAATAATATTCAGTGGAGCTCCACTTCAGGTTTTACTTGATACTCATTCCAAACTAAATGTTTATTTAAATATTAGTTTAAATGTCATATGATAAAAAAAAAGTGTTAAAGTTTGAGTGTACACTTACAATTAAGTGTTAAGTGTGTTTGTTTCTGTTTGGTTGTGATGAGTTTCTGTTGTACTCACACCAGCAAACCAAATCCAGTTCAGTCCGTCCATGAATACCAGTCCGGGTTTTGTAGCAGGTTTGCGTTGATTCTGCAAACAGAGAGTGAGACACAAACAGGTGACTGTGATCGTTTCATTAAAGACAAGAGATGAGAAGAAGACTGATGTCAGTGAAGAAACAAGGAAACAAAGTAACTTCAAACTTACATCTGTGATCTGTCCCTCTGGTGCTGCTGTCAACACAGGAGTTTAAATATTGGCACAATGGTCAGCCAATCAGGTGTGAAAGCTTGAAATGTTTGGGGCGGGGCTTATTATTGAAAACATGTGCGCTGTGACTGAGGAGCCTGGTGGTTCAGTGGCTGCGGTGCGCGTTGAGCCGGAGTGTGGATATGGAGTGTGCGCCTGTGTGCCGCGCCACGCCGCGCAGCTTAAGTGAAGACCGACACGCGCCGGGCTGAGGTGGGATCCTGGCGGGGCCGGGCGCACCGCACTTCCTTGTATCTAAAGAAAAAAAGAAAAGAATGCATTTGAAATTGTATTGTAGCTTGAGCATGCACATGAGTTCATTTGTCAATGTGTGCCGTGATTTCATAGCGCTGTCCACGGTGATGAAATGAGCCTCGGTGTCGGCAGGGTCACGGGGCCACCTCATTTTATATTTCCAGATTGTGGCTATGTTTGCACTGAGTGTGTTTCTTTCATTTCAACAATGTAGCCATAATGGTCTCTGGTTTTATGAAGTTAATGTTGAGAATGTATCTTGTCTGCGGGGTATGAGTTACTTCAACTTTAACCATTTAGGAAACCAATTAAGTTTATTAACTCAAACAATTTAAGCATACATAGTAACTCAAGTATTTGTTGTTAAAGTAACTTGGGTAAATTGCATTGTACTAATTCCATTCAGTTAATGAAAACTACTAAGTATGTGACACTTATGTGAAACGGATTTATCTGAACTGAAATGATCTTCTTTATACAAATGTTAATACTTAAGTTGAATTGACTCTTTTCTTTCTACTAAATCAAATTATTACATTCTACTTCTGACAACTTCAAATGGAGAGCGTAGATCAGTGTGTGAGCCATTACAACCTGATTGTGAGGACCAGAGACACATGGTGAGTTTCAAAGGGAACTCCTGCAGGAACCTGATCTTCATTCACTACTGCCACCAGGGCCACTGCCCCTCTTGGGTTGCTTCCAACTCATCCTGAAAAGGGAACAAACACATGTTCAGTGTTTTCAGTGTATTCAGACAAATCATTCAACTTAAAAAAGAAAACATGATGTCATCATCACTACTTGCAATAGTCAAATAGAAGCACTGTCAATAAAAAGGTAAACATGTTGCATGTATTAGTTGTGAAATGTGGCGTTACACTGTACTCACATCTTATACCAAACTGAGAATACAAGTGCGTGTCCTCACTTAAACTGTGAGGACTGTACTCACGCCAGTAAACCGAATCCAGTCTGGGGTTTGTAGCAGGTTTGTAGGTTTGTGCGCCACGCCGCGCGGCTTAAGTGAAGACCGACACGCGCCAGGCCGAGGTGGGATCCTGGCGGGGCCGGGCGCACCGCACTTCCTTGTATCTAAAAAAAAAAAAGAATTCATTTGAAATTGTATTGTAGCTTGAGCATGCGCATGATTTTATTTGTCAATGTGTGCCGTGATTTCATAGCGCTGTCCACGGTGCTGAAATGAGCCTCGCTGTCATATTAAAACTCTTTTCCAGATGAGGCATTGCTACAACGATGACTTTGACAGTGTGTGGGTGTCACCACCCTCTTTCACTCACTTGAGCTTCACTAAAGAGTGCAGGTCGTCTCTCTTTTAGTTCGGCAAGGAGGAGCTGAATTCACAGTTTCTTCATGCCCGAGTGCTGCATATGTTGATGGAGACCTGTGACATAAAACACAAAGAGCTACTGATGGTGCTACGTCTGTTTTTCACTAGACTACTCATAGATATCAGTACATCAACTGACAGTTAATGTATTATTTATTTGAACTTACAATTGTACATTTATATTCAAATACATACACAAATATGAAAGAACTGTACACTATAGTGGCGGTGATTGACTGAACATCATATGTTGGGTGCACATTTAAACACAGGATCCAGGCAGCTTTCCAAGTTGCAATATTTTATTTCCAAGTAAACGGTAGTCGGTGATGAGGGGTAATGGTGGATGATTCTGTCTATATGAAAATGATAAAGGAAATATTACAATCTAGAAAGTATCAAATATACAATAAGAAATGAGGTTGTCTTAGACTAACATCAATAATACATCCACTCTTACTTTCCTCTCTTTAGCAAAGGATTAAACTCAGGAATCTAGTATAATGACACACAAGCAATAAGTAAGTCTTCATACAAGATGTAGTATCAACCAAATGAATCATTAAATGAGTGAACGTCCATAAAACTCACAGCCAGTGTCCCTTTGTTCTCGTGGATTGTTTGGAGGGAAAATAGGGGGGTCAAAGGGCGGAAGGGGCGGGTTATATAGGATTAGGGGTGTGGTCCAGGTAGGTGTGCCAGTGATGAGGCAGGTGAGGAGGAGACTTGGGATTTTAACAAATACATATACAATGGCCGTGCCACTTTAATATAAACCTAAAATTCGAAGGTAAAATCAATTATTAGTAATAATATACAAAGTGTTTACATTAAAAACAAAGTAACACGTCAACCACAAATCTATGGATCACACCAAGCATCTGAGAGACGTCTGAGCCAGCGGATCATTTCATCAGGACAGGCCGAGGTAACGCTGCTCTGCCCTGGGCACTGTGAGCACCGAGCGTCCGCAGAGGTCGGAGCTGATCACCTCCGACAACGTACCGCGCTGAAATCAGTTCCAGGTTGGATATTCAACAGACATTCGCTCCAGATCCAACGGCACCCTCCTCCTTCTCCACCCCGAGATAGGTGCACGATCACGGCTTGTACAAAGTCCGACCCATTGCTCTCAACAACCGTGGTCTCATTTAGGGACCATCAACGAATTACCGTTAAAAATGGATTAAAAAAAATTATGGGAGGTACTAAAATGGAATAAAAAGAGGTGTGTCCTGACTAGGCAGTCTAGTTCTATGTTGCTGCACTGTTTTGGAATCTTTAGGGTCACATGGCCTGGACGCGATTGAGATAAAATGCTAATATTTGCATTAAAGAAATGATTGAAAGTAAATCAAGTATTTAAATGGAATATAAAGAGGTGTGTCCTGACTAGGCAGTCTAGTACTATGTTTGTACACTCATTTGGAGTCTTTGGGTCACATTGCCTGGAAGCTATTGAGCTAAAATGCTAATATTTACATTATTAAAATTATAAAAAAAATAAATGAGGTAATTAAATATTAGTTTAATGTCATATGATCAAAATTAAAGTGTTAACGTTCGACTCTACACTTAGATTCAAGTGTTAAGTGTGTTTGCGGTTTGTTTCTGTCTGGTTGTGATGACTTTCTGTTGTACTCACGCCAGCAAACCGAATCCAGTCTGGGGTTTGTAGCAGGTTTGTACTGTAGCAGGTTTGCATTGGTGCTGCAAACAGAGAGTGAGACACAAACATGGGGCTGTGATGGTTTCATTAAAGACAAGAGATGAGAAGAAGACTGGAGTCAGTGAGAAAACAAGGAAACAAAGTAACGTCAAACTTACGTCTGTGATCTGTCAGCATCTCCTCTCCCTCTGGTGCGGCTGTCAACACAGGAGTTTAAATATTGGCACAATGGTCAGCCAATCAGGTGTGAAAGCTTGAAATGTTTGGGGCGGGGCTTATTATTGAAAACATGTGCGCTGTGACTGAGGAGCCTGGTGGTTCAGTGGCTGCGGTGCGCGTTGAGCCGGAGTGTGGATATGGAGTGTGCGCCTGTGTGCCGCGCCACGCCGCGCGGCTTAAGTGAAGACCGACACGCGCCGGGCTGAGGTGGGATCCTGGCGGGGCCGGGCGCACCGCACTTCCTTGTATCTAAAGAAAAAAAGAAAAGAATGCATTTGAAATTGTATTGTAGCTTGAGCATGCACATGAGTTCATTTGTCAATGTGTGCCGTGATTTCATAGCGCTGTCCACGGTGATGAAATGAGCCTCGGTGTCGGCAGCGTCACGGGGCCACCTCATTTTATATTTCCAGATTGTGGCTATGTTTGCACTGAGTGTGTTTCTTTCATTTCAACAATGTAGCCATAATGGTCTCTGGTTTTATGAAGTTAATGTTGAGAATGTATCTTGTCTGCGGGGAATGAGTTACTTCAACTTTAACCATTTAGGAAACCAATTAAGTTTATTAACTCAAACAATTTAAGCATACAAAAGTATTTGATTTGAGTACAAGTAACTCAAGTATTTGTTGTTAAAGTAACTTGGGTAAAGTGCATTGTACTAATTCCATTCAGTTAATGAAAACTACTAAGTATGTGACACTTATGTGAAACGGATTTATCTGAACTGAAATGATCTTCTTTATACAAATGTTAATACTTAAGTTGAATTGACTCTTTTCTTTCTACTAAATCAAATTATTACATTCTACTTCTGACAACTTCAAATGGAGAGCGTAGATCAGTGTGTGAGCCATTACAACCTGATTGTGAGGACCAGAGACACATGGTGAGTTTCAAAGGGAACTCCTGCAGGAACCTGATCTTCATTCACTACTGCCACCAGGTCCACTGCCCCTCTTGGGTTGCTTCCAACTCATCCTGAAAAGGGAACAAACACATGTTCAGTGTTTTCAGTGTATTCAGACAAATCATTCAACTTAAAAAAGAAAACATGATGTCATCATCACTACTTGCGATGCAATAGTCAAATAGAAGCACTGTCAATAAAAAGGTAAACATGTTGCATGTATTATTTGTGAAATGTGGCGTTGTTTGTAGTTTAGTGTGTTTCCGCGTTTTCACGGCAGGGATGGCGTCTGCTGAGACGCTGGTTCCGCGGCTGCTGTGCGTTTGGCGCTGCGGCGGCGGTACGTGTCGTGTTTGCGCTGACTGTGTGCCCCGCCGCGCGGCTTAAGTGAGGACCGACACGCGCCGGGCCGAGGTGGGATCTCGGTGCCGTGTGCTGTGGCTGCGGTACGTGTGGCAACTGAGGAGCCTGGTGGTTCAGCGGCTGCGGTGCGCGTCGCGCCGTTGTGCGGATATGGAGGGTGCGCCTGTGCGCTGCGCCACGCCGCGCGGCTTAAGTGAAGACCGACACGCGCCGGGCCGAGGCGGGGCCGGGCGCACCGCACTTTTTTTATGAAGTTAATGTTGAGAATGTATCTTGAATGTATCTCGGTTTGCGCGGGCTCCGTGGCTGCTGTGCGCTCCGTGCGCTCCGCGGCTGCGGTTCCGGTGCCGTGCGCTGCGGCGGCGGTACCTGTCGTAACTGGGGAGCCTTGTGGTTCCGCGGCCGCGGTGCGTGTCCTCACTTAAACTGTGAGGACTGTACTCATGAGTTTATTTGTCAATGTGTGCCGTGATTTCATAGCGCTGTCCACGGTGCTGAAATGAGCCTCGGTGTCGGCAGCGTCACAGGGTGACCTCATTTTATATTTCCAGATTGTGGCTATGTTTGCACTGAGTGTGTTTCTTTAATTTCAACAATGTAGCCATAATGGTCTCCAACAACGGTGAACAAAACAAACGCCACAGAAGCTGCAGTGCAAACTCCACCCACCTATAGCTGCAGAGGAAAAACTACATGTCTACTATAAACTGCTTTCTATATTCCTTCCTGGTTGGATTTAAACACACATCTGCCAATTTATTAGGTACACATTTTCTGTTTATGAACACACTGATTGAAGGAGCCAATCACATGGCAGTAAGTCATTGCATTTAGGCAGGTAGACATGATCAGGACGCCCAAATCAAGTTCAAACAGACTATCAGCATTAGGAAGAAAGGTGATTCAAGGAGCTTTTAATGTGGCATGGTTACTGGTAGTATTTTTACAAACTGCTTGCACAACCACGGTGTGACAAACAGAAAATATCCAGTGATGCCATGTTGAGGTCAAAGATCAGCAGAAAGGCCATGCTAAGAAAGCAAAAGGAACTCAAATCAGCGCAACCAAAGTGTGCAGAACACCATCTGAAGGCACAACACATTGAACCTTGCCGAAAAATGACTGCCTCCGACGGGAACGCGCATCGGTTAAGAGGTAGTGAGCGTAGGTCTACTGGTAGATATAATACTGTATACAGGGTACACCCTATAAGTCGTTGTTTGAAGGAGCGATACTGACCAAATTCATTGTACATGCACCTGTTTTCCTCGACTGCTAATGCTGAAAAGATAGAGAATGTAAGCCCTAACAATCCAGAGTTACAGGGTGCAGTCACTTCTCGGCAGGCCCTGCCGAAATGTGACAGCACCCTGTAACTCTTTATTGCAAGAAGCAATATTGACCAAATTCACTGTACATGCACCTGGTTTCCTCTACTTTCCTCTCCTCTACTGATTCTTCCAATTAGCCACTCACAGTGTGACTCCTGGCTGCTGAGTTAGTTAGCACCAGTTAGTTACTAGAAACCC